>NC_041383.1:557432857-557461738 GCF_002162155.2 Triticum dicoccoides
ACCCCGCGCTGAACCCTAAACCCCACCCCACCCGACCCGCGCCGCCACCCCGCCTGACCCGCGTCGAACCCTGAACCCTAGCCACCCGCTGACGGTGTCCTGGACTACGGGGTACTCACCACGTCGTCTCCCGATCAGTTGGATTGGGCCGAGGACCCCATGGCCGTTTACTCATGGGCCAGTTCGGACAGCGAAAATATACACAAGGAAGATTCTACAAGACTTGGTGATCAAGACAAGGACTCCTCCCCACCGACGTATTCGGCTAGGACTCTTGTTATCCTAGGCCCCTGGTACATTATATAAACCAAGGCTAGGCTAGTCGATAGATTATTATGACATTACTCATCATACCTTTAGGGTTTAGATCACAACATATGTTCTCGGGGTAGATCAACTCTTGTAACCCCTATACTCATTAAAGTCAATCAAGCAACATGTATGGTATTATCTCATCAAGAGAGCCCGAAGCTGGGTAAAATCCCGTGTTCATGTTACCATCGATCCTAAGACGCACAACTTGGGACCCCCTACCTGAGATCCGCCGGTTTTGACACCAACATTGGTGCTTTCATTGAGAGTTCTGTTGTGTGATCGGCAAAAGGATCAATGGCTCGACTGCAGGTCAACTGCGACGTCGGCTTCTTCGTCACCAGCTCGACTGGTCACCTTGGCTTGACCGAGGACTGCGCCCTACCTCTGATCGTCATGTTCGGATGAGGGCCTTCATCAACATCAACTCCAATCTCTATCAAAATCATGGAGGAAACATCCATGGAGCTCGGGGCCTCAACGTCAACATTGCCCTCGGGCGACCGTGCTGTTTTTCTGGACAGCAAACTCGTATCCGCCGCCACCGCCTCCTCGAGTGTCGCTTAAACGATTGCTTCGGTGGAATTATGCGGAATTAAGTCTACAACAACCCTCCAAAATCTAGGAATCTCGTGCAATCTCCGATATACCGGAGCCCTGTTGAATCTGGATGAGAATCCGAACGAGTTTGGAGCATGGTGTCCAGCATCTAGCTCGGACGTCCTTTGGAAGATCCAACCGTTGATCGGCTGCGGAATTCCCATATCTACCACCTGCCAAAACTTCAGCTCGATCCGACCGTCCAAACTTCGAGAATCTTCCGATTAGTGCATCACTTTTCGGATCTGTTTTCTGCGCGAGAACGAATCTGACCCGAGTTCATCTTCTTTATGAACGGGTTTTCGGACATCCTTTTTGAAGGAAGTTTTCGCATGGGGTATTGTGTTTTATTCTCAAACACATCCCATTAACATTAAAAGTATTTTTACAATACGTTCTTCCCCATCACGCTGGTGTCAAACCGGCCCGACAACATCACTCCATGGCGGCCGACCTGCGCTAGACACGTCGTCGCTTTGTTGAGCCGAGCTCAACTTCTTCGGATCACCATCTCGGCCAGTCGGACAACAGTTCGACATCGTGAAGGATAAATCGTCACCAACATCACCGCCCCAAGGATTACACGAAGCGGGCACACCGGCATTGCCGCGCGGTCACTTCATCAAGCCAGCAATCACCACGTCACAAGTTACGACCTGCGTCGGCATGGCCGAACCATTGCTTCATCGAGCCGATGTCCATCATGCTGAACTACTTCAACACCTCGGCTGACTTGGCAGCTGCAACATCTCCTTATTGACCTACTCCGTCACCTCGGCTAGGCCGAGGGCTTTGCCATCTCTTCGTCAACTTACTTCGGAGACCTCGGCGTCACCAGCCGACCAGCTTCATCACGTTAGCTAGACCACGGGATTTGCCTCGGCTAGCCAACCTTTGCCAGCATCGCCATGCCTTTGCTTCATCACCCATCAGGCAATGGGTGTGCGGATCGAGTCCCAATTTTGGGAGTAACCTTTTTTCGGACTGCTACAACAAATAAACCAGGTGATATTAATCCTAGCAATTTTTGCTTGTTTGGATTTATTTTTCCCAAGGAATTATTACTCTGCTTTGTTCCATCATTTATACACATGTCTATCAAATGGTGGCCGCATTAACAATGGTCACATGGTGGTTCGGTCAGTTTCCGTACATAGTTCGGCAAACGTCGTATCCGGAACTTGGACTGACATGTGAATTCGTGCTTTGCCACGCCTTTACCACATCACGCCGACGCCCTACATCGACATTGACCTCGACGCTCAGGTCACATCTCTTTCATTATTTACTTCACTTGTATTAAATAAGTAGAAGAATTTTTTTATACATTATTATCTTTATTTGTCATTACTTTTGGTTTGCACTATTTTATGTGTGCAGCCAATCGACTCAGACTGAGCCGCGCTGTCGCGTCCGTCGACCGAATTGTGTTGTCGCCTTGGCGCGCCGCTGGACTGGGAGCTTCCTCTTCTCGGATTGCCGAACTCTCTGCTCGGCCACCTGGGGACCAGCCTGAGAGGCTGGAACCTTGTCACACATCAAGCTCGGACCGCGTCATCAATGCCGAACACATTAACTAGCTAAGTCGCTTTCATGCTCAAAAACTTTTAGTTTTAAATTTTGTTCGGTTCGACCAAGCATTATACTTCTTTTGCAAAAAGTTGTTTGTGAGAAAATTCCTTGTCATAACTTTGTTTGTGACACACAAATCCAAATACCCCATTTATTTGGGGGCTTCCTTTATGAAGTTTTTTCTCTTGCATATGATTATACTTGTACGGCTTCGTTCCTTGTTCGTGTATTACGCCCCACAATATGCATCATATTGACTTAAGTGTTCCGCAAGCTGGGTTGCCTGGCTACTGTGCTTACCCCTACGTTCCCGATTGTTCGGCTAGGGAGTAAAGGGAGCACCTCTGCGATTGTCATGACCGGGTCATCCGAGCTCTGACCTCAGACTGGGTGAAGCCGAAAGCTAGCTCTCTTATTGTTTTCAATGATGGTCGGCACACAATGGAACTCATGAGTACAAAAAATCTATTGCACAAGTCTCATAGTAACAATGAGCAACCGAAGAAATGTATCGGTGGAGGTACTATTTTTTCGAAGATGCTTCTTACACTTCGTTAGTAATATAGCATAAGTTCCCTGAGCGCGCTTTGTCTGTTACAGCCTTATGGCCCGATTGACTGGTTATCGGAAACACCATCGATATTCTCGACAGGTGGAGTACATAACACTTTTCGGTCCTTGACCTAAGAGGGAGAAGTCGACGGTCGGTTAAGACGCGTTCAAAGTTCGGGTGAACACAGATATGATATAAGTACTTTGGTACATACAGTCATTATACATAAAATTCTTTTACCCAAGTAACTTGGGGGCTCTTAAGATTTATATGAGATGTAAATGTGTTTTCTTCTTGGTCGTTGCAAAACACAACAGAAGCACAATCTTTTTTCTTCCAATTTTCGGATTGGCACCGAACACTTGATCTTGTTTGGACGTCAAGTTTTCACTGTCGTTTTTTGGTTTTCCAAGATTATGGCACTTTTAAACTATTTGTGTGTTTTCCGCATAAGTCTCCCAGTGCAACACCGGACATCTTTAGAGATTCGGCAAAAACATTCTCGAATGTTGCTATATATGCATCGGTTTCGAATTGTGTCTTCAGTCAATAGTTGGGTTGCCCGGCTCCTGTGCTTGCCTCCTATGTTCCGATTTGTTCGGCTAGGTGTGCAACGGGAGAACCACTGCGATTGTGCTTTCATATTGCATGGTTAAGCACCTCAGTCGAGAAAGCCGAAGACTGACTGTCACAATAAGCGCAAACTGGTCAGTGATCTAATGACCGTGTTAAATGATGAGCCGTTCATAACATTGGCCGAAGTGTTTACGGCTTGACCTCTGCTGTCGCCGAACACTAACCGGGGGCTCGTAGCTAGCTTCCCCAGTTTAAACCTCCTATGACTAAGTGAAAGTTATAAAGCCAAGATATCCGATTGCCTCATTTTCGCTAACACAACCGCCTCCGGGCACTGAGACGTCGGCTAAGGGTTGTCTGGTTATTGCAGAAACACCCAGCGTAGTATCTACAAAGGGGTAGAAGCCGATGATGGGCCACTTTCAACTGATAAACGGTCGCAATGGAGTCAAAATAAGTATATATCATCAGCATTTGTATTCATTATACAAAGCGTTGCCTTCCGTAATTATCGTTATATAAAGCCATAAATATGCATCAATTTGACTTAAGATTTTGGCCAAGCTGGGTTGCCTAGCTCATGTGCTTACCCCTACGTTCCCGATTGTTCGTCTAGGTGGTAAAGGGAGCACCTCTGTGATTGATACTATCAGGCCATCTGAGTAAGTACCTCAGTCTGGGTGAAGCCGAAAGCTAGCAATCTTAAAGGATCACATTGGTCGGCAACAACAGAAGTGAAAATTTTGGTTTATTTATACCATAGAATTCTGGAACTTTCCCCGAACTAAATCCTCAATATTTTCCTCCCACATTGATCGGAGGTGAGGTTTCATGATCATGATAAGCATGACGACCCAGAGAAAGGAACCAATAGCGGGACTATTTTCCTTGGAAGATGTTTCTTACATTAAGTAATATAACATATCTCTCCGTGTACCTTTGTTTATGAAACCGTATGGCCAGATTGCTTGTTTTCCATAAATATTTGCCCTTATAATGGCTTTATAAAGTAGGAAAACACTCCTCGGCTACTGGCCGAAGAGGTTGAAGCCCATGGTCGGTCAACAAAGTTTTGTACAATACGGATTCGAGCATTACTGATGCAAAGTACTTGGATACATAGAGTCATTACACATAATCTGTGATTTTACTATGAATATTGATCCTTAATTCGGCCACCCCTGCCCGCATTAAGACTCGGGGGCTACTGGGCTTCGGGCTTATTATTTACAAATTTTAAAGGGGCACATCGATCCCCTGATCTGGTGTTGCCACCCGACCAATGTCTTGGGGGCTATTGCATTGCCTATTCAATGCAGAAAATTCAAAGTGCTCAGTGTTCGGCTTGACCGAACTATGCGTAAACACGTCTTTGGACAATAATAGGTACCATATGGACCTTTCCGGCATCAAGCTGGTATATTACGACAACTTCTCAAGATCCTTTCTCAAGGGCCCATTCGCCGATCACTATTATCTCTAATATGTTACACCGCGTTTCTATTCCTATGTATGCTGCCGAGCTAGGAGTTGATCCTCAGGCCAATTTCGCGCATCGACCTGAGTCTCAGGGGCTACTAGGAATAGTGGTTTCATGTTTTCCTTCAGGTGCATCTCGGATTTTAGACTGATACACACCTTGAGGGCTACTGGATATACATATTTTGGCTATATATCTCGGTAGAGAATAAATTGCACCAATCAAAAAATCAGCCCGCAATCAGGGGTGGTGCACCACCTCGGAAGCAGTCCGGCATAAATCTTGGGCGCCAGTGGCTGGCTCCATAGAGGGCATTTCCGGCATTAAGCACGGCTAAACTCCTTCAACTTTTTAGAACCAAGGTGGTCTATGACACCTCGGATACAGTCCAGCGTTGGAGCTTGGATATAGTACGTCGTTGGAGCTCGGATAATGTCCGGCGTTGGAGCTCGGATACAGCCCGACATTGATGCTCGACTGCAAAAGATACCTCGAATACAGTCCGGCGTTGGAGCTCAGACACAAGAGGGCACCGCCGCCCTGGAACAACTTCAAACCCGAAGTGTGGCGTAAAAAATAACAAGGCATTGATAAAGGCCGACAAAGGGGCTCCTTGGATACCCGATGTGTAAACTCTTCGTATTTACTTCGGCGATCCTCAAGATCGAAGATGAGAAGATTTGTTGAACCAGTTTTCAAGACCAAGGACCGAAGATGAAGAACAGTTCGGAAGAATCAAGGAGCGTCCCCAACTTGAAGACCGGTTCAGGGGGCTACTGACGGTGTCCTGGACTACGGGGTACTCACCACGTCATCTCCCGATCAGCTGGATTGGGCCGAGGACCCCCATGGCCATTTACTCATGGGCCAGTTCGGACATCGGAATTATACACAAGGAAGATTCTACAAGACTTGGTGATCAAGACAAGGACTCCTCCCCACCAGCGTTTTCGGCTATGACTCTTGTTATCCTAGGCCTCTGGTACATTATATAAACCGAGGCTAGGCTAGTCGATAGATTATTATGACTACTCATCATACCTTTAGGGTTTAGACCACAACATATGATCTCGGGGTAGATCAACTCTTGTAACCCCTATACTCATTAAAGTCAATCAAGCATCATGTAGGGTATTATCTCATCAAGAGAGCCCGAAGCTGGGTAAAATCCCGTGTTCATGTTACCATCGATCCTAAGACGCACAGCTTGGGACCCCCTACCCGAGATCCGCCGGTTTTGACACCGACACTCGCGCTGCGCCTTCCCCCTCCTCCTAGTCGCGCCATGAGCTCCTCCTCCTCCACCGTCTCCAACCCTTCGCTGGTCCCGATGTCACCCTCATCCGTGATCTCAATATCCACGAGCGTGTTCCGGTGGTGCTTGGAAGCGGTACTTCTCCTTGGTGTTTCGAGAGTACCTGCTCCACGGACACGTCGAGAGCACCATGGACTCGAGTCTCATGATTCACGACAAGGAGTGGATGATCCTCAACGCAACCATCATCCCCTGGTTCTACCTCACCATCTCCAGCGACCTCTTCCACACGGTGGTGGATGATGACAATGACGCCTACGCCGTCTGGACCAAGCTCAACGGCCTCTTCACTGACAACAAACTGCAGCACAAGGTCCTTCTCCACGGCGAGTTTTATGGGTGCCAGCAGCTTGACTCGTCCATCGATGTTTCTACATGTGCCTCAAAAAGCTTGCCAATGAGTGTCGGTGTCAAAACCGGCGGATCTCGGGTAGGGGGTCCCGAACTGTGTGTCTAGGCGGATGGTAACATGAGACAAGAGGTAAAACCCTACTCCTGCTTGATTAATATTAATGATATGGGTAGTACAAGAGTAGATCTACCACGAGATCAGAGAGGCTAAACCCTAGAAGCTAGCCTATGGTATGATTGTTGTTCGTCCTATGGACTAAAACCCTCCGGTTTATATAGACACCAGAGAGGGTTAGGGTTACACAAAGTCGGTTACAATGGAAGGAGATCTACATATCCGTATCACGAACTTGCCTTCCATGCCAAGGAAAGTCCCATCCGGACACGGGACGAAGTCTTCAATCTTGTATCTTCATAGTCCAGGAGTCCGGCCAAAGGTCATAGTCCGGCCATCCGGACACCCCCTAATCCGGGACTCCCTCAGTAGCCCCTGAACCAGGCTCCAATGACGACGAGTCCGGCGTGCAAATTGTCTTCGGCATTGCAAGGCGGGTTCCTCCTCCGAATACTTCATAGAAGATGTTTGAACACAAAGATAGTGTCAGGCTCTGCAAAATAAGTTCCACATA
Organism: Triticum dicoccoides; assembly: GCF_002162155.2. Lineage (NCBI taxonomy): Eukaryota > Viridiplantae > Streptophyta > Magnoliopsida > Poales > Poaceae > Triticum > Triticum dicoccoides. The sequence continues at coordinate 557,440,246 of NC_041383.1, forward strand.
CCACCGTAGAGAGAATAATATTTTCACAAATCTAATCTGCTGACGTATTCCATAGTGTGACATCACACCACGGCCAAGCCTTTATTTGAATCGTTTTACTGTCCCACCTCAGCGCGTTTAGCGAGGCGGTTTCCTTGGCACGTCTTGTTAAAGCAGAGATCGTGTCCCCTTATTCCGGGATTCTCATCAACACGGGCGTGGGTAACCTAACCATGCCATTGGTATGACTTCTTAATTGAAAGTGAGTCCCAAACGTTCACAGGGAGGGCTCTTGGTATTCAACCTCTTTATAAAGAGACCAAGGCTCGACTCCTTTCTTTCAATCCTATCAAATCCGCCTCTCGCCTCGAGTTCCAACACCCAAAGCTCCAGATTCAGGCGCTTCGGACCTTCGATGATGTCCGGCTCCGACCTCCAAGGCCGGTGGATGCCTTCCTCCGTTACGGAAGAAGACATGCGAAAGCTGAGAGACGATAGGTATCTAACCGGTGAAATCTCGCATAGGCTGCCCGCTCAAGGGCAGGCTATTCCCACTCCCCAGCCCGGTGAGAGTGTGGTGTTCACATCTCACTTCCTTCGGGGGCTAGGCTTCCCGATCGATCCCTTTGTGAGGGGGATCATGTTTTATTACGGGCTGGAATTTCACGACTTTGCTCCGGAGTCCATCCTCCAAATCTCATCGTTCATTGTCGTGTGTGAGGCCTTTCTCCATATTATTCCTCACTTCGTACTGTGGCTTAAGACCTTCAAGGTATAACCAAAGATGATCGAGGGGCAGCATGCTAAGTGCGGAGGTGCCATTATAAGCAAGATTGCCGACGCTCCATGGCCCGAGGGCTCTTTTCAAGAGGAGTTTGGCTTATGGCAACGAGAGTGGCTTTACATCGCAACTCCCAGGGGCACCACATGGGTGGCGCCACCTGCTTTTCGCTCGGGTCCCCCACCACAGCTAGCGTCATGGGTCAATAAAGGTCTTAACTGGGGGCCGTCCAAGGACGTGTCCTTGTTGCAGGGCCGCATTCGAGATCTCCTAGAAAGAGATATCAATTTGGCCGTAGTGGCGCAGGTTATGCTAATTCACCGCATACTGCCCTGCAAATGTCGCCCCCTCCGCCTGTGGGAATTTAATTCGAAAGGACCACGAGCTCTCCAACATTTTATGGGCACGACGCCTGTGGAGATGTACAAATTGTTCTTGGGATCACAAGCAATGTGTCCGGACTTGTCCGAGGACGCAGGTTTGAGCTGCAATTGCCCGAATACTCAAGTAAGTAGCCCTGTACGCGGACACGCTATCCGTACATTTATCATAAAACTGCCCTTAAAAGAGCTATCCTTTAAATAGGAGTGGATAGCGAAAGCAAAGCTTATCAGGTGTCCGGCCCCCCTCCCTGAGACCACGCCGGATCCCGTGTTGACCAGGATGCTGGAGATTGCGCCTTTGGAAGAAGGCGAAGAGGGGAAAAAAGAAGCTACCACCTCCGTGAAGGAGGCTGTCAGGAAAGGAGGAATCGAGAATTCCTCTATCCAGGGAAAGAAGAGGACCGCCTCTGAAGACCCGGAGGCGATGGCCTCAAAGCAGGGGAAGAAATCTTCGTCAGAGGGTCCGGCGCCGGAGGGTGCCCCGGCCACATTGCGCCCCCAAGGGGATCAGCTCTCCACCGAGCCGTAAGTAAAGAGAGGAGTTTTAAAATGAGAGACATCCCTGTTTTATTTCTGAGGAAGATAACCGAAATTTACCTTGTAGTTCGGATCTCAACCCTTTTCAGCAGAGCTCATCTTCAGGGGATCTTTGTCCGGAGATGATGGAGAGCGGAACGCCTCCCCCAGCTGTACCGTCTTGCGAGGCGGGCGACCCCGAGGTGTCGTGTCGGAGGGTTTCTCTGAATCCGACCTTCGAAAAAGGTCTTCGGATGAGTCCGACACCGTCTGGTGCATGGTCGGAGGAGTTGAAGGGTCTGCTCGGGCGAGCGTCTATCTCAGAAGAACACCATGTGTTGATGAATACGGTGATTAGAAGGATTTCATCCGCGGAAAGCGGATTGTACAAGGCCGCCAGGAGTTTACTGACAGGTTTTGAGGTACGAGAAATGATGTACCTTTTGACAGATCCGCATATATAAAATGTGCCATGTATAGATAGTAGCCCTTGAGACTCTGTGCGTTGTCAAAAATGACGGCGCGCAAAGGATCATAATCCCAGGTATAATATGTCGCCTTTCCTATGTAGGTGGCGAATTGTTCGGTGGCTAGCCGGACTGATGAATTTGCTGAGCTAAAGTGGAAACTTGATGTGGCAGATGCCGACATCGCGCTTGTCAATGAGCGGCTGGACGAGGCACAAGGTATGTAATGTCTCCGAAGACATCTGGTAAGAGGAGTTTGATGCTCGTACCTTATAACATGTGTGCTTAATGTAGGTGGTGCCGCTGCCATGGAGAACCTTCGGGCGGAACTTGCCCGAGCCAAGGAGCAAGCCAGAAAAAGCGATGCGACTGCCTTAAAGGCGGCTGAAGAGCTAAAAGCCGAACAGGCTGCTCACTGCCAGAGCAAGAAGGAAATGGCCGAGATGGCTGTAAAATTGAAGAATGCTGCCGACCGCTGCAAGCTTCTTGAAGAAGAAAATAAGGTGGCACAGAAGGACCTAGAAAAGGTCACTACCGAGGCCAAGGATACTCGCTGTGCAATGAGAGCTATGAAGAAGGAGCTACGTCAGGCCGGAGATATCACGGCTGGAAAGCCCTATATGCTGCGGATGAAGTTCGAGGATCCTAAGTATGCTCCGTTGGACCGGAAGTGGAGTGCGGCGAACACTTATCTGGATTTGGCGGCGAGTGTCGCGGACGCGACCGAACACTTGTGGGGTCTAAATGACTACGAATTGGAAGAACTTTTTTGGTCGTAGTTCCACAATCCAGAGCACCCACTTTCTGTATCCGATCGTTTGGCCGCATGGGCGGAGCTGAATGGGTTATCCGGACTCGCCATGAAGCATGTCGTGAGTCATCTGTGGCCGAAAGGGCCCGAGCCGAAGAGTTATTTTAGTTTGGTGCAGCAGTTCCTTGGTGCGGTGCTACACATTGATGCAATGAAGAGGTCAGTGTGCATAGAGGGTGCACAAATTGCTCTTACCCGTGTCAAGAGATACTGGGCGGAGATGAAGGCCAGTGCTGTTGCATCCCAAGATTCGGACGAAAGCCGAGTACCTGCCGAGCACTATTTTGAGGAAGTTCTGCCGGGCGCTCGTTTAGTAGAGACGAAGTGCTCGAAGGATGTTATGTTTGAATAACGTGTATTATTGTAAAACAATGTTTTGATGGCATATAAGAGCCTTTTATACTTGTGCTTTCAAGAATTAGAATACCTCCTATGCGGCCGTTAATGTATATGTGTATATAACCTGAAAGATGCCAGTCTTCAGCCCCCACGCATATAATGCGGGGGTGTTCGCAGAAGGCACATTTTCACACTTGATCCAACGTCTTGGTCCTATAAAGGAGGTGATAGCGCAGCGAACTAAGCATCCGGACTATAATGCTTTATCACTTTCACTTAGCCATAGGAGTTTGACAGTGGGGCTACTGAATAGCCCCTAGGGGCACCGCGCTCGCCTGAATTCGGGGCGCGTGTGTGCCTGACCGGGAAACGGCCCTTCGTTAATGCGGAGGAATCCTAAAGATTCCGGCAAGTCATCGAGTGGTTGACCAGTCTCTCGCTATATCATGACAGTCAATTTTCGGCTTTCTCTACTGAGGTGCTCGCCTGGCCGAACCAGGGCACAATCGCAGTAGTTCTCCTGGTGCCGTCTTAGCCGATAGAGCGGAACGTAAGGCAGCAAAACACAGGAGCCGTGCAAACCCAACATTTGACCAAAGACATGATTCGGCGCTGATGCATATAAGGCCAAACTCGTGACGCCGAACACTCCCTAAGGTATTCGGTCTTTATGAAAATGGACTGAACAAAAGCCCTTGGTAAGAAGCCCCTGGTGTCCAGGTACGCGCAAAATTCTGGCGTGGCCACATGCCAAGACGCCAGCCTCCTCCTCGGTTATAGCAAAAAGCCGGGGATGTTATCAACAAGAGACAGTAAAAAAGGTTTACGCAGGGTCTTAATCTGAAAAGAATCCTTGAAACGGGTCCCTACTACACGTCTGCGCCTGTGTCTCCGTTGTGCCGTATCCTGGACGGGTGTAGCACGGTGTTCATCTGTCAAAGAGAGGAACTTAGTTGAAAACAATCGTGCGAGAAATCTATGTTATATTAAATAAACAAAGTATAATACAGAAAATGGGTAGAATTGAGCTTTATTGTCTCTTGGTGTAAACGCGCGGAGCCCCTTGTACAGGGGTATACGGCTATTAAGCCTTTGTATGTTTACGCCGGACTCGTCGAGCCATGTCCGGGGTCTTGAACGACCTGTTTAGGTGCTCTAACTAGTAAAGCTGGTTTACTGTGCGGCTGTCAAGGCAGCCGCACCATCGTCCGCGCTCGAGGAACACTCGATATTTCCCTTTAATGAGATGATGCCTTGTGGACCGAGCATTTTAAGTGTAAGGGATGCATAATGCGGTATTGCATTAAAGCGGGCGAAAGCTTCGCATCCCAGTAGTGCTTGATAGCTACTTATGAATGGGGCGATGTGGAAGGTTAGCTTTTCGCTTCGAAAGTTGTCGGGGGAGCCGAACATAACTTCTAACAAGAGGGAACCCATACAATGGGTATCTGGGCCTCACGTGACCCCTTGAAATGAAGTGTTGCCATGGAGAATTATTGTTGGGTTTATCCCCATTTTGCGGATTGTGTCCTGATATAGCAGGTTTAGATCACTTCCGCCGTCCATTAGAACTTGTGTAAAGTGGAGTCCGTCAATTATCGGATCTAAGACCAAGGCAGTCCAGCCTGCATTCCGGATACCTCTAGAGTAATCCTGATGATCGAAGGTGATTGGTTGTAACAACCAGTGGCGGGACTCCTCTGGGACAGGTCGTATGACGCGTATCTCCATAGGCGCCACTCTGTTTTTCCCTTTTGTCACATGAAGTGAATTTACCGTTTTGACTTCTTGCGGGAACTTGTTTTGTTCTTCGGTGCTCTGCTTGTGGGGTTCGTCGTTGTCCTCGCTTGGTATGTCAAGCCCCTTGTGTTCGGCATTGAGTTTGCTGGATTGCTTGAAGACCCAACAATCTCTGTGGGTGTGGTTTGCAGGCCTCCCGGGAGTACTGTGGATTTGGCATATTTTGTCCAAGATTTTGTTGAGGTTAGATAGCTCGTCCCTATTATCTTTGAGGGGCAGCTTTTTCTGATTCTGCCGAGAGCTTTTGAATCCGGCATTGACTGCCGTGCTCTTCGGGCTATTATCCTTGATCCGACGCTGTTCCTTGCTATGGCGCGGTTTCCCGTTTCCATCTCTGACTTCGGATGTACTTGGGTCGCTGGTGCTGCTTCTTGCCGACCAACTATCCTCTCCTGCGCAAAAGCGGGTCATGAGGCTTGTCAATGCGGCCATTGTTCTTGGCTTTTCTTGGCCGAGGTGTCTGGCGAGCCATTCGTCTCGAACGCTATGTTTGAAAGCTGCTAGGGCTTCGGCGTCCGGACAGTCGACTATCTGATTCTTTTTAGTAAGAAATCTGTTCGAGAGTTTCCGGACTGACTCTCTGGGTTGTTGAGTTATATGACTTAGATCGTCTGCATCCGGAGGTCGGACATAGGTCCCTTGAAAATTTGCCCGAAAAGCATCCTCGAGCTCTTCCCAACTTCCTATGGTGTTTTCGGGAGGGCTTTTAAGCCAATGCCGGGCTGGCCCTTTGAGCTTGAGGGGTAAGTATTTTATGGCGTGGAGGTCATCTCCTCTAGCCATGTGTATGTGGAGGATATAATCCTCAATCCAGACTCCAGGGTCTGTTGTTTCGTCGTATGCCTCTATGTTTACGGGCTTTAATCCCGCTGGAAATTCATGGTCCAGCACCTCATCGGTGAAACATAGGGGATGTGTGGCGCCCCTGTATTTGGGTGTGTCGTGATGTTCAGATATTTGTTGCGTTGCATTGCTTACTAGAGCTTGCTTTTATGGCTCGTAGATAGATCTGGTTGGGCCATCTTTTTGATGCGAATCCTTGTGCGGATCGCGTGCCGGATTGAGTGCGGCGCCCTTTGGCGCTCTATGTCAGTCATGGGGTCGTCTATCCGACCTGGTGGCTTCCTTGTTTTTGACTGTGGGGGCTCTAAGGCCTCCTCATCAAATTCCGGTAGTAATTTTCGCTTCGGATAGCTCTTTGTGTGGTGACTGTCGCCGTACTTGTGTGCGGTGTTGAGTACTTTGCCCCATCTGATTCTGAGTGCATCTTCCGCTGTTTTGAGCTTCCGCTTCTACTTTTTCAGGCTACGCGCAGTGGCGACGAGCCTTTGGTGGAGGTTCTTCTGCTCCAGCAACTTGTCCGGCTTGAGGTCGTCCAGACTATTATCTTCGCCAGGGACGGGTTTTTCGGTTTGTTTATCCAAGTTGCCCTGTTCGGAAGGTTGCTCAATGGCATGTTCGTCGTCCGCCGGTTCGCCCTGCTCTATGGCTAGGTCTCTGTCGAGGTGGGGTTTGGCGCGGCGCTTACGCCACCGCTTTGATTGCTTTTCGAGGGAACGATCCCTCATTGCGCCCTTTTGATCCTCGTCGTCGTTTCTTTTAGGTGTGTCCACCATGCATACACCGTGGGATGAGGTGGTTGTCCAGTGCCCTATAGGTGCTGGTTCTTGGTCGTCTCCTTCATCGGCGTCCATACCGTCGATGTCTTCGGAGTGGGTGGGTTTCGAATTTCTTCATCGTCCGCATCCCAACCTTGCTGACCATAGTCTGGCCAGGGCTCTCCTGATAAAGAGAGAGACTTTAGTGAACTCAGGATGTCGCCGAAGGGCGAGTGCTGAAAGATGTCCGCGGCGGTGAACTCCATGATCGGAGCCCAATTGGGTTCGATCGGAAGGGGTGCGGAAGATCAGGAGTCCGAAGAGGAGTCCGGCACCTTACAGTCACGAGCTCCACAAAGGACAAGGCTGGTGTTTGGCTCGATCGTCGTAGAGATTGCAGCCCCCGAGGCGGTGTCCAGCCACCTGTCCTCGATCGGCACAGTCGGCTATGAACTAAGGGTCGGAGCGGACACCTGAACGGCCTTCTGGGCACTATCCGGCGGCAGAGCTAGATCATGCCCATCGTGACAGTGCGGCGCGCTCGCTGTGGCTTGAATCCATCGAAGACCAGGTCTCCGCGGATGTCAGCCGTGTAGTTCAAACTTCCAAATATGACCTGATGGCCAGGGGCGTAGCTTTCGATCTGCTCCAGATGGCCAAGCGAATTGGCCCGCAGTGCAAAGCCGCCGAATACGAAGATCTGTCTGGGGAGAAAAGTCTCACCCTGGACCGCATCATTGTTGATGATCGAAGGAGCCATCGGGCCTAAAGGTGACGACACAGAGGAACTCTCAATGAAAGCACCAATGTCGGTGTCAAAACCGGCGGATCTCGGGTAGGGGGGGTCCCGAACTGTGCGTCTAGGCGGATGGTAACAGGAGACAAGGGACACAATGTTTTTACCCAGGTTCGGGCCCTCTCGATGGAGGTAAAACCCTACTCCTGCTTGATTAATATTGATGATATGGGTAGTGCAAGAGTAGATCTACCACGAGATCAGAGAGGCTAAACCCTAGAAGCTAGCCTATGGTATGATTGTTGTTCGTCCTACGGACTAAAACCCTCCGGTTTATATAGACACCGGAGAGGGTTAGGGTTACACAGTGTTGGTTACAATGGGAGGAGATCTACATATCTGTATCGCCAAGCTTGCCTTCCACGCCAAGGAAAGTCCCATTCGGACACGGGACAAAGTGTTCAATCTTGTATCTTCATAGTCCAGGAGTCCGGCCAAAGGTCATAGTTCGGCCATCCGGACACCCCCTAATCCGGGACTCCCTCAATGAGCTCCACAATCTCGGCGAGATGGTCAGCGATGAGCTCCTTATCAGCACCCTCACCACCGGCCTCAGCGAGGACTTTGGGAACCCCGCCTCCAACCTCACCCTCATCCCGGAGCCTACCTTCACTTTGATACGTATCCAACGTATCTATAATTTTTTATTGTTCCATGCTGTTATATTATCATTCTTGAATGTTTTACAATCATTTTATAGTCATTTTATATCATTTTTTGGTACTAACTTATTGACATAGTGCCCAGTGTTAGTTGTTGTTTTCTGCTTGTTTTTACATCGCAGGAAATCAATACCAAACGGAGTCCAAACGCAGCAAAACTTTTTGTGGATTTTTTTGAACCAGAAGACATCCAGTGGGCCAAGAAAGTACCCGAGGGGAGCACAACCCACCAGGGCGTGCCTGGGCCTGGTTGTGCCCACCTCGGTGGCCTCCCGCACTGCCACTTTGCTCTATAAATACCCCAATATTCTAGAAACCCTAGGGGAGTCGACGAAAATCAATTCCAGCCGCCGCATGTTCCAGAAACACCAGATCCAATCTAGACACCATCTCGGAGGGGTTCATCATGTCCATTGGTGCCTCTGCGATGATGCGCGAGTAGTTCTTTGTAGACCTACGGGTCCGTAGTTAGTAGTTAGATGGCTTACTTTCTCTCTCTCTCTCTCTCTCTCTCTCTCTCTCTCTCTCTTGATTATCAATACAATGGTCTCTTGGAGATCCATATGATGTAAGTCCTTTTGAGTTGTGTTTGTTGGGATCCGATGAACTTTGAGTTTATGATCAGATCTAGGTTTTTATCCATGCAAGTTATTTGAGTCTTCTTTGATCTCTTATATGCATGATTGATTATAGCCTCATATTTCTTCTCTGATATTTGGGTTTTGTTTGGCCAACTTGATGTATTTGTCTTGCAATGGGAAGAGGTGCTTTGTGATGGGTTTGATCTTACGGTGCTTGATCCCAGTGATAGAAGGGGAAACGACACGTATGTATCGTTGCTATTAAGGATAACAAGATGGGGTCTATTTCTACACAAATAGATCTTTTCTACATCATGTCATCGTTCTTATTGCATTACTCCATTTTCCCATGAACTTAAACACTAGATGCATGCTGGATAGCGGTCGATGTGTGGAGTAATAGTAGTAGATGCAAGCAGGAGTCGGTCAATCTTGGACGTGATGCCTATATAATGATCATTGCCTGAATATCGTCATGATTATTTGAAGTTCTATCAATTGCCCAACAGTAATTGTTTTCCCACCGTTTGCTATTTTTCTCGAGAGAAGCCACTAGTGAAACCTACGGCCCCTGGGTCTCTTTTCATCATATTTGCCTCTGCGATCTATTTTCCTTAGCTTTTATTTTCATATCTATTAAACCAAAAATACAAAAATATCTTGCTGCACTTTATTTATTTCGCGATCTATTTATCCTATCTATCACAACTTTATCACGTCTTCTCGCCAATTTGAGGCATCGTTACCCGAAAGGGATTGACAAACCCTTTAACACGTCGGGTTGCGAGTATTTTTTATTTTGTGCAGGGGTTGTTTATGTTGTGTTGCTTGGTTCTCCTACTGGTTCGATAACTTTGGTGTCATCACTGAGGGAAATAACTACCGTCGCTGTGCTACAACATCCCTTCCTCTTTGGGGAAATACCGATGTAGTTCAAGCATGCATCAAAAGGAATTTCTGGCGCCGTTGCCGGGGAGGATCTTCAATATCAACCAGGTTCCTAATCACAAATCTCGTCTCCTCACAATTTACATTATTTTCCATTTGCCTCTCATTTTCCTCTCCCCCATTTCACAAAAAATTGCCGTTTTATTCGCCCTCTTTTTCGTTCGTCGTTTTCTCGTCAGATCTGTTTTTGAGTGCAATCTTATTGCGTAGTCACCATGACTCAAGAGAACACCAAGTTGTGTGATTTCTCAAATACCAACAACAATGATTTTATTAGCACTCCGATTGCTCCTCCCGCCACTAGTACGGATTCTTGTGACATCAATACTACTTTGCTGAATCTTGTTATAAAAGATCAATTTGTCGGTACTCCTAATGAGGATGCCACGTCCCATCTTAACACATTCGTGGAATTATGCAATATGCAAAAGAAAAAAAGATGTGGACAATGATGTTGTGAAGTTGAAATTGTTTCCATTTTCTTTGCGAGATCGTGCAAAAATTTAGTTTTCTTCTTTGCCTCGCAATAGTATTGATTCTTATAACAAATGCAAGGATGCTTTTACTACTAAGTATTTTCCGCCCGCAAAAATCGTTTCCCTTAGAACCCAGATCATGAATCTCAAGCAACTTGAACATGAGCATGTTGCACAATCTTGGGAAAGGATGAAATTGATGCTAAGGAATTGCCCAACTCATGGTTTAAATCTTTGGATGATCATACAAAAAATTTATGCGGGGTTGAATTTTGTTTCTCGTAATCTTTTGGATTCTTCCGCAGGGGGTACTTTTATGGAAATTACTTTGGGCGAAGCTACTAAATTCCTAGACAATATTATGGACAATTACTCACAATGGCATACCGAAAGAGATCCTACTAGTAGAAAAGTCAATTTGGTAGAATAAATTAATTATTTGAGTGAAAAAGTTGATGCTCTTATGAAGTTGGTTGCTAATAAAATTGTTCCTATTGATTTTAATGATGTGCCTTTCTCTACTTTGATTGAGCAAAATAGTGATGCCATAGATGTGAATTTTATCTCACGAAACAATTTCAATAACAATGCTTATAGAGGTAATTTTAATCCTAGGCCTTTTCCTAGTAATTCCTCTAATAATTATGGTAATTCCTATGCTAATCCCTCTTATAATAATAATAGAAACACCTCTAATCTTGAGAACAATATTAAAGAATTTATCAATACTCAAAAAGTTTTCAATGCTTCGATAGAAGAAAAGTTGAATAAAGTTGATGATATATCTAGAAGTATTGATAGAATTTCTCGTGATGTAGAAACTCTCAAGATGAAAATTTGTGTGCCTAAAGTTGAAGAGTCAATTAAAGCACTTTATCTTTCTATGGATGAAAGTAAGAAAAGAACCGCTATGCTTAGAGCTAAAAGAGAATTTTTAGAAAAAGCGTTTTCTAGTGATTACTTTCATAAAAGTGATGAAGATCTTAAAATGATTGGTGTTTCTTCTATTGATTCTTTGTTTAGTAAAATTTATATTGATGAAAAAGGGACTGGAGAAGAGTCAACTTTAGCTAGAAGGCATCCCTATGATTTGGAGGGTGAAAATCTTGTTAAAAAATTGATAAAAGTGGGTTTGAAGAGGTCAAGACTTTAACTAGTGATGTGCCCACTATTTTGGATTACAAAGACTTTAATTATGATAGTTGGTCCTTGGTTGATTGTATTTCTTTGCTGCAACCCATGATAAATTCACCCCATGCTTATGAACAAAATAAAGCTTTCACTGAACATATAGTTGATGCTATGATGAAAGCTTTTGAAGAAAAGTTGGAATTAGAAGTTTCAATTCCTAGAAAATTACATGATGAATTGGAACCTACCATCAAAGTCAAGATTAAAAATTATGAGTGTTTTGCATTATTTGACTTGGGTGCTAGTGTTTCTACAATTCCGAAGTCCCTATGTGATGTGCTTGGTCTTACCGATATTGAAGAATGCTCTTTAAATTTGCACTTCGCGGTTTCTACTATTAAAAAGCCTATGGGAAGAATTAATGATGTTCTTATTCTTGCAAATAGGAATTATGTGCCCACATATTTTATTGTTCTTAATATTGATTGCAATCCATCTTGTCCAATTATACTTGGTAGACCCTTTTTACGTACTATTGGTGTCGTGATTGATATGAAAGAAGGCAATATTAAATTTCAATTTCCACTAAGGAAGGTTATGGAACACTTCCCTAGAACAACAATTAGGCCATCATATGAATCAATCCTAAGGGCATCATATGGATCTAGAACCAAAGATGACAACACTTAGATCCTATGCGTTATGCGTAGCTAGGGGCGTAAAACGATAGCGCTCGTTGGGAGGCAACCCAACTTCTATATTTTTGCTTTTTGGTTTTCTTGTTGTTTTAAATAAAATATACAATTATGCCTCTATTCAGATGTGTTTTTGTGGTTTAAATTAGTGTTTGTGCCAAGCAAGGCCTTTGGGATGATTTGGGTGAAAGTTGATTTGATCTTGCTGAAAAACAGAAACTTTTGCGCTCACGAAATTATTTTTTATTTTTATCCGAAGAGTGATTTTGAGTTTATTATTTTCTAAGAATATTAATAAACAAATTATTCACATCTTCCTAATTTTTCAGAATTTTTGGAGTTACAGAAGTATTCGAAGTAGTCAAATTGCTACAGATTGTTCTGTTTTTGACAGATTCTGTTTTTTTTGTGTTGTGTGCTTGTTTTGATGATTCTATGGTTTTCTTTGAAGAGTTTTTGCCATAGAAAAGTTGGAATACAGTAGATATAATGCAAAAATAAAATATGAATAGGTTTGCAATAGTACTTATAGTAGTGGTTTGCTTTCTTATACTAACGGATCTCATGAAGGTTTTGTTGAGTTTTAGGTGATTGAAGTTTTCAAGTTTTGGGTGATCTTACGATGTATGAAGGAATAAGGATTAGCAAAAGGCTAAGCTTGGGGATGCTCGATGCACCCCAAGATAATATTCAAGAAGTAGCAAGCAACTAAGCTTGGGGATTCCCCCGAGTGGCATCCCCTCTTTCTTCTAACAACCATCGATATTTTACTTGAAGCTATATTTTTATTTGTCACATATTAGGAGTTTTGCTTGGAGCGTCTTATATGATATGAGTCTCTTTCTTGTTTTGCTTTGTGTTTTAAGTCTTGAATCCTTGCTGGACACACCTTTTTGAGAGAGCCAAAAATTATGCTATGCTTGCTCCTATGCTTCACTTAAATTTTTAGAGCCATGGAATTGCTCTAGTGCTTCACTTATATCTTTTTGAGCAGGGTGTGCTTTATTATATTTGAAGAAATACCCTCATGCTTCACTTAGATTTATTTGGGAGTTAGTATGTTTTTAAAGAAATTCTCTCTTGCTTCACTTAGATATTTTGAGAGAAATAAATATTATGCTCATGTTCTTCACTTAAATTTGTTTGAGCTTATCAAAAGTAACATATGAAAATAGTCTCAAAGTGATAGATATCCAAGGAAGATATAATAAAAACTTTCATGAAGATCATTGAACCATATAAAAAGTCCAAATGTCCATGCTACAAATAAAAGAAAACGTGATGAACATGTTAGGCAGCATTCCACATCAAAAATTCTGTTTTTATCATTTACCTATTCGAGGACGAGCAGGAATTAAGCTTTGGGATGCTGATACGTCTCCAATGTATCTATAATTTTTCATCGTTCCATGCTGTTATATTATCATTCTTGGATGCTTTACAATCATTTTATAGTCATTTTATATCATTTTTTGTACTAACCTATTGACATAGTGCCCAATGCCAGTTGCTGTTTTCTGCTTGTTTTTTACATTGCAGGAAATTAATATCAAACGGAGTCCAAACGCAGCGAAACTTTTTGTGGATTTTTTTGAACCAGAAGACATCCAGTGGGCTAAGAAAGTACCTGAGGGGAGCTCCAAGGGGAGCACAACCCACCAAGGCACGCCTGGAGGCCCAGGAGCGCCCATGTGTGTTGTGCCCACCTCTGTGGCCTCCCGCACCGCCTCTTTCCTCTATAAATACCCCAATATTCCAGAAACCCTAGGGGAGTCGACGAAAATCAATTCCAGCCGCCGCAAGTTCCAAAAACACCAGATCCAATCTAGACACCATCTCAGAGGGGTTCATCATGTCCATTGGTGCCTCTCCGATGATGCGTGAGAAGTTCTTTGTAGACTTACATGTCCGTAGTTAGTAGCTAGATGGCTTCCTCTATCTCTCTCTTGATTATCCATACAATGGTCTCTTTGAGATCCATATGATTTAAGTTTTTTTGCGGTGTGTTTGTCGGGATCCGATGAACTTTGAGTTTATGATCAGATCTATGTTTTTATCCATGAAAGTTATTTGAGTCTTCTTTGATCTTTTATATGCATGATTGATTATAGCCTCGTATTTCTTCTCTGATATTTGGGTTTTGTTTGGCCAACTTGATCTATTTATCTTGCAATGGGAAGAGGTGCTTTGTGATGGGTTCGATCTTACGGTGCTTGATCCTAGTGAAAGAAGGGGAAACGACACGTATGTATCGTTGCTATAAGGATAATAATATTGGGTCTATTTCTACATTAATAGATCTTGTCTACACCATGTCATCGTTCTTATTGCATTACTCCGTTTTCCATGAACTTAATACACTAGATGCATGCTGGATAGCGATCGATGTGTGCGGTAATAGTAGTAGATGCAGGCAGGAGTCGGCGGTCTACTAATCTTAGACATGATGCCTATATAATGATCATTGCCTAGATATCATCATGATTATTTGAAGTTCTATCAATTTCCCAACAGTAGTTGTTTCCCACCGTTTGCTATTTTTCTCGAGAGAAGCCACTAGTGAAACCTACGGCCCCCGGATCTCTTTTCATCATATTTGCCTTTGCGTTCTATTTTCATGTGCTTTTATTTTCAGATCTATTAAACCAAAAATACCTTGCTTCACTTTATTTATTTCGCGATCTATTTATCCTATCTATCACAACTTTATCACATCTTCTTGACAATTTGAGGCATCGTTGAACGAAAGGGATTGACAACCCCTTTAACATGTCCGGTTGCGAGTATTTGTTAATTATGTGCAAAGGCTGTTTACGTTGTGTTGCTTGGTTCTTCTACTGGTTCGATAACCTTGGTATCATCACTGAGGTAAATACCTACCGTCGTTGTGCTGCATCATTCCTTCCTCTTTGGGGAAATACCGACATAGTTCAAGCAGGCATCATGCCCTACGGGCCCCTCTCCTACGGCCAGCCGCCGTAGCCAGGTGGGCTACCGCTGCTGCCCCTGGCGGCCCCGCCCCAGCAGCCCACCCTCCCGCCGATGCCATGGGACCTGGCTCTCTTGGCGGCCCTGCACTTCGCGCCCTCACCGTCCACCTACACCAGTGGCGGCGACTGGTATATGGAGACCGCAGCTACCGAGCACATGGCGGCTCATCCCGGTAACCTCCACACCTCCCATCCCGTCCACACTTATGCTCGTATTACTGTCGGTGAAAGTTCCTCCCATCCCATTACTCACATAGGACATGCATCTTTTCCATCTAATTCTACTCCATTGTCCTTATCTAACATCTTAGTTTCTCATGATCTTATTAAATATCTTGTCTCTGTTCGTTCTCTTACACGTGAAAATCCCCGTTACCGTTGAGTTTGACGAGTGTGGTTTTTCTGTCCAGGACGCTCGTACCCGGATGGTACTCCACCAATGTGACAGCCCCGACGACTGAGGGAATCCTGGATTAAGGGGTCCTCGGACAACTGGTGTACGGATGGGCTATGAAGATACAAGATAGAAGACTTCTTCCCATGTCCGGATGGGACTCTCCTTTGCGTGGATGGCAAGCTTGGCGATTCGGATATGTAGATTCCTTTCTCTGTAACCGACTTTGTGTAACCCTAGCCCCCTCCGGTGTCTATATAAACTGGAGGGTTTAGTCCATAGGACAAGAACAACAATCATAATCATAGTATAGCTTCTAGGGTTTAGCCATAACGATCTTGTGGTAGATTAACTCTTGTAATACTCATATTCATCAAGATCAATCAAGCATGAAATAGGGTATTACCTCCATAGAGAGGGCCCAAACCTGGGTAAACATTGCTCCCCCGCCTCCTGTTACCATTAGGCTTAGACGCACAGTTCGGGACCCCCTACCCGAGATCCACCAGTTTTGACAGTGACATTGGTGCTTTAATTGAGAGTTCCACTGCGTTGTCACTAGAAGGCTTGATGGATCCATCAATCATCTACAACAACGCAGTCCAGGGGGAGATCTTTCTCCCTGACAGATCTTCGTATTCGGCGGCTTCGCACCGCGGGCCAACTCGCTTGGCCATCTAGAGCAGATCGATAGCTACGCCCCTGGCCATCACGTCAGATTTGGAAGCCTGAATTTTGTGTCTGATATCCGTGGAGACTTGATCTTCGATGGATTCGAGCCCATGACGGCTGTCCCCTGCTGCCATGATGAACATGACCTAAATTTGTCATCTGGCCCCGCTCAGGAGATAACGCCTGTAACCACTCTGTCCCTAGATCCAGAGTAGACCGCATCGTCCGAAGACGGGAAACTCAACCCCGCCACGGATGCCGCAGAATTAGTAGTGCTTGAGCTGCACACAGACCCAACATCGAGCTGGGCTTGTGTCACCGGAACCTTGGACTCGCCTCCGACCATAGGTTTCGGACCGCATGCATCCGTGTCCATCGAACCTGATTGGGCACCGATCTTGGAGTTCAGCTCCGCAGACATCTTCCAGCACTCACCTCTAGGTGATGTGTTAAACTCACTGAAATCCCTCTCCTTGTCCGGAGACTCTTGGCCGAACTATGTCTGGTTTGAGTGGGAAATGGACGACGAAGAATTTCGTTACCCACCCACCACCCACTTGATAGCCACTGTCGACGATATGGATGACGATGCCGGAGAGGAACAGTAACCACCGCCTACAGGGCGTTGGACAGCCACCTCCTTGTACGACATATACATGGTGGATACACCCAAAGAAAAAAATGGCGACAATGAAAATCCAGTCGAGGATAAACCTCCTGAGATACAACCAAAGTGCCGACATCAGCGACACCGCTCTAAGCCACACTGTAGTAAAAACAGCAACACCATCACAGGAGAAAACAATACTCCGAACGACGCCGAAGACAATGAAGACCCCGTCGAGCCAACCTTCGAACAGGACAAATGGGAAGATGGGCGAGTTAGCCTTGATGAACATGCCATGAATGAAGACACGAAGGACAGTAATTACCTTTCGCTCTCCGAGGACAAGGTGAGCCTCGGCAACGAAGACTTTATCATGCCTAAGGAGCCCGTCGAGCAGGAGCGCTTTAAGCACCGGCTAATAGCCACTTCAAGGAGCCTGAAACAGAAGCAACAACAGCTTCAAGCTGATCAAGATCTGCTCAATGAAAGATGGACTGATGTCCTAGCAGCCGAGGAATATGGCCTCGAGTGCCCAACCAAAAGCAACCCGGAGCGCAAACTATTACCATAGTTCGATGACGAGGCAGTAGAGCCCGTCCTACCAAGGCATGATGCGGCTGACCGACCACCACGTGGCCGAGACAAAGCGGCACCTCGAGCCGAACACCAGCCCGCACTACCTCGCCGTAAAAATGGAAATACAACAGCTCGGGGATACAGACATGACCTGCGGCGTGACTTCAAAAACATAGCAGGTCAGAAAAGATCAATCTATGGATCACGGGGCGTGCCCCGATGCATGACGATGGCTATCCGACTGAATGTGACAAACATAACCACGTCCGGGCCGAAAACCACAGACGAACTCCATCCGAGCTACGTCACGACTTGGCCCGATATAGAGGCGCCGCACACCCCCTTTGCTTCACTAACAAAGTAATGGGACATGAATTACCAAAAGGGTTTAAACCCGTGAAGATCGAATCATATGATGGCTCAACAGACCCCGTGGTATGGATTGAGGATTTTCTTCTCCATATTCACATGGCCCGCGGTGATGATCTTCACGCCATCAAATACCTCCCACTCAAACTCAAGGGACCATCCAGGTACTGGTTGAACAGCCTGCCCGAAAACTCCATCGGCAGTTGGGAGAACTTGGAGGATGCCTTCCTCGACAACTTTCAAGGCACATACGTCCGACCTCCGGATGCCGATGACTTAAGTCACATAATTCAACAACCCGGAGAGTCAGCCAGGAAATTCTGGACTAGGTTCTTAACTAAAAAGAACCACATCATTGACTCTCCAGACGCTGAAGCCTTAGCGGCCTTTAAACATAGCATCCGTGACGAATGGCTCGCCCGACACCTCGGCCAAGAAAATCCGAAGTCCATGGCGGCCCTCACGACAATCATGACCCGCTTTTGTGTGGGCGAAGATAGTTGGCTAGCCCGTAGCAATAACAACACAGGCGAACCTGGCACTTCCGAAGCCAGGAACAGCAACAACAAGCCCCGACGCAACAGACACAAGCGTCGAAACAATGGCGACAACACCGAAGACATGGCTGTCAACGCCAGATTCAGTGGCTCTAAGTCCGGTCAGCGGAAGAAGCCATTAAGAGAAACAATCCGGGCCCGTCCAGTTTGGACCGCATACTCGATCGTCCATGTCAAATACACGACACTCCTGATAAACCAACCAATCATACCAACAGAGAGTGTTGGGTTTTTAAACAGGCTGGCAAGTTAAACACCGAGAACAAGGAGAAGGGGTCGCAAAGCAATGGTGATGACGAGGAGCCCCGGCCACCGAACACAGGGGGCAGAAGAAGTTTCCTCCCCAAGTCAAAACGGTGAACCTGATATACGCTACCCATATCCCCAAGAGGGAGCGCAAGCGCGCACTCAGGGACGTCTACGAGATGGAGCCAGTCGCCCCAAAGTACAATCCATGGTTGTCCTGTCTGATCACCTTCGATCACAGGGACCATCCGACCAGTATCCATCATGGCAGTTCAGCTGCACTGGTCCTTGACCCAATCATTGATAGATTCCACCTTATGCGAGTCCTCATGGACGGCGGCAGCAGCCTGAACCTGCTCTATCAGGATACAGTGCACAAAATGGGTATCGATCCCTCAAGGGTCAAGCCCACAAAAACCACCTTTAAAGGTGTCATACCAGGTGTAGAGGCCTGCTGCACGGGGTCAACCATGCTGGAAGTGGTCTTCGGATCCCCGGATAATTTCCAAAGCAAAGAATTGATCTTCGATATCGTCCCCTTCTGCAGTGGCTATCACGCACTGCTCAAACAAACCGCATTTTCTCGCTTCAATGCGGTACCGCACTACACTTACCTAAAGCTCAAGATGCCCGGACCATGCGGTATTATAACAGTCAATGGAAACACAGAACACTCCCTCCGTACCGAGGAGCACACCGCGGCCTTTGCAGCAGAGGTACAGAGCAGCCCTTTTAGGCAGAACTTCAATTCGGCAGTAAAACTCCCGGACACCGTTAAGAGAGTCCGAACTACTCTGCAGCAGGACAGTCCAAGTCATCCAGAGCTTGACTAGCAATTCGGCCTCCGTCCCAGTCTCGATCAAGCGGCGATACTTGTACCACGCGTACATAACTACACACTTAAAATACAATCGGCATGGACGGAGGCACAGCTAAGACCGTGGTCCGTAATGCGGCTCAACCGCTCCTGGACCCGCATACCTTTACCTTTTATTTTTCTTTCAGGTTCTTCTCTTTCCGAGGCCTTCTCTGATAACCTAATCATTGGACCTATCAAGGGACAGATACACCAAGAAGGCAAGAAGCTTTGACGTACAAGGGAACACCCAGGTGGTCTCTTCTAAAGATCATGATACCTGTTTTAAAAACCCGCACGCAGCTCGCCCTTGTCCATGGCATGTTAAATAGCCTTATTTGATTATCACATTACTTGTATAAGTACGCCTTGGCGTATTAATCAAATTACAATGGAAAATAGTTTGCGGCTCAATATTTGCAGCGTCAGCTTACTACTTGATTTTTTCCTTTTCTTTATATATTCTTATCAACTGCGAACGTACACTCTGGTATGACTTAATTCGCCAGGAGATTCATTACACTCCATAATACGGCAAGAAAGTCCGAACACTTTTACGGTAGTTCGGCACCCTGAATTGTAGCATTATATGCATCATCTCCGAATCATGTCTTGGGTCAATAGTTGGGTTGTCCGGCTCCTGTGCTTGCTACCCTACGTTCCGCTATATCGGCTTGGGTAGTAAAGGGAGAACTATTGCGATTGTGTCCTGGTTCTTCCAGATGATCACCTCAGTAGATAAAGCCGAAAACTGACTATCATGATGCAGCGAGAGCTGGTCAGCTATTCGAGAGGTTTCAAATTTTTAGCGATTTTTTTCGCATTAGGCAATGAAGCGGGTTTTATCCGATTAGGCGTGTATAGCGCCCCAAGTTCGGACTTCCGAACACAAGGGGCTACACCCAAATTTTTCTCGTCAAACTCCTATGGCTAAGTGAGAATGATATAGCCGAATAGTCCGATTGCCTGGTTCGTTGCGCTAAACACCTCCTTAAAGGACCAAAACCTTGGATAAAGAGTGTTTACATTTATCTCGAACACCCCCGTACTACCTACGTGGGAGCAGAAGCCGACGACTGGCCAATTCTGAGATTTAATAAAATGGTCACACAAGAGGTGAAATTTTAAATAACAGACTTTATATTACATAACGGATCTGTTTCATATTACAGGACAGGATAAACATGAGTGTATTCATGGGAATATGATATCCTTAGCACATTGCTCCGCCACAAGGCGGGATCCCTCCAGGACACTGTCATAGTACAGCTCGGGCGTGCGGTGCTCCTTGCCTGCGGGCGGTCCTTCAGTCATCAGCTTCGTGGCATCCATCTTCGCCCAGTGCATCTTGGCGCGGGCGAAGGCCATCCGTGCACCTTCAATGTAGACCAACCGCTTGATGGCGTCAAGCCGAGGGCAGGCACTGACCAGCCGCTTCACGAGTCTGAAGTAGTTGCTGGGAATAGCTTCGGCAGGCCATAGCCAGATTATCAAATCCTTCATGGCTAGTTCGGCTGCCCTATGCAGCTCGACCAGCTGTTTCAGCTGATCACGAAAGGGCACTGGATGTTCTGGCGCAAGGTATTGCGACCAGAACAGCTTCTCTGTAGAGCTCCCCTCTTCGGCTCGGTAGAATTCCACAGCATTGGATACTCTGCGCGACAGATCTGGAAACACCCCTGGAGAACTCCAAATCCGGGTCAGTAAGAGGAATCTTTCCTTCACCACTACAAAAAAAGACACATCCGTGACATTTTGGGCCGAACGATTTTTTTCCTGTCATACATATGACACTTCTATGACGATAATTATGACAAAACCCGGTATCATCATAGATGTGGTGGGCTCCTACTTCTATGACAAAAAAACATGACAGAAAATGGAATTTTCGTCCTGGGTGGGCCGGCGACGCAGCTGCATGACATTCTTTGGGCCGTCCATGACGGAAAAAACATGGTAGAAGCAAGGGCGAGGAAAATTTCGGGGAGTTGCCGGTTACGGT
Source organism: Triticum dicoccoides (assembly GCF_002162155.2). Classification (NCBI taxonomy): domain Eukaryota; kingdom Viridiplantae; phylum Streptophyta; class Magnoliopsida; order Poales; family Poaceae; genus Triticum; species Triticum dicoccoides. Next base: position 557,461,478 of record NC_041383.1, read on the forward strand.
GGGAGGTCGGGGGCCGAGCGATGCGCGTTTGTCTCATACACGTACGCGCGTGTGTGCGAGGCCTTGGCTCTAGCTGAACCCGAGCGAGGCGTTGGGCTCTAACTGAACCCGAGCGATTGCACTGCAGGCTACGCGTTACCGAACCCGAGCGATCGATCGATGGATGTTAACTGAACCCGATTGAGCGATTCCTTCGCTACTGCTGTTAACTGAAGCCGATCGATGCTGCCTCTGGGATGAACAGTGAGCGTTGCGGCGGGG
>NC_041383.1:557461880-557476925 GCF_002162155.2 Triticum dicoccoides
CAGTGGCGTTGCCTCTGGATGAACATGACCCCGTGGTGTGGATGGCTGGATGAACAGTAGACGATGGAGGGGTGGATGAACAGGACCCCCATGGTGTGGAGGGCTGGATGAACAGTAGACGATGGAGGGGTGCCCGTGGAGGGGTGGATGAACAGGACCCCGTGGTGTGGAGGGCTGGATGAACAATAGACGGTGGAGGGGTGCCCCGTGGAGGGGTGGTTGAATTGTAGCCGGTGGAGTAGCGCGCGGTGGAGGCTGGATGAACATGAGCCGGTGGAGGCTGGAGGAGGTCGACACTAGCCCGTGGAGGCTGGAGGAGGTCGACGGTGGAGATGAACAGTATCCCTTGGAGTCCCGTTTTGCGGTACGCCACACCCCTCCCGATGAACAGGACCCCCGTTTTGACCGTAGCGCTCCAACACAAGTCTGTTTCCTCCGTTTTGCGGTACGCAAGACCCCTCCCAATCAACAGGACCCCCGTTTCGACCGTAGGAGGTCCGTTTCGTCTGTTTTGCGGTACGCCAGACCCCTCCCAATTAACAGGACCCCCATTTCGATCGTAGGAGGTCCGTTTCCTCCGTTTTGCGGTACGCCAGACCCCTCCCGATGAACAGGACCCCGTTTCAAATGTGGCCGGTCGAACACAAGGCCGTTTCCTCCGTTCTGCGGTACGCCAGGCCTCGTTTCCATCGCATGTTCTGTCCAAGCCCTCCCGATGAACACGACGACGCATTCCGTTCCGACCCAGCCGGTTGGCTCCCCATGAACACGACGACGACGATGTTTCTCCGTTCTGACCCAGCCAATGTACACGACCCCAGGCCGTACGTATATATGCGCGAGTAGGCTTTCGAGACCCCGCCCGTATGTACACATACGTGGCCGTATTTTCTTTCTTGCACACTGGCCGCTGTACGTACGTGTACATGCTACGTGCGTGCCTCTACTACGGCACGTGCGTGCCTCTACTACAACACGTGCACGCCTCTACATCGACCACTATATATGTACGTACACGTTCGCGACCAGAATGACAACACTACGTACGCTTTGAGCAGGTGGGTCCCGACTGTCAGGCACTTCCTTGCGTGCGAAGATGTAGCTGGTGGGTCCCAACAGTCAGGGGAAACGTTTTTTTCATGAAATACGGTGGCCCGTCTGGTGGGTCCCTGCTGTCAGGTGGAGGAATAATTATTTTGTGCGTAATAAGGAGGCACTTCCTTGCTGCGGCCGTGGACCCAGCTGTCAGCCTCTCCACGTACAATCCACGTCTGATGGAAGCCGTTCCTTGACCACGCCGCGCCGAGAGCACCAGGGCGGTGGACGACGGTGAGGCCTAGGAAGGGGACGACGCGGAGCCGGGGAAGACGCGGCAGTGGATGCCCACGCGTAGAGGAGTATGAGGGTTCACTGCTTCGCTGCGGTGTGAGACTGCCGTCGCCGTAGAATAACAGGGGGTGTGGGTGAGTAGAGGGATGGCCTGGCCAGCGGTGGGAGTAGTAGGCGGCGGTGAGGCCTCCGCCGCATCGCAGCCGGCCACGGGAGGCAGGAGCACGAGGCACGACCGGCGCTGGTTTGGGCGGCTGGAGCAAGAAGACCAGAGGTTGAAGAAGCACTACGACCATTGGATGGACATCGTACGGTCACTGGAGCTAGAATCGTGCATATTGACTAAGTTGACAAAGACCTCCGTCCCCGTCAACTTAGTAGGCCCACAAGTCAGCCTGCCACTATACTGGATCCCAGCTAACAGGGGGAGTATTCATTTTTTTGTGCGTAATAAGGAGGCACATCCTTGCATGCAAAGATATAGCTGGTGGGTCCGAGCTGTCAGCGGCGGTAACATTTTTTCACGAAATACAGAGGCCCTTTCGGTGGCACCCTGATGTAAGGTGGAGGAATCATTATTTTGCGTGTAATAAGGAGGCATTTCCTTGCGTGCGGACGTGGATCCAGCTGTCGGCCTCTCCACGTACAGTCCACTTCAGATGCATGTCGGTCGTTGACCATGTTGACCAGGCCGCGCCGAGAGCACCAGGGCGGTGGATAACGGCAAGGCCTAGGAAGGGAACGACACGGAGGCAGGGAAGACTCGGCAGTTGTTTCCCACGCGGACGGGAGTACGACTGTACGAGGGTTTACTGGTTCGTCTGTCATCGCCGGAGAATAACAACAGGTGTGGGTGAGTAGAGGGATGGCTAGGCCAGCGATGGGAGTACGATGGGGCGGTGAGGCCTGCGCGGCAGCACAGCCGGCCGTGGGGAGGAGGGAGCAGTCAGTCTCGCTGGCACTTGTTTGAGCGGCTGGAGCAGGAAGAGCAGAGATTGAACAAGCACGACAGCCGTTGGATCGCCATCCAACAGTCACTGCTTGTGCGTCAACCTTTTTTTAGGAAAGCCTCAAATCTGTGGAAAACAACATACAACCCATCTCCCATTATTTCTAATAATTTACAGCCCATTTTCTAATTATTAAGGCTTTTTTTGGAGCCCATATTCTTTTTGTTAGCATTACAACCCATATTGTGGCCACGGTTAAAAAATTATACGAAATTTTGCATATTTCGGTGCGGTCCGAACTGTTTTTAATCCCGAAATTTTGACTCACATTCAAACTGATTTTAAAAATAAATGTATATCAATATAAAATCGAACAAATTCTCGACGCATAAAAATTAATGTAATTTAAAATCTCGAAATGAAAAAAAAAGATATTTGAAACTAATTGCCGGTTTGATGTGTTTTAAAAATGTACAACCCATTTCTCAGTACTGATGGGCCATTTTCTCGGTCAGCTGAATGAAAGATCTCCTTGTCTTGAAAGATTTGCAGCCCAATAGGCCTGACAAAGTGACTTACTTGGCAAATCACAAAAAAACTGGGCTGTGGCCGTGGACCCAGCTGTCAGCCTCTCCACATACAGTACTCTTCCGATGGAATGTCGTTGACCACATTGACCACGCCGCGCCGAGAGCACCAAGGCAGTGGACGATGGCGAGGCCTAGGAAGGGGACGATGCGGAGCCGGGGAAGACGCGGCAGTGGATGCCCACGCAGAGAGGAGTACGATGTACGAGGGTTTACTGGTTCGTCTGCCGTCGCCGGAGAATAACAACAGGTGTGGGTGAGTAGAGGGATGGCTAGGCCAGCGATGGGAGTACGCTGGGGCGGTGAGGCTTGCGCGGCAGCACAGCCGACCGTGGGGAGGAGGGAGCAGGCAGTCCCGCCGGCGCTTGTTTGAGCGGCTGGAGCAGGAAGAGCAGAGATTGAAGAAGCGCGACGGCCGTTGGATGGCTATCCAACAGTCACTGCTTGTGCGTCAACCTTTTTTTAGGAAAGCCTCAAATCTGTAGAAAACAGCATACAGCCCATATGCCATTATTTCTAATAATTTACAGCCCATTTGCTAATTCTTAAGGTTTTTTTGGAGCCCATATTCTTTTTGTTAGCATTACAGCTCATATTGTGGCCACGGTTAAAAAATTATATGAAATTTTGCATATTTTGGTGCGCTCTGAACTGTTTTTAATCCCGAAATTTCGACTCACATTCAAACTGATTTTAAAAATAAATGTATATCAATATAAAATCCAAAAATTCTCCATGCATAAAAATTAATGTAATTTAAAATCTCGAAATGAAAAAAATATATTTGAAACTAATTGCCGGTTAGATGTGTTTTAAAAATGTACAATCCATTTCTCATTACCGATGGGCCATTTTCTCGGCCAGCCGAATGAAAGCTCTCCTCATCTTGAAAGATTTGCAGCCCAACAGGCCTGACAAAGCGACTTATTTGCAGCCCAACTACCAATACCAAACTAACTTATAATCTTTTTACTCCTGGCCCTAAGTGTTCGTCTGGTAGAAAATCTTGCAGAGGACCAGCTCCCGCTCCTTCTCTTGCTCCAGGTCCCCGAGGTGGTACTGGTGCATCACCCAGCCATCCATCGCATGGAAGCTTGATGCCTTTCACACACTGAAGATTATCTGGCAACAAGCTGTGTCGACGAATCTCTGGATATGGTGATTCATGAAACCCATGGTATGATGTGTAAACACAGTCCCCCCTCGCTAATGGAAGTTGCATAGCACGGTAATCATCGCCGGTGATATGATCGATGATTGGTTGGATGATCGGATAATTGAGCCCGAGGAACAAGGAGTGGTTGCCGAGGCTGTAAACCCGCCTCCAGTTGAATACGCCTGGCCCAACGGAGCTGGGATCTTTCTCGAACACGAAGCAGCCATAGCCATCAATGTCACGAATGCCCCACGCATTGTACTGCATGTGGTTTGATGTAATGGTTTGGTCAATTTGGTTTGTGCGAATGAGCAACAAATGACCGCCGTCAGCTGAACGAGCGATAAACCACCACCCATCGGCTGGTACGATTCCAGGTCCTAGAATCATGAAGGCCATCACATTTGTGTCTGCTGCAACAATTCAAATTAGAGACCAAAAGGACAAAAATAAACAATCATGTTCAGAGTATGTGTGGAATTAAGATTATTATAACAGTGACACATATCATAGACAGAGAATTGCAATGCCGTGGTCATAATCATACCCCAAGTTAAAAAAATAAGCCAATGGCTTTCATATTCTAGCAATATGTCATGGTTCAAACATCATGTAACAATGAGAGGAAAACAGCTATGACAGCGCCTACTCATATTCTACCATAGCACTTACTACTACTATTCTCATATCAACTCTAAGAAATAACATGCGTTGTTATAAAAATCTTGTAAACGAGAGTAACATATAGCAATCATGATGTTATGCTCATAATATGTATTCTAACAATCATTAGATGCCAATTGTTCTCATATCAACTCTAACAATAACATGTGTGGTCATAAAAATCTAGGAAATGAGAGGAATATATAGCAATGATGTGGTTATAGACATGCTATGTATTCTAAATTTGTAACAAATGAACATGCAGTCGTATTCATAAGGTAAAGATGAGATGAGATAGAACAATTACACGATGATAGATTCCACCAGTATAGGCAGCCAATCTGTGCGTCGACCGCGTAAATGATGCCATCGTGCACTATAGCATCAGACAGAAATGTTGCCTCAACAGGATTGATGATGAGCCATAACCATGTATGGCGACCGGATTCCAGATAGACTAATCCCATGTTGAACAAGGCAATGAGCTTGTAATCCATGTAGTCTTCTGATGGTGTGGGCACTTCGCAGATTACAACTTTCTGCAAATAGTGGTCGAGCCAAAAGCTTGACGTGTCTCATGCGTAGTAGGCAGGAGTGTCCGGTGGGCGGTGAGGCTCGATGGCGGCGGTATCCAACGATGGAAGGGTGATCTCTCGCTGGGTGTAGATATCCACGAGATGCCACGGACTACCGGAGTGGTGGATGAGGACAATCCAGTTGGCCTTCATGCCCGCCCAGTAGTGGCCGCGCATGAAGGACACGTGGACGGGTAGTGGTAGCATGTCGAGGGGCACCACGACAACCTCCATAGGATCGTCAAGTCAGTGTCTGGGCCACCTGCGAGGATCGGGCATCAGCAAGCAGGGTGTCTTGAAAAGAGCCGGTCGGTTGCAGACGAGTAGACGGTACAAAGACACCGAGCATGCGGCCAGACGGATGGTACTGAGTAGGTCCATACGACTACAGATCTGCTCCAAGAGAACATCGGGGAGGGAATTCCAATCGCGGCTTTGTGTGTTAGTCGGTTCTGCCATTGGGGTTTTCGGTGCCTGCGAGCCAACGGGGAAGTGGATTCGGGCGGGCGAGCGAAGAAGCTTCTCCTCGTGTGGCCGAGCAGTGAGCGGGGGGATATGGTACGTGCGAGCTACCAAGGAAGATGGCACGGGCGGGTGAGCAGTGAGCAGGGGTAAATGGTGTGCAACCGACGATGGGGAAGAGAGGAGGAAGAAGAAGAGAGGAGGAAGAAAAGTGGAAGACGGGGAAGAAAGTGCATTAAATCTCAATTCTACTAGTACTACTACCAGGATATACTGTCCTTCGGAGTGTAAATAGTTACAACAATGACATGTGGGTCTACCACAAGAGGGCCCATATGTCAGTTAATGGAGGACATAGGTGCGTAGGCGTATTTGCGGAAGCATGCTCTACTGGCAAACATGATGGCAGTACTGGGTAAGGCTGATTTAGTAACACCAACACGCTGGTTCAGCTTATTAATTATGTGTCCCATCTGCTACAGCGTGTATTGTCACTTCACTGCGAAGACTAGTTGAATAGTTCTCTCTGACCGAGATGGGGAATAATGGATCGCGAGGACTTCCTTTCTACAGTATCCCTATGCCCACGCTCACTTCACTCATTTTTCTCCGTACCTAGTCACTTGTTGAAATCTGTAGAAAGACAAATACTCCATATTTGGGAACAGAGGGAGGCTTTTACTCCGTATTTGGGAACAGAGGGAGTATCACCATATGGAGGGAACAGAGGAAGCTTGAAATATGAACATGTCAATGGGAGGGAGTACGCCCCATGCATGCATGCATGCATGCAACATGCAACACTCACACGTATAGATGGACGAACGCAACACTCACGCACCCATGCGGCACACAACACACGATGCAACACACACGCTCATGCTCAAGTGCTCAAGCTACTCCCTACATCCGTGAAAGACTGTACATTTAGAGATTTACACATCGACTAGGGCATAATTAACGCCCAAAAGTATCAGACTTATGTGTGCATGCGACCATTGAGAGAAGAAGATTAAATGAAGGCTAAATGCATTGGAAGTGTAGATGTACATCATGTACTACACTCTTTGTTTTAGGCTGGTCGTAATAGTAGTATCATAGGTAGTATCATGCATGCCAACTAGGCAAATTTGATGAGGTGGCATAGAATTGAATGAAGAAAGAGAGAGTTGAATATCATATCATGATACCGTATTATATTAAATGGTGTTCTACTATGTGTCATGCATGGCAATAAATGAAGTTAGCTATGATACTAACTTATGATACCATGCACTACGGATGTAGTATCATACACTAGTATCATATGCATGATACTAGTATATGATACTCGCCATTACGACTAGCCTTAGGCTGGCCATAGTGGGGGTAACATAAGTAGTATCATGTACTTGGGACTCGCAAACATGCTGATGTGGCAAACAATTAAAGAAGAAAGAGAGGGTAGTACTCCCTCCTTTCCGGTTTATAGGGCTTATCTCAAAATTTTAGTTTTTCCATTTTATAAGGCTCAATTTGGTTGTTTCCCATCACATGTTCAGATTCCAAGGTGCATTAAATCATTGCATGCAAGTATTAAGAGAAAATTGACCAATGCATGTAATTTATGCATGCATGCATTGCAATTAATGCATTGGTAAACATACTTTTTTTGAGGAAAACAAGATCATTAATTAGGTGCTTTTGTAAACTCCAAAAGGTATTCCACCACTCACCATCTACATTGGTTGATGAGATTTTTGAAATGAGCCTTATAAACCGGAAAGGAGGGACTAGTAACATAGGTAGATACCGTAACATAATAAATGTTGTGCTACAACCAAATTGAGCCTTATAAAATGGAAAAACTAAAATTTTGAGATAAGCCCTATAATCCAAAAAGGAGGGAGTATGTGTCATGCATGGCAATAAATGAGACCATCTATGATACTACTTTATGATACTATGCACTATAGATGTAGTATCATACACTAGTATCATATGCATGATACTAGTATATGTTACTCTCCACTATGACCAGCCTTATAGCCGATGTACACTCTTTGTTGGAAGACCGAGGGAGTACACATGCATGCACTCACATACACAGCCAGGGCGGTTCGCGCGCAAGGGTTGGACTTGTGTCGCGCCTGCGTAAAGTTTTGTTTAACTGATTTCTTTGCTTTGCCAACTGACAGGTGGGACCCGGAAACTAGGTGACAATTTAACCAGTCAACAAAGTGCCACGTCGACTATGTGGCCGGTCAGTAGGGTGCAATACGGTGCTCTATGATGAGCTAGTGATCGTATAATCACCGCAAAACTATATATAGTGACCGTGAAGAGCGTATTGTTGCATACGTTGACCGCCAGTGTGTTTTTCTCGTTTCAAATTAAGCCATATTAATCGGAAAGGACGCAGTATGGACTACTACTAGTACTAGTAATGCTTTGCTGTGTCCCATCAACTCGCCGAATAAGGAGAAGCTTGCTTACTATGCCTCTCCCTCGCCCACATGCGCGATGGTTCGTAGGACGAGGAGAGGGTTTTGACTACAGCGCCTCTCCCTCTCCCTCGCCCTCGCCCTCGCCCTCGCAGTGGACGTGCAATAGTTCAATCGGTGTCAGATTGCCAGAAGCATATTGTACTGTAGTATCATCATTGTTGGACCTTCCGAAGAGGCGAAGAGCCAAGTGCAAGGTTCACACGAGTATGAACTGTTGAACCTCCCGAAGAGGCAAAGAGCCAAGTGCAAGGTTTTATAGGAGTTGTCGTCCTAGTAGGAGTGTACTACAACTATAGCAAACGATGCTACTGTATGATGCCGCCACATCACATATATCCAAAGCTGTGCCACCTTTTTTTCTCAAAGAGCGTGTTGGAGCACGTGCAACAACCACACAAGTTTCACGTACACATAACACATTTACTAGTAATAAATTCTAAAGGACAAATGCCACTATGCCACACAAGTTCATCTCCAATTCATGTGATAAATTTGTGCACGACTAGTCCACATATATTCACAGCGCTACCGTTCACAATTACCGTACTCCACTTACACGTTCTAGATGGGCTACATGTCCTCCTCCAGGTTCCAGTCCCAGGTGTTCTTCATGGACGGCATGATCCATAGCGGTGGGCAACGGGAATCATTGTCGCAGCTTTCTAGTCCGGTTCCACACGATGGAGACTCATCCAAGCTGAAGCGGCATAAATCAGGGATAGCGTGTCCCAGCATGTCGTTCATCCGGCGGTGCACAATGAAGACACAACCATGCTTCATGAACGGCAGGCCTTCCGTGTCGTGCACGGAAGGTGGCATCCGCTTCACAATGGTGTAGCTGTCCCCGATAAAAAGCGAGTACTCTCCAAGAGTGTTCCTCGGCACCCACGTAGCATCACGGGGGTCGAACTCGGCGCCGTTCATCTGGTACACGCGCCATCCCAGATCTGGACACATGGTGACGTACATAGTCAAGGTCCATGCATAACAATGTTGTGCTCAAATATGGCGGTCAGTAATACTGTGCAGCAAATAGTACTACTCCGGTATAGAGGGAGTAAAATAACCGGCTTATTATATATAGCCACACTCTTGGCTACATGGATGAGATAGTAAGACATGGAAAAACAAAAATGGTGGCGGCTAGTGGGTTCAAGTCTTCAAGGGCCTAGCTAGCTATACGCGTCTTCCAAGGTAAAAAGTACTCCTACTAGTACTACTAAGTATACTACTAGTACAACAATGAAAGAGAAGGTGAGAGGGTTAAAAAATGGAATACCTGGGTAGATGGTGACGGTCCGATCATGGTAGATTGTGTGACCATGTTGCACATCAGTGGTACCATGGGTAACGATTGCTAAGATAGTTGATCCCAATATGCCAAAGTCAGCTACAAGGTTCCAGGTTAGACCGAATCGCGGATGCAAATGCACATCCAGGATCGGCGATCTTATTTTGATCGGGGGATGACTGGTCCCTCCAAAATAATGGAGTACCGTTAGGGATGCAAAATGATGGTTTGTGCATTTCGTTTGTAATCTCCCGTACTGTAGGATGGCAACCAGATGAAACAAGTCCCTTGGCTTGTCACCGCAAAGATGCGGCCTAGATGGCGCACAGCGTCTTCGAACGTGTAGGGGTACAAATCTGCCGCCGCCAACATGCGCCAGCCTCTGCCGTTACTTCCTCTTGCATTGATGGCAATCCTTATGTCGAACACCGCGATGAGATAGTAATCGTCATAGCCACGTCGCTTTGTCGGCGGGTCCGCAATTGCTATCTTCTTCAATCTCATGTAGGCATCATCCAACGTATTCAAGCCCAGCCAATCCGGAAGGCCGATCCCAATGGTGGAGAAGGGGTCTACCGGAACGGCCACACTGCTATGGATGTTGTGCAAAATGATGGTGGTATCCGGCCGGAGGTATGCAAGCTAATCTTCGTTGGCACCGACCCAGACCTATATATAAGACGGTGGGCAGCGGAGAAATTACGGGATGGAAATGGAATAACTAAGTACTACATGATCAAACTCCATTACTGACCTGCTCATCGGACAAAATCCGACTACCTCTCAACGTCGGCAACTCTAGCGGAGTCAACGTGCAACCATGGCCAGGGAGCGGTGGACTATTTGAAGGATTGTCCCATAGAAGAACCTTCTCCTCGAGGACGCATGAAAGACCAACAAGCATGGCCTTTTCCCAAGCCTGTTTAAGCAGCTTCTTGAAAAAGTTGGTGCAGGAAGCACCGAGTCTTGCGGCGGTGAGGACGTCGGAGCAGCGTGCGATTTCTCCCAGAGGATCGTCATCTAAGGTCTCCCAGCCCCGACGAGGAGGAGAACCGCCTGGCGAATCCATGTGAGCAGCGACGAACTGCCTTCTCTTCGGGGGGAGGGGAACTGGCGAGGAGGAGATAAGAGCGTAGTAACCGCAGGGCCTCGTCCCTTCCAACTGTAGATCGTTCCTCATCGAAGGGGTGAGGCTTTATTTACTAGTACTAGTACTACCATTATGGAATGTTATGGGATTGCATTATACTGTAAACAATAGCACTAGTAAGAAATTTTTGGCACTAGGTATTAGTTTTTGGCGTGGATTAAGAAATTTTGGGTATGTTTTTGCCATTTTTTGTACACGCCAACTAGTGTCAAAAAACGTCTTACATTATGTGACAGAGGAGTAGTACATACTCGTACTGTAGCAGTACTAGTACTACTTTTCTCAACTAGTAGTGCGATGTACTGTACTTCTTGTCTAGTTCTAGTATAGTGCACCAGTTTTGAACTCTTTGAATCTCAGGGCCAAGGAGCTACAGTTGGAAGTGGAGGGTACTAATGTTCTCTAGAACCATCTCTGTACTATCAATGCAGGGAAAGTACACCTGCGTAGTGGCCTAGTGGGTACTCTCGGTGCTCTATTCAGCCGCTCCTCTCACGTAGCTAGCCTACTCAGCCGCTCCTCTCACGCACACACTAGCAGCCTGTTTATCAGCGATGGTTACTGCGGGGGCAGAACATTTGAGTAATTTGATACAGCGAGACTAGGCTTTTCACTTCCATTTGTGGAGGTGTAATGGATCTCGTCGAACTTTGTTAGTAGTTCCTTCTTTATGAAGAGATGAAGCAAAGCTTTTGCCTCCGTTTAAAAAAATACGTCAATAGGAATTTCTTTTATAGTAGAGCCGATAATGGAGTGAAGTCCATGCGTGCAACGCCACAAGCTATAGTAGAGCACTTTACATGCAGAGCCATATTGCACAGTTCCCAATGCCCCGCCAGGCTTTTCTGGCTCCTCGGGCTTAATTGGGAGGCGCTAGTTTAAATATGCTACTAGCTGATGAGGAAGCTGCAAGCGAGGTGCGGCTAGGGCGAGCACGCGAGCCATGGGATGCTGGGAAGGAAAACCCGTTCACGTGGCTAGGCTATCCACTGCACCCAGATTGTGGGGCCGCACGTCCGTTTGACTTCAAAACTCAAACTACCCGTGTAAAATATTGGCTCGCAGCGGAGTGTAGTAGTACTATTTAAAAAAAAGGCCGTCGTGCGTTCGGCCGGGATAGAACCCACAAAACGAGAGGTATACACTCCCGCGACCACTAGTAGTACTCGTTGGAGTACAACGCAACCTAGAATCGCCTTTTGTCGCTAGTAGTACGTACATTGTTCCTTACAAGAAACCCCTATAATGCAAGAAACCACTAAAATTCCAAGAAACTACTACCACTTGCATAAGTGGCAAACTTAAGATAAGACTACCTTATCAACCATTGTACATGCTCTTACCAACAAAAATCCTCGAGTGACCTCCTACCTCCGGCCCGTCCACCTAGTCATCCTTGGCCATGGGATCCAGCTACCGCCGCCGGCAGAAGGCGAGGTCAAAACCGCCGGCGGTGCGTTGCCCATGTTGCGGCAGCCCGGATGCCAGCTCCGTCTGGTGCTCGTGGCCGCTAGCTAGCCAAGATATCTCCGTCCAGCTGCTTGTCTGCAAGGTTTGCTAGCTAGATTGGCACGGCAGCGCGGCAATTTTCTCGCGCGCGCCGTGCTAAGGCCAGCCATCTGGCTCAAGCGAAGGCCAGCGTGGCGGCTTGCTCGCTCGTGAGTCATGCTCGGGCCATCCTGCCAACCCGTGTGGAGGCTAGCACGGTGTCCGGCCCGTCCGGCAGAGGAGCGGCCAACTCGCTCATCACCGGCGCCACCGACGAACACGCATCAGTACCGTTTGAAGTAATGTTCAGGAAAAATAATGATTTGAGGGGGAATAACTGGATAGAAGGTCAGATGTGGGTCCCTCGTGTCAACGGTCAAACAAAATGTGTTGGTTTAAGCTGCCTCGTCAGCACGGACGTGTGGGCCAACCCTGTCATAAATGGGTTTAAACGAACCTAATTGGTAGGAGTACTAGGTAGTAGTTTTTGGCGTGGATTAAGGAATTTTGGGTATGTTTTTGCTATTTTTTGTACAATAGATTCTTCCTAGGGCTGGTTGAAAGTGGTAGTTTTTTGTTAAATACTCTACATATTGTAAGTAGGAGTGAAAGTTAAGCTTTGGAAGCCAATAAGCAAGGCTAGTTACATAGCGCATATGTGTACATGATTGAAAGTAAACATCAACCATGAGTGACTAATATCTTGATGGAAAACTCAAAACTATGGAATACTAGGAAAAAATGCATGGTTGGAAATACTAGCAATGTTCATGTCAGTTGCAACGAATCATAATTAGAATAGTACTTATTCACAAACTTGGTACAAAACACTCTAATTTTTATATACATATGTCACTAGAGATATATTATGTTTCAATTAGAATATATTCCTTGGGCTGTTTTGGTGAGGTCAGGGAGGGATGTGGTTGGTTTTAAGATACTAATTATGGATTTTTTCTGCAAATTGGTAGACAAGTGGGATGTTGGTGAGAAAAGGCAACAGCTTACCTCACAATCGTTAGATGTAGATCTAATGGTCAGAAACGACGGATGGCAGACACACCAGCATCACCAACTTAGTCTTGTTTAGGAGTACTAGCATGATCCGTGCATCGCACGGAACATCAAGATACATTTTTTTATAAAACACTTGTTGTGATTGACCCTTGCGGGAGTAATCCCATGTGTAAAACTAATGATATCTCGAGAAATATGAGATAAGGTGAAGAGGAGAGGGGTGTGGTGGTGGTTGGTGGGGGACTGAGCGGAGGCATGGGGATTGACGATGCCGGCAGCAGCCACCAGGACAGTTTGTTCCAGAGGCTTCCTTTCTTAATTGCTCAACAATGAGGTTTGTTGGAGATAAGGATGAACGAGGGAAGGCCTTGTCTGCAAATGTGGAGAGGGGTGCGGGTATCTTTTAGTTTAATTTCCATCCGTCATATATAGATCGGACGGTCTATATTTCAAGATGGCACACGTACCATCATCAGCAACTCGGTTTTTTATAAGAGAAGAAATATAAGTATGGAGATACAAATGTATTATCAATACTTGCTTCCATAAACTAGCATCTACATTCTATTCAATGCCTCGGCATGTGGGGCCTTAGCACAATGACTTCTCGACTATGTAAAACAAAGATTTTCCCATCGCCGACAAGGAGGGGGTGACGGCGGTGTGCTTTTTGGCTTGGTCTAGTCCTAGTAGTCATATACTAGGTGGTCTAAGCACGTGTAGATTTATTCTTTTTCACGTCTCGTGTTCGCCGTACTGCCACGACTGTTGATGAATAGACGGCAAGTTATTCATGTGGAAACCCTTGTTGAGCGTGTTTGCGAGAGAGAGAGAGAGACAGTGTGCATGTGTGATATGTTAGAGATTGAGGCAATGATAACAAATTCTTTGTGTCTATGTGTGTGGAGGATAGAGAGAGACATGTACATGGGGCTTTGTGTTGTGTAACATGGAGACACATATACATAATTAGAGAGTGAGTGTGTGAGATACACATTCGGACATGGGGAGAGATGAGGATCCAGATAAATGGGTGTTTGTGCATGTCTGTCTGTGTTTGTGCACGCGTTTGTGTGTGAGAGGGAGAGAGTGTATGTGGAGTAGAGAGACCACTGATGATGTAAACCTAGTATAAGGGAAGGGGGAATGGTGTGACATGTGTAGTAGCGGGATAGCGCAGGTGCGGGCGGGGGGAGCAGACTATTTGGAAGAGACATCGAGTGTGTGTGTGTGGGAGAGGGGTGTGAGAGCGAGAGAAAGAGAGAGCTAGCAACAAAGAGAGATAGAGAGGAAGAGAGGGGGCGAGAGGGGTCATTTGTGTCCATAAATGGCGTATAGATAGGGAGACAATGTTGATGTTGTCCTAAATTGGCCTATGAACGGAGACGCATGGGAAGCAAGTCATCATGTGTGTGATAGCTAGGGAATTCATGAGAGATCTAGAATAGATGGTGTAGAGAACAATGTGCGAAATCGAGAACGATTATACATTAGGGAGCTATGCAAAGAGTCACGACATATATGTATACAGGGAAGGAGCTGGGGCGGGTCCGCATGTGGGAGAGATAGAAAGAGGAGAGTGGTGCACAAGGAGACAAAGTGTGCTTGTTTGCAGTGGGGGTGGTGTGTGAGGTGAGTGCGCGAGAACCACATAACTAGGGAGATAGACGTTTGGGGGCGTCATTTTGTGTGTATGGGAAATATACACTCTACATAGTGCATGTGCTTGGGTAAGAGAAATAGCGGGAGACCTAGAGAGTGAGGGAAGAGATGTGTGCATGCCCGAGAGACAAAGTGATAGAGACCTATGTGGGGTCCGGACTTTAGAAGAGAGAGGGGTGTTAATGTGCTCGTGTGTTGGTGTTTGGGGGAGAGAACGACTTCTCTCTAT
>NC_041383.1:557781386-557793146 GCF_002162155.2 Triticum dicoccoides
GCTCCCAACCAACCCCGAGCTGCCACCTCGCCTTCCCCGCTTCCCTACCGCCGCCAGGCCCGCCAAGCCCGAGCGCGGCCCGCCCGAGGCCGATCCGGGCCCCGACCAAGCCCTGCGCACCCCTGCGCCCGAGCTCCTCTCGCTCCCCCCGAGCGCCTCACGTCCCCGCTGCCTCGCTCCTCCGTCGCCGAAGCGTGTGCCTGCGTTGCCGCCGGCGACCTCCTCGGCGCCCCAGGTCGCACTGCCCGCTACCGTCTCCTCCTTTCCCTCTCCTTTTCTCTTTCTCCCTCATCTCCCCGTTTCTCTCTGCAGGAAGGCGCCGCCACCGCCGGAGCTTCCTCGCTGTCGTCCCGTCGCGGGTTGCCTCCGGATCTAGCCGGAACGGGTCCGGAGCGACCGGATCCGGTTGTCCCCAGTGCCTTCGACCTCCCCGCCGTTGCCGTGCCCTCACCGGTGCTCAAACTCCGGCGCCGCCGCCTCCTGGCAAGATCGGGAGGAGACCGATCCCGTCCCGCTGGCCATTGACCGCACGTGCCCCGCGTGGGCCGCATCCCCCTCCAGCCCAGTGGGTCGCAGCCCAGCCTTCCTGGCCTGCAACCCCACCTCCAGCCCACCTCGTCCTCCGTCGTGCTGGGCCGAAGCCCGTGGATGAGCAGCCCCCTATCCTCCGCCCCGTGCGATTTTAGCTATCCTGCGCCCGTCCTGTTTTTTTTTATAAAAACTGCTAAGTCCCTTTATTTTCAGCATTCTGGTGCCCTGTTCAACATGTCATAACTCCCTGCATATTGTTCCGTTTTGCCTGCATAATATATCAAAATGTTTGCTGTGAGATGCTCTACATTTCATTCCATTGCATCATTTTCATTTGATGCCTGAATCATCGTTGCAAGAGTGCATATTGTTGTTAATCTGCTGAAACTGTTATAACATGCTCATTTGTCATTTTTGCCATGTTTGATGTGTGCATCCTATGAGGTTGATGTCTACATGTGTTTTGAACTATGCCATGCCATCTTTACGGGGGTGTATGCCATGTATTTTTGTGATAAATGTGGTGACTAGCACAAGCATGCAAACTAGGCCTCGTGATGTTGCTGATTTTAGTCTCTGTTCTGCTGTTATTTTTATGCCATGTAAACTTGACGCTACAGAGAGATCCATGCTTATTTTGAGATACTTCAGTAAGGATGTTTTGTACATATGGTTATGAGATATCCATCCATGCCCCTAGTTGCATTTATAGCTTGCTGTAGATTGTTCATATCTTGCTCCAAACCTGCTAAATGATGTTGCTGTCAGCCTGTTAACATGAAGTTCAGTTTTTCCATGTGATTTCCTAGTGATCCATGCATGCTATGAACTTGTTCTTGCCATGGATATCTTCATAAACATGTATTCTTGCTGTTGGTTGCCTTGTCATGCCATGTATTGCTCTGTGGTGAGTGGTTCAAGCTCATCAACATGCCTACTTATTGTTGTTCCTGCCATGTATGAATCTGTCATATAACTTGACATGTTTACATGGGTGCCATCATATTTTCTGTGTCTTTTTGGCTCATGGTCAGTAAGGGACTTTTGTTCTATGCTATTAGTAGATTCATAACATGCCTTTGTTTGCCATGTTAAGTTCCTGTAACATATTGTTTGATAGCTCTAAACATTGCAACCTGATGTTATTTCTGCTAATGACTGAAACTGATATTATTTGCAATCTTGCCATGTCATTTTGAGCATGTTCTAGTGATTTCTGGAGATAGCTCAGTGTTAATGTTTTGTTATGCCTTACCTGTACATCATGTTCATGCCCTTTGTTTTATTGTTGAGGTCCTGTAGCATGTTGTTTTGATGCTTGCAAGATGCCTAGTTGCTGTTTTGGACAGATTGTTATTATAACTTGTTTCATGTGTGTGTGTTGAACCGTTGCTCCGTTTTGACTGTCCTCTATATGAAACTTGCTTGATTTTGCATATAGTTTCATAATATCATGTTGCATCCTTGTTTTGAGGTGTTTGATTGATGTTTGTATGCATTTTGCATCAATGCCATGTTTAACTTGTTTTGCTCATATCTTCTAGGCCGTAGCTCCGAATTAAATGAACTTTATATGTAACTTGACTAGAATCTCGTGTAGATCATCTTGGTGCATCTTAACTTGCTGTTTAACAACTTGAACATAAGGTTTATTCAGATCTGGACCAACTTCATAATTTGCATATGAGGACTTACCGGATTTGTTATATGTTATTTCCGGCCTCATTTAAACTTGCCTTGATGTGTTGCTCTTGTTTGCATCATCTCTTGCCATGAGTAGCTTCATGTAGCTTTGTCATGCATCATGCTTGTTGTGCATCATGTCTTGTCTATGTGTGGTGTGTTTACTATGTTGTGTGCTTCTTTTCGATAGTTCCTGTTTCGTTGCGATCATGAGGATTCGTTCGTCTACGCTTGGTTCGTCTTCGTGGCTTCATCTTCTTCATGGACTCGTTCTTCTTCCTTGCGGGATTTCAGGCAAGATGACCGCTACCCTGGATCTCACTACTATCATTGCTATGCTAGTTGCTTCGTTCTATCGCTTTGCTGCGCTACCTATCATTTGCTCTTCAAGCCTCCCAAATTGCCATGTCAGCCTCTAACCTTTTCACCCTTCCTAGCAAACCGTTGCTTGGCTATGTTACCGCTTTGCTCAGCCCCTCTTATAGCGTTGTTAGTTGCAGGTGAAGTTGAAGATTGCTCCATGGTGGACAGGATTTTGTTGGGATATCACAATATCTCTTATTTAATTAATGCATCTATATATTTGGTAAAGGGTGGAAGACTCGGCCTTATGCCTGGTGTTTTGTTCCACTCTGGCCGCCCTAGTTTCCGTCATACCGGTGTTATGTTCCCGGATTTTGCGTTCCTTACGCGGTTGGGTGATTTATGGGACCCCCTTGACAGCTCGCTTTGAATAAAACTCCTCCAGCAAGGCCCAACCTTGGTTTTACCATTTGCCTCACCACCACCTACTTTTCCCTTGGGAGTCGCGCTCTCGAGGGTCATCCTTATTTTAGCCCCCCGGGGCCAGTGCTTGTCTAAGTGTTGGTCCGAACCGAGCCGCCTGCGGGGCCCCCTCGGGGAAACTCGAGGTCTGGTTTTACTCGTAGCCTGTCTCATCCGGTGTTGCCCTGAGAACGAGATATGTGCAGCTCCTATCGGGATTATCGGCACATCGGGCGGTCTTGCTGGTCTTGTTTTACCATTGTCGAAATGTCTTGTAAACCGGGATTCCGAGTCTGATCGGGTCTTCCTGAGAGAAGGTATATCCTTCGTTGATCGCGAGAGCTTATCATGGGCTAAGTTGGGACACCCCTGCAGGGTTTAAACTTTTGAAAGCCGTGCCCGCGGTTATGGGCAGATGGGAATTTGTTAATGTCCGGTTGTAGATAACTTGACACCAGATCCGAATTAAAACGCATCAACCGTGTGTGTAGCCGTGATGGTCTCTTTTCGGCGGAGTCCTGGAAGTGAACACGGTTTCTGGGTTATGTTTGACGTAAGTAGGATTTCAGGATCACCTCTTGATCATTGCTAGCTTCACGACCGTTCTGTTTGCTTCTCTTCTCGCTCTTATTTGCGTATGTTAGCCACCATATTTGCTTAGTCGCTGCTGCAACCTCACCACTTTACCCCTTCCTTTCCCATTTGGCTTTGCTAGTCTTGATACCCATGGTAATGGGATTGCTGAGTCCTCGTGGCTCACAGATTACTACAACAACAGTTGCAGGTACAGGTTTTTGCGATGATGATGAAGTGAGAGCGATGTTTGCTTGTTTTGGAGTTCTCCTTCTGCTTCTTCTTCGATCAGGGGATAGGTTCCAGGTCGGCAGCCTGGGCTAGCAGGGTGGATGTCATTTGAGTTTCTGTTTGTGTTTCATCCGTAGTCGGATGGTGCTCTTATGTATGATGTATTGTTGTATTCATGTGGCATTGTATGCCTTATGTATGTATCCCCATCTATTATGTAATGTTGATGTAATGATATCCACCTTGCAAAAGCGTTTCAATATGCGGGTCTATCCTTGCTGGGACCTTCGAGTTCCTTTTGGATAGGGTCGCATATTGGGTGTGACACATGGAAAGTGAAAGTATGGTGGAAAAAGGAATAAACTTTATTTTCTATTTGGGAACCTCCTATGATATATCTAGCATGGAAAGTATTGGAAATTACTCGATCGTTTTCGTTGACAAGAAAAGCATGCCACCCAAAATGTTTTATCTCTATCTTTTTTGCTTTGAGCTCTAGCACCTCTACAAATCCCTACTTCCCTCTGTGAAGGGCCTTTCTATTTACTTTATGCAATTTCTATTTTTACTTGAGTCTCCATCTTCTCTTATAAAGCAGCAACTAAGGGGCACTATGATCGTACTTGAGCATTGGGTGTAGCTAATATGCGAGTGTGTTTCATGAATGGATCAATGACTGATCATAATGGGCTAGGTATAACTTGCTTTACTGTTGATATTTTGAAAGACATGGTTGCTTGTTGATATGCTTGAGTATTGAAATCTTCATGTCAAAACTAGACTATTGCTTTGAATCATATAAAAGTCCAAATGTCCATGCTACAAAGAAAAGAATGTGTGATGAACATGTTAGGCAGCATTCTAGATAAAAAAAATCTATTTTTATCATTTACCTACTCAAGGACGAGCAAGAATTGAGCTTGGGGATGCTGATACGTATCCAACGTATCTATAATTTTTTTGTTACATGATGTTATATTTTCATTCTTGGATGTTTTACAATAATTTTATAGCAACTTTATATCATTTTTTGGGACTAACTTATTGACATAGTGCCAAGTGCCAGTTGATGTTTTCTACTTGTTTTTTACATCACAGGAAATCAATATTAAATAAAGTCCAAACGCAGTGAAACTTTTTGTGGATTTTTCTGGACCAGAAGACACCTGCTGGGCCAAGAAATTACCTGAGGGGAGCTCCGAGGGGAGCACAACCCACAAGGGCGCGCTTGGGGGCCCAGGCGCGCCCAGGTGGGTTATGCCCACCTCGGTGGCCTCCCGCACCGCCTCTTTGCTCTATAAATACCCCAATATCCCAAAAACCCAAGGGGAGTCGACGAAAATTAATTCCAGCCGCCGCAAGTTCCAGAACCACCAGATCCAATCTAGACACCATAACGGAGGGGTTCATCATCCTTATTGGTGCTTCTGCGATGATGCGTGAGTAGTTCATTGTAGACCTACGGGTCCGTAGTTAGTAGCTAGATGGCTTCCTCTCTCTCTCTCTCTCTTGATTCTCAATACAATGGTCTCCTGGAGATCTATTTGATGTAACTCATTTTGCGGTGTGTTTGTTGGGATCCGACAACTTTGAGTTTATGATCAGATCTATGTTTTTATCCATGAAAGTTATTTGAGTCTTTTGATCTCTTATATGCATGATTACTTATAGCCTCATATTTCTTCTTCGAACATTCGTTTTAGTTAGGCCAACTAGATCGATTTTTCTTGCCATGGGAAGTGGTGCTTTGTGATGGATTCAATCTTACGGTGCTTGATCCTAGTGATAGAAGGGGAACCGACACGTATGTATCGTTGCTATTAAGGATAACAAGATGGAGTCTATTTCTACATAAATAGATCTTGTCTACATCATGTCATTATTCTTATTGCATTACTCTCTTTCTCCATGAACTTAATACACTAGATGCATGCTGGATAGTGGTCGATGTGTGGAGTAATAGTAGTAGATGCAGGCAGGAGTCGGTCTACTAATCTTGGACGTGATGCCTATATAATGATCATTGTCTGGATATCATCATAATTATTTGAAGTTCTATCAATTTCCCAACAGTAATTTGTTTACCCACTGTATGCTATTTTTCTTGAGAGAAGCCACTAGTGAAATCTACGACCCCAGGGTATCTTCTTTATTATATTTGCCTTCAAGATCTATTTTTATTTGCTTTTATTTTCAGATCTATTAATCCAAAAATCCAAAAATACCTTGCTACAATTTTTATTTATTTATCTTATTTCGCGTTCCCACGAGATCCATTTATCCAAACTACTATAATTTTACCTATCTTTTTACCCTTGAGGGATTGACAACTCCTCTCTTACGTCGGGTTGCAAGTATTTGTTCTTTGTGTGCAGGTGTTGTTTACGTGGTGTTGCATGGTTCTCCTACTTGTTTGATAACCTTCGTCTCATCACTGAGGGAAATACCTACCATTGTTGTGCTGCATCATCCCTTCCTCTTTGGGAAAATACCGACGTGGTTCAAGCCAACATCAATGCACCACCAGGTAATGAAGCTTCCCGCAACTTTATTTCCCTCTAGCATTTTCATAGAGCAATTTCACCATCGCCGATTAGGTCTGGAGGTCACCATGGTCATCGCCTCCTCTATACCTTCCCTATGTCCCACTCCAACCACCATCACCTCGTTCTCGAGGCAGCCACTTTCTCCTCCTCAAACCAATGTAACCCCATTATGTTCCTCGTCTTCCCAAATAGCAAAACATAGTGCGTAGAGGCGACACACACACAAGGTCATGTGTGGCCTATAGCCCTTTCCCACGAAATAGACACAAACATCAGAGGGTTGCCACATGCAGGCCAAGAAGTCAGAGAGATGGTCCGCACATGCCCTCGGCAGCCTCACAGATGCCCCCCATAAACTTGGAGGATATTTTACCAAGCCAACAAAAAACCTATATACGTTGAGGAGACGAACGAAGAAGGAAGTAAAGCATAGTGAGGACATGCCAAGATCATCCTTGCATTTGAATTTTTCGATAATAGCGCACAATTTATAGGAGAGAAATATTACTCTCTTCTTGATCCACCTCGCCCCTCCTCCTCCATCGTCGTTGTCAAAGGGCACGACCGGGCGAAGCCCAGTCGACGTCGACGACAACAAGGCTTCTCACTTCCTTGCGTGTGGGACCTAGTTTAGACTAGCTACGATGGGTTGGGCCAGGACGCCATGATTTGTAGGGTCACGATGGCATGACAGGCGATCCTCCCAAAGGCAACACCAGTAGCTTCGGTGACATTGGCTTCTAGTTGGTGCGGCATGTGCTTGGTGGGCGTCACGGCGAGTTGGGCTTCGCACAAATCTGGTGTCCGTTGGCGACTGGTGGCGCGGGACGACAAATTTTGTTGTGCCTTGTCCGGTAGTGGCTGGTGGCGGCGATGCACTTTCGCGGTGGCATGGTTGTCTGTGGCTATTGGGCACGTGGGCAGTGGAAATGGTGGCCCTAAGTGGGTTACAACGGGGGTTGGCGCTGATCTAGGAGCTCGATGGAAGCTGCGACAAGCGCCCCCAAGGTTGCATGACGACAAGAAGTACCGGTTTCTGGACAGTTCCCCATGCAGATCTGCAGGGGACAAATATGATAGGGTACTAGCTATCGCTTCCTGGAGGTGCTCCCTATAGGTGGCTGGCGGCGCAAGCCCCCGGGTTTGGGTGCGGGGCATTTCCCCCTTCCCTAGGACGGACTTGTACCCACACGCGAACAGTCGTGGCACTGATGTTGTCTGTTTATGCCCCCTACGACCGGCCTTGTGGTAGGACATTGGGTTAGGTGGGGTGACGTCGGCCTCCCCTCTAGTCAGTGGCGTCCACGTGTTTTGATGCCATTGAGAGGTTCAGGGAGGGATGCTGGGGAGGCGCTCGGGTGGCGCGCTACTCGGTAGGCTCGAGGCAGGTCTCCTGGTTGTGGTGATGGTGTGCTTCTTGGTCATGTGGCTGGCGAGAGGTGTTGAGGTGGGTGGACCTCGCGTCCTCTCTGTGCAAGGGAGGTGCCCAGATCGGGTTCTGGAGGTTTCAACTTTCTCGCAATGGCTGACTTCGCCCCGTGGTGACTCGTGGAAGCAACCATATGAAAGCTCCATGCTTCAGCGCCGACGGCGACGGCACCCACGGGTACCGCTCTCCTCTTGAGGTCGTTGTCGCAACCTCGCTTTTCCCTCTCAGGGTTCCAGGTGAAAGCATTGTACATTCCGTCGGACGCGACGATTGTGACGCTTTGTGCGCTTCCCTTTTGAGGCCGTTGTCGTAGAACTAAGGTGACGTTGGTGGCATTGTGTAGTCTTTAGCAACGCCTATTCTTTCTCGGCATCGTTGTCGTGGCATCCGTCCGATGAATGTTGTCTGTTTTTTTTCTATTTTCTGCTTTGTTTGAGGGCTTCAATACCATTTAACGTTTGGTTGTGTGCTTTATATATAAAGCAGGACAGAAAGCGATAAACCAAGGAAAAGGATAAGAGGAACTCTATCTCCAAAAAATATTTTTGACAAGTAGCATCACAAATAATGCATAACATGGGATTAATTTTACTATTTTGATTGTTAATTACACTGTTCAATATTCAGCAAAATAGCAATACAGTTTACACAGAGCAGAAAGCCGGTTCAGAGAACTCTTCAGAGCAGAAACAAAGCAACTTCCTACATCCAAAACATTATCAAGAATAAAATTGATCTTTTGTAAAACAAACTCCAGATCGAAACTTCATCGATATTATATGCTTTGTAAGTGTATATTAGCTACTGGTTTCCCAAATAATTAAATCTGTGGCGAACAATCTCAGAAAGCTACTAATTCAGCTCCTTTGGGACCGTCGGTTCGGAGCCTTGAGCTCCCTCTGGCGCGCCAGGCTGCCGTTGCGCGCCCGCGGCAGACGCCTCGCGCGCCCTCCGCGACCGCAACAGCATGGCGAGCATGGCCGGCGTCGCGTACGGCAGCGTCGCGGCTTGCTGCGACACCTGGTGCGTGGCCGCCGTTGTCGTCACCGCTCCATCTTGGAATGCAATCACCGACGGCAGCTGCAGCTGCGATGAACACCCCCGTTGCTGCATGTGCGCGCTCATGCCGGCGAGCATGTACGCCCGCCCCGAGCGCGCGTAGTTCTGCCGGCTCGACACGCGCCTGCGCATGTCCCGCAGCTCGATCTCCAGCGCCACGATCATGGGGTCGCCGCCTCGTGCCGCGTCCGACTGCGCCACCGCTCCCCGCCGGCTCTCGAGGATCTCCACCGCCTCCTGGTGCTCGCCCCGCTCTGCGGCTGCCCTTGCTGCCGCCATGTCCTCGGTGGCCTCAACCCGGACGCGCTCCCGCTCTACCTCGACGGAGCGTTCTGCGTCCACCGCGTGCTCTGGTCTCGCCACCACCATGTCCTCTGCCATCACGTTGACGTCCGCGCCGGCGGCCGCGTCTCGGTAGAGGCAGCTGACTTTGATTAGAGCAGTGAGATCACCGTCGGTTGCTTCAGCTCTTGGCACGACCAAGAACAGCAAGAAACGCCTCTCCTCGTCGGCGTAGAGTTCGCCGACTACAATCAACGCAGCCCGGCCGTCCTCGTCGACGCTGCTCTCGTAAAGCCCGGACTTGACCGAGCCAATGCGAACTCCTGGATCCAAGCACTGGACGGCGATGCGCGCCTCCTGGACCACGACGGAGAGCAGCCCGCCGACGCACTGCGCGAACGCGTCCTGGATTACGGCCTCATTCTCGATGAACGAGAACGTGCCGCCCGTCGCCTCGGAAACAGCGTGCATCGCGGCCGCGTCGTGGTCGTTCCCGAAGCCGAACGTGTGGACCGGCGTTGCCCGGTCGCCGGTACTGGTGCCCGTGCGCGCAAAGGATGGCGGAACGAGCGCCGCGTAGTTGGGTAATCCCCTCCCGAACGCCTGCCTCGTCGGGGTGTAGTTGTCCTGGCCGTCGGTGAGGAGCACGACGCTCGACACGCCGTTCCTATACCGGCGCTCGTCGAGCACCTTGGCGGCCGTACGGAGCCCCTCGGCGATGTTGGTGCCGGTGCGCGCCGTGAGGGACTCGACGGCGCGCACGCACAGCGCCTTCCCGGCGTCGGACATGCGCGTGAGCCTGGTCACCCGGCGCGCCCTGGACGAGAAGGACACAACGGAGAGGCGGTCGTCGGGGCCGAGGATGTCGATGACGAACCGCATCGCCTGCTTCAGCAGGGCGAGCTTGCTCCCGTGCATGCTCCTGCTGACATCGAGCACCGTAACGAGGTCGACAGGCGCGCGCTGTGCCGGAGCGTCGCCTGCCGCTTCGGTGCCGGAGCCTGCTATCCCGGGAGCCTTAAGGTGCACGAGCACGGCGAAGTTGTCGTCAGACGAGTCTCTAGCGACGGCCGAGTAGTGCCCGTGTGTCTTGACGACCACTGCCTCGTCGGACGCAGCGCCTGCTTGTCGCCGGCTATCAGGCGGCCCCACCTGTTCGTCGTCGTCGAAGACGACCGGATCCTCGGAATGGGCGCGTACTCGCCGAGGCTGTACGGCATCCACGGACGGCGGCTGCGAAGTCGGCATTGATGCGGGCGGTCGCACGAACGGCAGCTCGCGCCATTGCGCGTTGCAGAGCGGGCAGAGGAGGTTGCCGTGCTCGACGCTGGCGGAGATGCAGTGGAAGTGGAACGTGTGGGAGCACTCGGCCGTGAAGATGGCCTGCCCGCCGCCGGCGCCCATGCCGCCGAGGCAGATGGCGCAAGGATTCGTCTGCGTGCAAAGCAGATCATGCAGAAAGCATTAGTATTTCAGAAGAAAATTGTGAAATGCTTCATCGACATTGGTGAGCTACAAAACAAAACAAGACGGACAATTCATTCACCTGCTTAGTTCCTTCCATCTCTCTGCAAGCTGCTCGGAAAATGATACGAACAAGTAAGCGGGATAGTGATTGAGCCAGATGATTCGTCCGCAAAGAAGGTGCTCGGAAATTGATAGGGACAAGGAAGCAGGATAGTGATTGAGCCGGATGCTTCGTCCAAGAAGAAGCTGCTCGGAAATTGATACGGGCAAGGAGGACTATCTCGTAGTGGTTGCCACGTACGGTGACCTCGTAGTGCCTAAACAATGATCTTCCCCTTCTTTCTTTATATAAGCAGCGCGGAGATATTTGGAAGAGGAAGACAGCTCAACGGCTAGCAAATCAAAGATGCTTGAGCAAAACTCGCTTTTTGACAGAGTTGTATGCTTCATCCATCTCATCTCCCATACTTCTTTATCTTGTCTTGTCTCTAAATTTGAATCCATTGCATCTTTTGAACAGAAAGTCCAAAGTAAGTTTCGTTTGCATATTTGTATTTGTTGTGACGAGAACTATCGAACAAGACCACACTTGAATACATTTTGATAATTTTTAAAAATTTAGTATGTTTCAAATATTAAAACTTGGTAGTTGTAATATTATGTTTTTACCAAGTTCATTTGCTTTTAGGGTTTAAGGCTTAGAGCTTAGGGATTGCGGTTCCAGTTTATTTTTTAAAACTTGGTGAATTTATCGTTCATGAAACTTGGTCAAGTTCTGAAAAATTGTCAAAATGTATTCTAGACTGTATTGCTTCAAAGCCCCCGTCATAAGGAACAGGAATATGTAACAAAGTACAAATTGGACTGTCGGTTCAAAAATCCATAAGTCAAAGGAAAAAAAAAGCATGGGAGGTAGGATGGGTGGGGCATGCCGCCTCTACCAAAAGATCGACGGCATGCCCCACCCTTCCTCGTCCTCACTCGATGACCTCTTTGAATCGCCTGCGAAATCGTTGTTATGTTGTAGCGGCGGTTGCACGTGGTTATTTCTTCATGAGTGGGCCTTCTAATGTAATGTGCCTCTGTTGGATTTACCGCTATTTTTATGATGGTTTGCTAGTGGTGTGTTGAGGTTGGTGCCCGCACCACGGTCTAGGTTATGCATTCTTTCATTGTCTCGATGATGTGACAGTG
>NC_041383.1:557793392-557815591 GCF_002162155.2 Triticum dicoccoides
TGCTACTTGGGGTGCTCTTACTGTTTCGTGTGTCTGTGGTTGTGCACGCGCGTGTTGTTGTTGTGTCTCTTCTCTCTTGTATTCATTGTGTGCTCTGGTTTTATAAGCAAAATGAATAAAAAAAATATTCAGGTGGGAATTCATTACCCCCGTTGACCATTATATAAAGAGTAGCTCAGCAACATGCTTCGAAGATACTCCCTCCATTCCTAAATGTAAATCTTTATAGAGATTCGATTGGGTAGACTACATACGGAGCAAAATGAATGAATTCGCACTTAAAATGCATCTATATATATCTGTATGTAGTTCATAGTGAAATCTCTATAAAGATTTATATTTAGGAACGGAGGGAGTAGATACACTAGTTAGCAGGATAGGTGTGACGTAAACTGAGCAGATGCTTCCTCTGCAAGGAAAGAAGAACGCTATTGAGATATCGTAGTGGTTGCTACCTACTCTCACCCTAACTCTTGTGTAAACAAATACCAATTGAATTTTGGAGAACTGTTGCCTACTGTCTATTGAATTGGTCGTTCCATGCTTTGAAGAAAATTGGGCCTTGCATATGTCAACCGGGAATAAACCATTGACTGTACATTCTCCACAAAACGGCCGCATCCTTGAGAAACGAAGTAAACCACCGTGCGCGCACACACTCGTACACTCATTCTGTTACAACCTCCGATTCATCTAAGATTGATCCTGGCCAGCAAAAGATATGACACAATTTTTTATTTTTTATAGAGAAGGAAGGTCATCCCCGGCCTGTGCATCTGAGCGATGCATACAACTATTTTTATTAATTATTCACAAAAAACCTTGTAAAGAAATATAACAGTAAGTCTGAAGCCACCGTCTAGACGATAACTATCACTACTCCTATGCAGTTGATGAAGGATGTTGATAGTTCGGGTCTAATACCACATACCTCGCAGCCAAGCCTAACAACTAAGACTTGAGGCCCCAACCAAACCACATGTCGGATATGGGGCACACACCAGTCCGGAGCGCTCTCAGAGGCCGCCGCCGCCAACTACCACTACTCCATCTTCAAAGCTGTACTGACGCATCATCCTTGCCCGGTCTAACTGCCGTCAACGCCGTCACGGCGTCCAACGACACCACCACCGTGCGCGTGAACTGCTGAGCACGTTGCAATCGCCGCCGGTACACCTTAGCACCAATGCCGCCAAGTACCACCAGCTGATACAGCTTGAAGTCTCTGGAAAATCTGTCGTGCGTACCACCTGCCGACCAGGCATGACAAAGCGTAGCACTGTCGGCCAGGCATGACTTGACATCTCCATTGAAACTCCCTGCAAGACAAAGCCGCTCCACCTCCTGCCTCTGACCATCAGCGCTGCTCCACAAACGATGCACCCAAGAGAGAAACGCCATCGTAGTGCCGCCATCGTCCTATTTGGAAGACCGGATCCTAGAGTTTCCCCCAGAGCAGTACGAGTGGGTCGACATAAGTCACACAACGATGCCTTCATCAAGGTAACGACGTAGAACGCCGCCATCGCCCGCCGTCGGCTCGGTTTTCACCATCAACTATGTCTCCCCGACTCGCGGCCAGTACTAGATCACAGATCCGAAGATCCGAACACCCAGCCTCAGGCCGACCACCTTTGACGAAAGAGATGACCACCACCGCTGGTCGCATCGGTCAGAACAGACTTGGCCGGAGGTACCGCCGATGAGACAACCAGGCCCTCCACGCCGTCGCCGCCGATCTGAAGGCGGTATGCACCACACCACAGCCTAGCTGGCCGCCGCCGCCGCCCGAAAAGGACAGTCGTTGCGCCCGCAGCCCATGCCGCCGTCCGTGGCTGGGCCGCCTGCCGCGCCTTGCCGCCGCCGTCCGAGAACGGGCCGGCCGCCCGTCACCTTCCACAGCCATCCGCCGCGCTGCAGAACCCAGATCGGCCACGCCGCCACACACCTAGGTGTCCCGCCCCAACCCGGAGACGCATGAGAGAGGATCTCCCCCGCCACCGCCGCCGGCCCCCGGGCTTAGCCCGGCGGCTTCCCCCGACGGCGGAGGAGGGAGAGGAGGGAGTTCGCGGCGGCTAGGTTTCTTGGCTCCGCTCGAGTTGCCCTAGGGAAGGGCGACACGAGGAGATGATCTTTGGTATTGTTTGATTTATTTGAGATTGCTCATCACATAACCTTGTGGTATATATGACATATATAATATATAGTTTGCTAGTCAAATCGATAGGGCCCCAAGCACGGGAAGCAGCCACCACCTATCCACTACCGATGAGGCGCCATGGTTGAGCCCGTAGAGCTGACGACCACCACAACCGCCACGTGCGAACTGGCCGTTTGTCGCTGCGACTAGCAAAAGACAGCCTTGCCGTCGTCGTAAGGCCATTGGTCCACGGCCTCCTCTGACAGCGGCGAGGAGGGGGAGAAGGGTGACAAGGGCTAGAGTTTGACCGCCAAGCTTTAACATCAGTGTACCTTTTTTTGTAGCACCATGTTTTAGTAACTGTTTAACGGATTTGCTAATTCTCAAGAAGATAATAGAAACACCGATTTGTTATGAGGGGGAGCTAACACATGGCAAGTGTTCTTTTTTGGGGTATATGATATTTTCCTATTGAACGGATAATAATTAGTTAAATATCAGTCGACACTATTCCATCTGATGTTAAGAACTTAAGATAGGTGCAAGATTTATTTTTTCCGAGCTTTGAAACAAACACAAGTACACAACAATTTCTTCACTAGATGAACAAAATTTTGTAGCACAATGACTTTTTCTTAGTGTGTATGGACATAATTGTAAAATCGATGAATTCTTAGCCGACTAAGCGCTAATTGTTCCTTATTTTTACCCATACTTAAATATGCTCTTTTTACCAGCGAGAGGATAGAGATCACTGGAAATTTAATAGGAGTAGTTGATAATTTAAAGACTCAATATAACTTGATAAGATAACAGTCGATCGAGTAAGACAATTGTTTCTAAAAACAAAAGATTGTATATCACCTACTGAACTACACGAACATGTCGTAAAAAGCAAGCCGATACAAATCGAAAGCCTACAAAATATGTTAAAAGGGAAAGCTATCGTCTAGCACTACTTAAGGGAAGGGAACTCGTTGGTGTCATCTAGGCTCGGCGGCGGCGGCGGAGGAGCCTGCTGGGGAGCCGCCGGCGCCTCCATGCCTTCTGCAGGGGCCGCCTCGTTCATGAACATGCTGGCTTGCTGCCTCTTTGGCGCTCCGAATCTGCCCGACGTGCCGAGTTGCTGATTCCTCGATGCTCCGTTGTAGTTGTTGTTATTGTAATATCTACCTTGCTTTGCTGCGTCCTGTACCTTGCTGCTATCCGCCGAAGCCCCTGCGTTCTTATCATCACCGGAAACTCCATTGTTCGCCTTGCTCTTCGCCCTTGCCTCCGCTTCCGCCCTTGCCTTGGCCCTGGCCTGTCTCTCCCGCTGGTTCTTCCTGATTATGTAATCCCGTGCAGAAGGGTAGGCCTGGCCGAGTAGATCCTTGGTATGATCGCCAGCCGGCGTCGGCTTCTTCTTGTGCTTGGCCGCCGTCAGTTCTTGTTTGGCATCGGCGTTGTCGAAGTCGGGGACGAGCTTGTCGCCGGGATCATTGCGGTCGAGGAGCGCGAAGAGGTTGACGCTGGGCTTCAGTCCCGCCATGTCGGCCGGGTAAGCAAATTCTTCTGCTGCGGAAAACGCTCGACGGCCCGTCGACGAGATCGACCGATGACTTGCTCGCTGCTTCCTGGTGTGGATTTCGAAGCCGCGCAACAGGCGTGTATATATATATAGACAGCTTGACGCGCTGGTACGATCCGAGTCCAATTATAGTTAGATTTAGTAACGACACCAACTAGTGCTGGGTATGCACGTTGTACGAAGTGGAGACGGACTCGAACAGGGGCGTCTGGTATGACTTGGTTGCAACAGTTCGATTGGGCTTCAAGTTCCCGTGGCTACAACAGGATGATAGCTTGGCCTCTAAAGTTTGGAATCATGAAAACTTCATTTTCAATGTTGTACTCCCTCCGTTCCTAAATACTTGTCTTTCTAGGCATTTCAACAAGTGACTACATACGGAACAAAATGAGTGAATCTACACTCTAAAATATGTCTACATGCATCCGTATGTAGTAGTCATTTGAAATGTCTAGAAAAACAAATATTTAGGAACGGAGGAAGTACTATTCTATTGCGGTCGCAGGAGGCACATGCATGGACATGCTAGCTAGAAAGATGGAGACCAGCAATAAATTTAAATTCCTATTTTTTTGCAGGATAAATTAAATTCCTATTAAACACACCGTCGTGTGTGTGTAAATAGAGCATTAAAATTTAAACCTAGTGAGTACATCGATGCTATCATGAGACTTAATATATTGTGATATTTTGTCGTTTGCGTCAACAATGGTGTCTCGCCCCCCTCATGTTCAAATCCTGGCTCCGCCACTGAGTACATCGATATCTTTAACATGCTCATATTACTCCTGCCGGTTGGGTTTATAAGTCGGGCATGGGTCTTTAGATATTCAGTTTGACTAGGAAAATATGTAATATATTTTTCAAAAAATATATCTTTAAGATTCATTGTCAAATGAAGTTTCTAATCATATAAGTTTTGTGTCATATTATACATGTTTTATTAGTCAATCCGAAGACCTAAAAATCCAGCTCTGATGAGGGGCTTCACTCTAGAGAAGGATGATGGAAATCGAGGAAATCAGCAGCAGAGGATAGGAAATGGGGATGATGGAGAAGAGGACAAGAAGTAGTGTCCGATTGAATATGAGTATTTGCCAGAAGTCTGTTACACTTGCGGGATAATTGGACATGATGATAGAGCCTGTTAGATCAAACTGAAGAAGGGTTAAAGCACTCAGTTTGGGCCATGGCTATGCACGTTTATGCCAAACCATGGGAGTGAGATGGACGGGGCGTTCGACTGAGAGCCGTTCTAACTCTGGGAGTCGCAACAGTGGATCACGCATCATGGGTATGTGGAAAGTGAAGAAGGGTAGTGCAGCAAGGCCCCGTCTTGGCGCAATGAGGGCACTAACACATGTTTTGATGGTAAAGGTCTAGGAAGGAAGTAATGAGACCTCTAGAAAAGAACCCACCATCTGCCCGCGAGGGTACTGCCAAGGAGCTCATGTTTATCGAAACAGTTGCAAATGAGAAGGGAGGCATAACAGATGTGTCGAAAAAGAAAAGCAAGGAGATGTTAATGATGGCACGAACACTGAGGTCATGCAGAAAGCCATGTAGATTGACATAAGGAATGAGGACAAGGAGAAGGGTGGGGGCAAGCTGGACTATAATAAAATAAAGGAGGTGAATAAAAACATAAAACCAGCGGTATGTATAAGATGGTGAAGGGGAGGAAGGTGGAGGGACTGAAGGAGAAAGGACAAGGCAAGATGTGAGCTGGGTGGTAAGAGGAGAGCGGAACAAACGGATATTGATAGGGAGGAGGAGGATATAGTGCGCAGAAGTTGTGGATGTCGAAAGAAGTGAGGGCAGATGACATGCACAAAAGTGAGTTCGCTGGGCCACAAGGACAGCCTGTCGCAACCCAATGAAGATTATCCCGTGGAAGTATCGGCGATTGGGGCCTAGGCCAACAGTTCGTGGTCTTCTAAAGCTTCAGAAGGAGGACTCTGATATCCTTTTTCTGTCAGAGACAAAACTTGACAAGGCAACGATGGAAAAGTTCATTGTATGTTGGGTTTGCACCATATGTTACTACAAAATAATAATGGAAAGATGGTGGCTTAGCTTGCTATGGAGAAGGGGAAAAAATGTTACTCTGGGATGGGCGGGAGGAATGCATATTGATGTGATTGTGCAAGAGGGCGATGGTTTCAAATGGAGACTAACATGAATTTAGGGTGAAGTTGAAGCTGAACAGAAGGTGGAGACTTGGAATCCTGTGTGCACTCTGAACCACCAAATAAATCTATCGTGCATGTGTATCGGTGATTTGAACAAGATACCATTTAATCATGAATAGCAAGGCAATGTTCCTAGAGGTCATACTTTCATACAAAACAAAAAAGGGGATGACCTAGAGCATTGTAATCTCAATGATTTAGGTTCTGATGGTGTTGCGTTCACTTGAAGGAGTAATAATTATTGCATTGAAGGTATCCAGGAACGTCTCGATAGGGTGGTTGCTTCACCGTCGTGGTGTGCTTGGTTTTGGCATTATGAAGTTGTAAATGGTAACCGTGAACAATCTGATCATAGGCATGTGATTTTATGGGTGGATGGTAGTAGAAGGTAGACATCACTACAAAAAAAAGACACATCCGTGACATTTTGGGCCAAACAAATTTTTTTTTCTGTCATACATATGACACTTCTATAACGATAATTGCGACAAAACCTGGTATCATCATAGATGTGGTGAGATCCTACTTCTATGACAAAAAATCATGACAGGAAATGGGCTTTTCGTCCTGGGCGGGCCGGAGACGCAGCTGCATGACATTCTTTAGGCCGTCCATGATGGAAAAAACCGTGGTAGAAGCGAGGGCAAGGAAAATTTCGGGGAGTTCCCGGTTACGGTGGGAGGTCGGGGGCCGAGCGATGCGCGCTTCTCTCGTACACGTATGCGCGTGTGTGCGAGGCGTTGACTCTAACTGAACCCGAGCGAGGCGTTGGGCTCTAACTGAACCCGAGCGATTGCACTGCAGGCTACGCGTTACTGAACCCGATCGAGCTATTCCTTCACTACTGCTGCTAACTGAAGCCGATCGATTGGATGAATAGTGAGCGTTGCCGGGGGGGTGTGGGGGGGTTGGATGAACAGTGAGCGGTGGCGTTGCCTCTGGATGAACATGACCCGGTGGTGTGGAGGACTGGATGAACAGTAGACGGTGGAGGGGTGCCCGTGGAGGGATGGTTGAACAGGACCCCATGGTGTGGAGGGCTGGATGAACAGTAGATGGTGGAGGGGTGCCCGTGGAGGGGTGGTTGAACAGTAGCCGGTGAAGTAGCGCGCGGTGGAGGCTGGATGAACATGAGCCCGTGGAGGCTGGAGGAGGTCGACGGTAGCCCGTGGAGGCTGGAGGAGGTCGACGGTGGAGATGAACAGTATCCCGTGGAGTCCCATTTTATGGTACGCCACACCCCTCCCGATAAACAGGACCCCCATTTCGACCGTAGGAGGTCCGTTTCCTCCGTTTTGTGGTACGCCACACCCCTCCCAATCAACAAGACCCCCGTTTCGACCGTAGGAGGTTTGTTTCCTCCGTTTTGCGGTACGCCAGACCCCTCCCGATCAACAGGACTCTGTTCTGAACGTAGGAGGTCCGTTTCCTCCGTTCTGCGGTACGCCATGCCTCGTTTCCATCGCCTGTTCTGTCCAAGCCCTCCCGATGAACACGATCACACATTCCGTTCCGACCCAGACGGTTGGCTCCTACGCGTTTCGTTGCCTCCCGATGAACACGTCGCATTCCGTTGCCTTCCCATGAACAAGACGCATTCCGTTGCCTCCCCATGAACACGACGACGACGCTGTTTCTACGTTCCGACCCAGCCATGTACACGAGCCCTGGCCGTACGTATGCGCGAGTAGGCGTTCGAGACCCTGCCCGTATGTACGTACCTGGTCGTATTTTCTTTCTTGCACCCTGGCTGTTGTATGTACGTGTACATGCTACGTGCGCGCCTCTACTACGACGCGTGCGCGCCTCTACATCGACCAGTATATATGTACATACACGTTCGCGACCAGAATGACAACGCTACGTACGCTTCAACCAGGTGGGTCCCGACTGTCAGGCACTTCCTTGCGTGCGAAGATGTAGCTGGTGGGTCCCAGCAGTCAGGGAGGTGAACCGTTTTGTGTTTTTTTTGCTCGGACGCACTTCCTTGCGTGCAAAGGTGTAGCTGCTGGGTCCCAGCAGTCCGGGGGACGAATCGTTTTTTTTGCCCGGACGCACTTCCTTGCGTGCGAAGGTGTAGCTGGTGGGTCCTAGCAATCGGGGGGCGAATCATTTTTTTCGGACGCACTTCCTTGTGTGCGAAGATGTAGCTGGTGGGTCCCAGCAGTCAGGGGGGCGAATCGTTTTTTTCCGGACGCACTTCCTTGCGTGCGAAGATGTAGCTTGTGGGTCCCAACAGTCAGGGGGCGAATCATTTTTTTCGCGAAATACGGTGGCCCGTCCGATGGGTCCCCACTGTCAGGTGGAGGAATAATTATTTTATGCGTAATAAGGAGGCACTTCCTTGCGGCTGCCATGGACCCAGCTGTCAGCCTCTCCACGTATAGTCCATGTTCGATGGAAGTCGTTCCTTGACCACGTTGACCACGCCGCGCCGAGAGCACCAAGGCGGTGGAAGACGGCGAGGCCTAGGAAGGGAACGACGCGGAGCCGGGGAAGACGCGACAGTGGATGCACACGCAGAGAGGAGTACGAGGGTTCACTGGTTCGGGTGCACTGCCGTCGTCGCAGAATAACAGGGGGTGTGGATGAGTGGAGGGATGGCCTGGCCAGCGGTGGAAGTAGTAGGGGGCGGTGAGGCCTCCGCGGCAGCACAGCCGGCCACGGAAGGTAGGAGCAGGCGGCACGACCGGCGCTGCTTTGGGCGGCTGGAGCAAGAAGACCAAAGGTTGAAGAAGCACGACGGCCGTTGGATGGACATCGTGCAGTCACTGCAGCTAGAATCGTTTATATTGACTAAGTTGACAAAGCCCTTGGTACGTCAACTTAGTAGGCCCACAGGTCAGCTTCCGAAACGGTGCGCCCCAGATGTCAGGGGGAGGAACCATTTTTTGGGCGGGTGAAGCTAGAATATCCGAGATTGAAGAAGAAACACGGCATCCGTTGGATGGACATTCAACGGCTACTGCTAGAACCGTGTGTTGACTATAAGTTGACAAAGCCTTGCATACGCGTCAACTCTGTTTTTTAGGGGGCACGTCAACTTAGTAAGGCCAGAAGTGTGTGGCAGAGAACTTATAGCCCATTTGAGATTTGTAAGAATGTATAGCCCATTTTTGAATTTTAATGGAATTTACTACAACCCATTTACAGTTTGTTAAAAGTACAACCCATTTCAACCAACCGTTCAAAACAGAATTCAATAAAATTTCCCACATTTTGATGGTATCCGAAATATTTTTATCCCGAAATTTCTAGTCAGATTAAATACAATTTCATTATAAATTTATATTACCTAAAAATCCAACGAAACATTGCGCTTGCAACAATTAATGAAATTAAAATTTTCAATATCCAAAAATAATATTTTATAAAGTAATCACGTGTTTGGTGCATTTTTTTATAGTTACTGCCCATTTTTTATAATTACATCCCATTTATTATTTCTTAAAGCCCATTTTCTTGTTAAGCCTAATGCATCCTTCCTAGAAAAGATTTGCAGCCCAGCAGGATGGAGAATAACAACTTGACCTTGCCTGAGTATTCCTAAAAAAAAGTATAGCCGGGCTAGCCATTTTCAGCTTAAAAAAAATTAATATCTGGGCTGGATATCTGGCCTGGGCTAGACAGGCCACAGCCCGCCCAGTTAATACCTGTGGCGATGTTTTCATTGTTGTTCAGAGGAAAAAAATTAATATCTGGGCTAAACATCGAAAAACTCTGCAGTGCTCACACTCAAAAACGCAAATACTGCTCGAGCTGCTTGGTCTCAGGTATCGGCCGCTTCTTGTGCAATTCTCTCGTTTATTGACTACTCCCTCCTTTCCGGTTTATAGTGCTCAATTCAAAAATCTCACCAATCAAGGTAGATGACGAGTGGTGGAATACTTTTTGTAGTTTTGCAAAAGCACCTAATTAATGCTCTTATTATCCTCAAAAAATTATGTTTATCAATGCATTAATTGCAATACATGCATGCATAAAGTACATGCATTGGTCAATTTTCTCTTAATACTTGCATGCAATCATTTAATGCACCTTGGAATCTGAACATGTGATAGAAAACAACCAAATTCAACCTTATAAAATGGAAAAACTAAAATTTTGAGATAAGCCTTATAAACCGGAAAGGAGGAAGTACATAGGTTGACAATGATGTGGGACCGTGATGTCAAGAAACCAGGAGGAAGCAAAATAAATTATATATATATATATATATATATATATATATATATATATATATATATATATATATATAATAAGGAGGCGCTTGGTTATGTGAGGCTATGGACCTGGTGGGTCTCATTGTCATCCTCTCCATGTAAAGTCATCTCCTCGCTCACGTGCGCTTTCTGCCTGAAACAGTGCAGGCGATTGCTCTGCCTTCAAACGACACAACTGCCGTCCGTCCGTCCATCTGTTGCCCACATTAATGATACATGGTTGCCGAGGCGGCTACTCCTGCGCCACACGTCCGTCCTTCCGCCCGCCCACCATTGCTATATAAACTGCTGTGCCGGCCATAGCCGCAGTCATCCGCATCTGTTCCTTTTCTCCTGTCCACACCACTACTGCCCATCATGGCTTCCTCGTGCTCCAGCGCACTTCGGGATGAGCGGACAACGGACCACAAGGAGATGGCAGCCATTGTTGCCGACCGGCTGGCCGGCAGGCAGCCAGAGGACGACGATGTCCCAATGGAGAACATGGTAGTCGATGATCCGGTGCCAACCCCCTCCTCCACGCCATCCTCGCCGGTGCATTGCACCATGACCATCGGGGAGGCCCGTGCCCAATATATGGACACGGTGAGGCAGATGCGTGAGGAGCAGTTCCGGGAGGCGCAGGCCGACGCCGCCTACAACCACCATCTCCTCCAGGAGCACCTGTAGGCGGAGGAGAAGATCGCCGCGGAGCGGGTGGAGTAGGAGGCGCTGCTCGACTCGTACCGCTCCGCCAGCAAGGGCCGCCTCGAGCGCTGGTAGTACCGCATGCAGGTGGCGGAGGCTGGGGCCGCCTATAAAGAGGCTAGCAAAGAGGGCGATGAAGCTGGCAAGATGCTGTTTGGCGAGACCGAGGACGAGGCAGAGGACAATGCCGGCTCCGACGAGTACCCGCTCCGCTGGCGTCGACGAGGCCCTGCTCCGCCGAGGCCCCGCGGTGCAAACAATGAGGCAGAGGACACCGCCGGCTCCGCCGAGGCCTCGCTCCACCAACAACGAGGCAGAGGACATCGCCGGCTCAACCGAGGCCCCACCCTGCGAGCAACGTGGGGGAGAATTTCCACCGCTCCGCTGAGGCGCCGCCCACCGGCAACGAGATAGAGGATATCGCCGGCTTCGCCGAGGCCCCGCCCCGCTGCCAACGAGGCCGCGCCACACAGAAAACGAGGAAGAGTAGAACACGGTAGGTCGCCGCCGCTCGGGTCCAAGTAAGGCCACCGCTGCTACCCTCTGGTTGAAGCCAAGCTAGGCCGGTTGACCATTGACGGCCGGTTAGCTTCTTGGCGGTGACGTGGAGTCAGAGAGCTACGCTGGAGAAGAACGTTGCTTCTACTTAACTGCTGGTGTAGTTGGCTGACTGACACGTGGGCCCAACAGGCCACATGTCAGTTACGCAACTGCACCTGCAGTTAAGTCACTGAATCTTCTGTTCGGCTCAGCGGGACATAGGTGGGTAGCTTCGGTTAATTAATTATACCTCCAGTGCACCCCTTTTTAGTTGAAGAATGAATGAAATGTAATGAAATCTGGCATATTTATATGAAATCCGATCGTGTATGAATGAATTTATTTTGATTAGTTCGAATTCCTGTATCAGTGGCATTGGATTAACATGCAAAACAATACGTACTAGCATTATTCCCAGGGTGATCACCTCGTTTGCAGCAGTTTCACATGTACTCCCTCCGGTCCTTTCTAGTCTGCATACAAGTTTTGTCTGCAGTCAAAGTATCTCTACTTTGACCAATCTTATACAAAAAAGTATGCACTTTCACAATGTGCGAAGTAAAAAGGAACAGAAGGAGTACAAAGGGTTTGAGCAGCTTTTTAGCGTTTCTGTACATTGCAATCAAACACACATGCCTGGCAATTCATAGAGAACATTCAAAACAATGGATGATTATGCATCTCAGCGACTCACATGTCAGAGGCAATATTTACTTCACAACTAAAGAATAAAGAAAAAATTGATCGACGCTGCTGACAGCAAAGGGCGTCCCATTCGAAAATATCAAACCCATGTCTTGCTAAAATCAATGAGCAAAATTTGACAAGGTTGTCCCATTCGAAAATATCAAATGCCTACGATTGTGGAATGGGCAGGGTTTGCCATCAGTTTGGACATTGACATGGCACCTCGTGCTAAATAAACCAGTTGTTCTTTTTTGTAGTTCCACCAAAATCAAACAAAATCGTGCGTAGCTTGTA
Source organism: Triticum dicoccoides (assembly GCF_002162155.2). Taxonomy (NCBI): domain Eukaryota; kingdom Viridiplantae; phylum Streptophyta; class Magnoliopsida; order Poales; family Poaceae; genus Triticum; species Triticum dicoccoides. The sequence continues at coordinate 557,805,726 of NC_041383.1, forward strand.
TGATTTTGCCCTTATATGTTGCAACGCCTTGAACTTATCGGCACCTCCTTTCTTGTGGTGGAAATGAATGATTCGATGTATTCATGAACATTTTGTGTAGTTTCCATTGAAATCAAGCTAAGCACCCTATTTGCACAAATACAAAAAGTGATTAGTATAAAGCAAACTGTACTATGAATTGACAGTTTCAATAGGCACATACATGGTCCATGTATAGCACACTTTTAGAAAAATGGAACTCATTAGAAAGAATCCTAGAACAACATTGTACTCGCGCATCACAGCAAAAAATGGAGATTTGTCAGTCCTTCTGAGCTGAAGTTAGTTTGGTCTTGTGGGGAGTAATGTAACCATCCTTCAACTGCTCCTTCTGATGAGAATATAGATAGGGCTTCTTCATCCTGGCATAATCGGAACTAGTCACTTCACATACTCCATATTCTTCTTCAGAGGAAGATGATCCTGTTGTGCAAAGACAAGAGGACTACTAAATGCTAGCATCCCTGTTTGGTCAAAAAAAAGGAAAGCAAATATTTAAAACAACACAGATGAAGCACTTCTCAAGGACAATACCACTTTTTCATGACAGTATCTAAACAGTAGCACAACACCAATAGAGATGACAAAGCTCAATCATATGGATGAAATCAGTGGGCGAGTACCAACCTTTGTCAGGAGGCTTATTGTGTAGAGCATACAGATGAAGCACTTCTCCGGAACCATCTGTTGCTATCTACGGTGGTGGCCATGCTTACTATATACTCCTCGATTAGTTTAATGTTTCCAACATCTTCTTGTGCAGTTCCACTAAAATATATGGTATCTTCAAAGAAGATCCCTGTTTGCACAAGTAGAGATAATTACGTATTACATTAAGAGTGGCATCAAATCAGTGGCAAAACAATTTCTCGTTCCAGCCATAGCAATAAATTAAGATGCAAAACTATATCATTACTTGTGTCATCACAGTTCCAGTGCTTCATTACAGCACCAGGAGTTGATTTTTGTTTTTCTTCCGCTTGTTCTTCCCCTTCATCACTTGGTTCAATAACAGACAAGCTTCGCCTTCAATGTAAGATTTGGCATGTCAATTAGGGAGCACAAGTATAGTACTAAACTTAATTTTCTGATGAAAGTGGAAAAATACAGGCCAACAGTTGTCAAATATCCTTATCTTACCTCAATGGGATATTACAGTGCACATACAGATTGGAAGTCTTGTCTCCATTTGTGCAGTTCACTAAAATCAAGCAACATTATCGTACAAGTAGCACAACATATGAAAGCACACTGCAGAATCATGTGAAAGAAGGCTAGTACTGACCTCTCATGATGCGGAATTCAAACAACTCACAAGAAGAAGATCTGAACCAAATTCGCCTTACCGGATAGGAAGTAAGATCTCCTCTTGTGCAGTTCCACTAAGATCAAGCAATCAAGCAACATTGTCGATGTGACATTTTGGTTGAACTGCACAAAACACTTTTAAAACAAAAGTGTTTTGTGTAGTGCAACAAAAGGTCACAATGGCAACGAGGTGAAGTAGATAACCCTGTTTACACAGAGGTGCAAAGGAAACAATTAGTGGTCAATAACGGTGGATGACATTGAAGCCAACAAAAAGAAGCATCTATCTTATCTAAATGGGAAGGAAAGCAAGACAGTAGCATTTCTCAAACGGTGGCATTGATTAATATTAACATAGAGATTATATTAACAATAAAATTCATTAAACATGTAATTTGCTTTTAACTGTGGCATTGCATCAATTTTCCAGCGGCATTATTAGAGGGTGTTTGTTTACAGGGACATTGGTGTAGGGACTAAAAAAACTCCATGTCAGTCCCATCTAAACCAAACAGGAGGGACTTTTAGGGACTAAAAGTGGGCATTTGGGACTAAAGAAAGAAGACCTCGAGGGAGTCTTTTTGGGATTTGTTCCAACAGTTGCCCCTGCCACGCATCGCACCTTGTCTCTATTAGTTCATTACTAGGGGTAACATGGTCTTTTAGCATGTCATTTAATAACCTCTAGTCCATGTTTAGTCCCTGGAACCAAGCAGGTAGGGACTAGGGAGTTTTTAATCAAAGGGGGCCTTAGATTAACAACAGCTAATGAGTTGCACGGGACAATGGACGCACCAGCACCATGTGCATATACCGATGTACTGTGGTCATGCACAGTCTGTTGCAACAAAGAACAAACAACCAAGGAGCATATTTGTGTTGGTCCCAGTTTTCTTATCTTTAGACACCTTTCCCTATGTGAGTGCAGCAAATCTAGTCCTGCTCAAACTCTACAACCTTGTCCCTTTCTTTCCTTTTTGAACTAGTACTTTCGCCCCTTCCTTTCCTCTTTGAACCACGTCCTAGATTTATGCGATACAACTTTCCCCACTACTTTCCCCCATTCCTTTCCTCTTTGAACCACGTCCTAGATTCATGCTATACAACTTTCCCCCTTCATTTCCTCTTTGAACCACGTCCTAGATTCATGCTATATACAACTTTTCCCAGTATTTTCCCCCACTCCTTTCCTCTTTGAACCACGTCCTAGATTCATGGTATACATGCATCTAGATCAATTCATGTGGAGTAATTAAATTATACCTTAAGGTTCTTGGGGCGTGGTTCGATGGGCGACGGGACGACGGCGAAGAAGAAGGGGTCGGAGGCCCTCCCGCGCCGCCGCTTGGTGGAAAGTGAACAGCTGCGCTGGTAGTGGATTCCCTCCCTTGCCGACGGCGACAGTGTTAAGCCTCCTTCCCTTCCCGGCGGACGGATCGCCAGCTCTTTGAGCAGCAGTGAGGGGAGAGAGAGGCCAACGAAGTCTTGTTTAGATCTAGAGAGGGCGAGAGAGTGTGAAGAGAGAAACTACAAGCGCTGTGGCTCCAGCGTGTATATATATACTGGAGAGAGAGTGTGAAGCGTGCAAACCCTAGAAAACAAGTGTCGAGGCTGTAGCTTATACGTGATGAGGTGATTATACGGTCACTACGAGATCGTATAGCTCTGTATCCATCCATTTTGACCAGTCAAAGAATCCTCCTGGCACAAATTATGCTCAAGTGTAGTTATCGAACCCGAGACCTCAAGTTTGATGAGCGAACAGGCTAACCAGCTACACAACCCTCCCGTTATGCTCAACGAGAGGAGAATAACCTTTTATACATTCCTGCATTCGTGTGACAAGCATGTTGTTTTTTTTTGTGTGTGTGGGAGTCATTGGGATTTCAATCATAATCGTGTCATGTGGCTTTGGTGGTAAGACTATCCACAGTGGTGCAGAAATAATGCAGCCTTAGTCACCTTACCTCTCTCCACGTAGTACGTTGGGTCCCACCAGTCAGAGGGTGAAACAAACAAATTAATAAGAAAAAGTAAAAGCGCCAGCGGTGTATCTTACCTCACACATCTCGCTACTGCTCGGGAACGTTGTCCAATTGATCCCTCTGTTCGCTCATGTACTATTTTAAGTGAATCCTTATTATAACATGCACACAAATTTTGGGCACTTGTATTCAACTTAAGTCAATGTGCCACCGTATCTCGTATACTTACTACTCCCTCCGTCTAGGTGTAATAAGTCACGTTAGAAGGTGCAATAGGACCAAGGTGCGTGTGTGTGCGTGTGTGTGTTTAACAACATGTGTGTGTTAGAGAGAGCGACAGATCGACCTACTCCTACAGAGAGATGGTGTGTAGTGTACGATTTTAGCCGCGAGAGTTGGCATCCTCTCATTTTCGGGCGTGTCCGGTAGGGACATGCGGACAGCTGCCACGCCCGCTCCTGACCAGCCTGGCCCACCCAAAGCCCCTCCATCGCCCGCGCGCGCTTCCCGCCTGAAACGGTCAGCGCCGCTCCAAAGAATCGGTGCCGCATTCATGCCCGGGCAGAGCGGACGCAACCTCTCACTAGCGCAAGAGTGATGGTTGCTTCGTCCGTCCAACTTACTGTTGGGTCTATGTGATTTGACAGCTCATTGGTCTTTATTACTGAGGTGGTAGAACTGCTGGATGTCCCACGCTTTCGGTGAAAGGAGGTACTACTACTACTAGATTACAATTTTCTCCATTCTTACAACAAAGGAGTGCAAGAGCAGTGAAAACACGCAGGCTCAGTGATTACATGGCCCACCTCACACTATCACCGTGCGACACCTAACTCTTTACATAGTACTCCCTCCGTTCCTAAATATTACTAGATGAGTCCCCGCGCGTTGCCGCGGAATAGCCGTATATCTCTCTGTGCAAAATTATCGATTTCATAGAACTAAAAAAAACTCTATAACCGCATGACAAATGTGGTGGCCAAACTAAATAAACTCCCATCATCATTTAGATCATCCCACGTAAGGAAAAAAGATCAGCCAACTCCTACTACATAATGGGATTATATTTTTCTTTTTGACATGTTAATGGGACTTAAAAGCTCACTTACATGCATGCTACCGGTGCATGCTTGCATGCAGACATGTTGATGTGATTTAAAACCCACTCACATGCATGTGCCACGGCATTTCTGCATGCTTGCATGTGGTTTAGTGCGGAGCCTCTCAACGTCTAGATCAGACAGCTATTATGGACTGATTTACTTCATCTAAAGGCTACATCAATTTTGATGATGTGGCTCAAGGAGAGGATAGAGAATTCCTAGTAGTGGGGGCTAGCTATTACTAGTAGATAAGTCTTTGTAGAGATTCCACTAGGTGAACTACATACGGAACAAAATGAATGAATCTACACTTAAAATGCATCTATATACATCCGCATGTGGTTCATGGTGAAATCTCTACAAAGACTTATATTTAGGGACGGAGGAAGTACTAGTATAGTATGTACTGTAATTTATCAGCGAGATAAATTTGTACAATGCTATGAAGCTTCCAGCTTCTGTTACATGTATCTTGCGTCCAAGGTTGCCCGTTGCAACATTTCATCAAATACAAAGGAGACTAACATGCATGCTATTGCATCTCAATGATTGACAGATCATAGCAAATATGTACTCCCTCCATTCCAAAATAAGTGTCTCAACTTTGTGCAAACTTTAGTACAAAGTTGTACTACTACTAAAGTTGACACTTATTTTGGAACAGAGGCAGCTAAAGAAAAAAACGATCCATGCAGTCCCTAGCCCCTAAACCGTGAACCCTGACCAGGCTTCAATTTGCTGGCAACGTTCGAGCTTCCTAATAAATGAAGCTTGCAACCTTTTGACCATTGGATCATTTTGTGCAGTTTCACCAAAATCAAGATGAGCATCCCTGTGGCAAAGAAATTGAAGAAGCGTTATTAGAATAAGATTACTGGGACTAGTTGATGAGACATAAACTCATCACAAATACAATACGTGGAAGCCAGTAGAGGTATCTGTGGGGCAAAGAAGTAGAGAAATATCTACAGGGAGTGATGTGGGTAGCTGGAGTAGTGGTTCAAGCCGGCTGTAAAGGGAGTTGTACCTGAGGGACGTAGCTCAACCTTAAGGAGGGCGGCGGGAGGCGGCAACTGCCCACGTCGCGGCAGTGAGCAAGGGACGAAGGCAACCTCACCGGCTTTGTGAGAGAGAATGGGGGGACCCCTGATCGGGATGTGCCGACAGTGGGTTTTTGCCGTTGGCGACGGCCACCGCATCTACACTAAGCATCCACCCCTTCCCCAAGCGGACGTGATCCGTCGGGATGTTAGAGATGTGGCCACAGTCGTTTTGTGCCAGAGAGTGTGAAGAGAGCAACCCCAGCAAGCAACCGTGTAGGCTGGCCCGTCCTGACTATGTATATAGTGGAGCAGTTTCCTTTTCTCTCCATATGAACCTATCATATTGTGTACGTGCCACTGAAGAAAAAAAACTTTATTTGTAAATGACGCGACACCTACTACTCGTTCTCCTATAACCTTGCGCTTGGCATCTCCAAAATATTAACCTTGCGATTGGCTCTTCCCCTCTTCAGAAAGTCGAGCAATAATGGTAGTGCAGTATATATTATTCTGGCTATATGAGACCGAATGAATTGCTGCACGTCCACCACGTGGGCGAGGGTCGAGGGGCGAGGGAGAGTGCTACATACAGAGCAAAATGAGTGAATCTACACTCTAAAATACGTCTATATACATCTGTGTTTGGAGTATGTACTAGTAGTTCATATTGAAATCTACTAAAGGACATATATATTCCAAACAATATTATGATATAATCTCTATAACCAAGGTAGTAGGGACGAGGAGTAAACGGAGGGAGTAGTAAATTTTTCTCCTCGTCCTACGAGCCACCGCGCGCATGGGCGAGGGAGCGGGCGTAAGGTGGAGCAAGCTTCACCTCATCCTGCGAGCCACCGCGCCCGTGGGCGGGGGAGACGGCGTACCAAGCAAGCTTCTCCTCATTCTGCGAGTTGACGGGACACATCAAAAGTACTCCAGTGTATAGAGCCTTGACTCTAAGGTAGGCTCCACATGGTTTGCCTCTTTTTTTAACATAACACGTCAAGTCGCAATTTGTTTGTTCAGCCATGGTAGACGATCCTCCCTCCACCAAGTGGACAACCAGTACATGTGCCAAATTACCACGTGGGCTGCCTTTTTCATACAGAAATGAGCTCCACCGTGTACCCGCGCGGGTGTGGTTGGGAAAGAGACGGGAGTACGTGCGCCGTGCGTGCACCTCTTCTCTTTGTGCATGTCCCCCACCTACATGGGTGTGTGTGAGAGATACAAACCGCGTTCGTGAGTGTTTTTTTGTTTTGGGGTGGGGGTGAGGGTGGGGTGGGGGTTTATTTCGTGAATTATTTGTGGAAATATGTGTCGATGACATCTCAAACAAAATTTTGCATGCAATGTGTGTGAAATGGAGGCCTATCCATATCATACATAGAGGGTCGGGTAATCCACGAGAAGAGAGGGAGGGGTCATAGCTATCGATAGAGTCGAAGAGAGGATCAAGTGGGTGGGTGCGAGATCGATGAAGAGAGCCATCGAAATTGTGTGTGTGTGCAAGTCAAAGATATAGGGAGACTGGCCTACCGAAACGTTAGAGGGCACATGTCAAGTTTGTGTGTGGCAGGGAGACATGACTAGAGCGCTCGATGTACCGGTGTGTGTGTGGGGGAGGGGGTGGGGGAGGGGTAGGCAGAGTCCTAACTATAGAGGTAGAATGACTCGTATATGTGTTGAGAAGGAGAGACCTAGATATGTCTTGAGGGAGATCGGTCGACATCCATACATAACTGAAGGACGGGAGATATGATGGGACAGAGAGAGAGGAGAGAGAGAGGGAGGGAGAGGGGTAGAGTGCTGGATGGGTGATGGAGTTGCTTCTCGGAGATGGTGGGAGAGGCCTACTAGACAAACTGAGCGTGGAACTGCAATGTTATCAATAAGAGTGGGGATGTGTTTCTGTGTGTGCATGTGCGTGATAGATCTGTCGGGATGCATCCATGGATGATGAAGGGGAACCATGTGTTTGGTAAGCAAACCTAACTAGACCGGTAGATAAATTGTTGTTTGTCGGAGGAAGGGAGAGACACAACTAATGAGGTAGATCGATCGACGTGTGGGTAAAAACGAGTTATAAGGACCTAGCTAGCTATATGTATAGCGAGAGATCGGTCGGTGTACGTCCATTTGTTAGAGGCAAATAAGACCCAGCGAGACGGATAGACAGAGAGAATGGAGCTAGGAGGTGGTGCGAGAGGCCCAACTACTAGCTAGAGAGGGGGATGAGTGTGCGTTTGTGACATCGATGAAAATAGGGGCGAGAGTTTACACGTGTGTCTGACCGTATGAGAGACACGAGGCAAGGACACATAAAGGAGGAGATTGAAGGTGTGTGTATGTTGTAGGCAGGCATCGCTGGAGAGGTTTATCGATCGGTGTGTGTCGTAAAAGAGTTGTGGAGACTTTGGGAGAATGACCTAAAGAAAAAAATGAATGTGCCCGGTGGATAGAATGCCGAGGGAGGGGGAGGGCGAGGAGGGCGTGTGCATGCACAAGAGAAAGTTAGTGGTAGCTACAAAGGTTAGAGGATTGTGTGGGTGTAAGAGACTAACAAAGATCATAATTTCATATGAAAGCGGATTCATATATTTGAATAGGAGATCATAGTGTTTTAAACATTGCATGCATGAATATAGCGGTGATACACGTGTTGTGCACATGTTATACCATAATGTGATAATGCATGGCGTTTGCAACTCACAGCTAAATGCCGAACAATCTAAACCATACTATACATCAAACAAGCTCACATTTTATTTGAATTTGTGATAATGTGTGGCTTTTGTAGCTTACAACTAAATATCGAACAATCTAAACAATACTATATATCGAACATTCTCACATTTTATTTGAATTTGTGGTAATGTGTGGTGTTTGCAACTCACATCTAAATACTTGTAGGCGTAGGGGGCGGGGCACCATACATAATGTGATAAACACATTATACATATGAGACATGGTTTAGAATATGAAGATCTAGCTAGAGCTAGAAATGTAATGTGATTTGAAATCAAAATAAGTGGATTCAAAAAATCTAGTTGAGTACATATAGTACACATAGTTCATATGTAACTCGAGACTAATCATGTGGTGTGCTGTGAAGACAATACACAAACGATGGTTTAACTTGACAATAATGATGATTGTAGATCTTATTAAAACAGAGAAACGAATTCAAATGCTTTGACTTCACAACAATCATTACTGTAGATCTTATTCAAATAGAGAAACAAATTCAAATTTAGTTCATATTGAAGCGGTAGTATATACGTTTGGAATGCACTAAAACATTCATTTGAGTAGTAGGTTGTATGCATTATACATGTAGCGAAATATTTTAATTGAACATAACATGAATTCAAACTTTTGAATGACATTTGTAGTGCGCATTGATTTGGTATAGTACACGTTAGGCTTGTCCAGAAATTTCAACCCGTGCCTTGTTAGCCCGAAATATTTAAGATATATCTTTGTCTCGTTGTGCTCTGACAACTCCCTCCATCTCAACCCGCGCCTTGCTATTCCGAAATTACAACGCGTGCAAAAACTTCCACCTCCTGTGAAATCCCGACACGTGAAATGCCCGTGGTACCCCTAAACCAAAAGAATCGCCTCAAATCGGTGGGGGTACTTTCGTAACTTACCCCACATTTCGGACAAGCGTGTCTCTAAGCCATGGTTCCCCAATACCATCCCATCCGCCCACCCATTCGTACACCGAGGCCGCGAAAACCCGCGACGATACCCCACACCCTGCTCCGTCCGCCACCCAGCCGGAGCCTCTTCCCCGACGACGTCGTCCACAACAACACCTCGACGTCCCTCATCCACCGTACCGAATGAGCATCTGTCGTCGATCTCATCATCTCGCCGATTCAGCCACCCCGTCCTCCACCTCCAAGGTGCTGCCCCGATGTTCCCCTCGTCTTTCGTGCCACCTCCATTCCCACACACCGTCGTCTTCACCTGCACCACCGGAAGAGCATCATCATCACCGTTTCCTCGGATGAAGCTATGGCCAAATCAGCGCCACCAAAGAGATTGTACACTAATCTCCACATTTTCTTCTTGATTCGATCTCACGATGCTGCCGGTGCTCAGTCCCGAGCCGACACAGCGCGGCTCCATCCACGGCGGCGTCGCCGGCCACTTCCTCCATGATGTCGCTCCCTCGGCGGTGACGTCCACATCAGTAGGAGCTGCTGCTGCTTTAGCTGTCGCTCACGCTGCTGGTCTGCTCTTGCTCTCGGTACCCTGCCTGGTCTGCTCTTGCTATTGCTCTTTCTCGCGCTGCTGCTCTCGCTCTTGCTCTTGCTTGTGATGCTGCTCCGATTTAGCTACACTTTAGTCGACTGAATCGACTTTTGGGTCAGTCG
>NC_041383.1:557815888-557833530 GCF_002162155.2 Triticum dicoccoides
GCTGGCGGTGGCGGGGCGTTGGTGGGGCAGTGAAATGGGTATCGCAGGAGAAAAAGCTTGGGATGGGGGGGCCTAGAGGGATGGCCGGGGCCGCGGCGGACCAGCAGTGGGGAGTGTTTTTGGGGCGGGCGGGGCGGCGCACCGCCGGCCGCGGGCGGCGGGGGGCTGCTGTTTGGCCGGTGGTGGCTGGCGGCTCAGGGGGGGGGTGGAGGTTGAAGATGAACCACGGGCCCTTGATTTCCTATCCAACAGCTGCAAGATCGACTGACCAGAGATGAAAAAGTTAGTCGACCGACGTGTAGCCTCACCTTGCTAGTGCGTTCAGTTTCGACAGCAAAATTCAGTTTCGACAGCAAAATTCAGTTTTGATAGTTAAGTTCAGTTTCGATACTTAAGTTCAGTTTCGAAAATTAAATTCAGTTTCGACAGTTAAGTTCAGAGATGAGCGGCTGATGTATTTTACATCTAGCACTTTGTGGTTATGTATTTTATGTCGTGTATTGGAGATGCTATTAGAATTTCACTCAGGTTAATGTTGTTCGTTGTCTCTCTTGTCCTGCTTCAGCCTTGGCGTCGTACAACTCACCGGAGCTGCTCCAACGACAAAACCCTCCATCACAGCGGAGCAGTACCTCGGGCTCCATCTCCAGACGCCTAAGGTCTTCTTCCCCTTGATGTCTACTACACAACCTTCTTCTTGTAGATGTTGTTGGGCCTCCAAGTGCATAGGTTTGTAGGACAGTAGCAAATTTCCCTCAAGTGGATGACCTAAGGTTTATCAATCCGTAGGAGGCATAGGATAAAGATGGTCTCTCTCAAACAACCCTGCAACCAAATAACAAATAGTCTCTTGTGTCCCCAACACACCCAATACAATGGTAAATTGTATAGGTGCACTAGTTCGGCGAAGAGATGAAGATACAAGTGCAAAATAGATAGTAGAAAAAGGTTTTTGTAATCTGAAATAATAAAAACAGCAAGGTAACGAGCGATAGAAGTGAGCGTAAACGGTATTGCAATGATAGGAAACAAGGCTTAGGGTTCATACTTTCACTAGTGCAAGTTCTCTCAACAATAATAACATAGATAGATCATATAACAAGCCCTCAACATGCAACAAAGAGTCACTCCAAAGCCACTAATAGCGGAGAACAAACGTAGAGATTATGGTAGGGTACGAAACCACCTCAAAGTTATTCTTTCAGATCGATCTATAAAAGAGTTCGTACTAGAATAACACCTTAAGACACAAATCAACCAAAACCCTAATGTCACCTAGATACTCCATTGTCACCTCAAGTATCCGTGGGCATGATTATACGATATGCATCACACAATCTCAGATTCATCCAACCAACATAAAAGTACTTCAAAGAGTGCCCCAAAGCTGCTACCGGAGAGTCAAGAACGTGTGCCAACCCCTATGCATAGGTTCCCAATGTAACGAAACCCGCAAGTTGATCACCAAGACATACATCAAGTGTTCTCATGAAAGACTCAATCCGATAAGATAACTTCAAAGGGGAAACTCAATTCATCACAAGAGAGTAGAGGGGAGAAACATCATAAGATCCAAGTACAATAGCAAAGCTCGGGATACATCAAGATCGTGCCATAGAGGGAACATGAGAGAGAACACAAGAGAGAGAGATCAAACACATAGTTACTAGTACATACCTTCAGCCCCGAGGGTGAACTACTCCCTCCTCGTCATTGATAGCGCCGGGATGATGAAGATGGCCACCGGTGATGGGATCCCCCCTCCGGCAGGGTGCCAGGAAGGGCTCCCGAGAGGTTTTTGGTGGCTACAGAGGCTTGCAGCGGCGGAACTGCCGATCTATCTTCTGTTCTGGAAGTTTTAGGGTACGTAGGTATATATGGGTGCAAGGGGTACGTCGGTGGACCTCCGGGGTGCTCACGAGGCAGGGGGCGCGCCCCCCACCCTCGTGGGCAGCCCGGGACTCCCCTGACGTGCACGCCAAGTCTATCAGGTTGCTTTCCTTCCAAAAATAACTTCTACAGTTGATTTCGTTCTGTTTTTACTCCGTCTGATATTCCTTTTCCTCGAAATACTAAAATAGGCATAAAACAGCAAATCTGGGCTGGGCCTCCAGTTAATAGGTTAGTCCCAAAAACAATATAAAAGTGGATAATAAAGCCCAATATTGCCTAAAACAGTAGATAAAGTAGCATGGAGCAATCAAAAATTATAGATACGTTGGAGACGTATCAAGCATCCCCAAGCTTAATTCATGCTCGTCCTCGAGTAGGTAAATGATAAAAAAGAATTTTTTGATGCGGAGTGATACTTTGGCATAATTTCAATGTAAATCTTCTTAATTGTAGTATGAATATTCAGATCCGAAAGATTCAAGACAAAATTTCATATTGACATAAAAATAATAATACTTCAAGCATACTAATCAAGACAATCATGTCTTCTCAAAATAGCATGGCAAGAGAAAGTTCATCCCTACAAAATCATATAGTTAGGCTATGCTTCATTTTCGTCACACAAAGATGTTTCCAACTTCTATACCCCCGATGACAAGCCAAGCAATTGTTTCATAATTAAATAATCTCAAACTTTTTCAACCTTCATGCAATACATGAGCGTGAGCCATGGATATAGCACTATGGGTGGAATAGAATATCATGATGGGGATTGTGTGGAGAAGACAAAAAGGAGAAGATAGTCTCACATCAACTAGGCGTATCAACGGGCTATGGAGATGCCCATCAATAGATATCAATGTGAGTGAGTAGGGATTGCCATGCAATGGATGCACTAGAGCTATAAATATATGAAAGCTCAACAAAAGAAACTAAATGGGCGTGCAACCAACTTGCTTGCTCACGAAGATTTAGGGCACTTTTGAGGAAGCCCATCATTGGAATATACAAGCCAAGTTCTATAATGAAGAATTCCCACTAGTATATGAAAGTGACAACATATGAGACTCTCTTATTATGATGATCATGGTGCTACTTTGAAGCACAAGTGTGGTAAAAGGATAGTAGCATTGTCCCTTCTCTCTTTTTCTCTCATTTTTTTATTTGGGCCTTTTCTCCCCCTTTTTTTTATGGCCTATCTTTTTTTTTGTCCGGAGTCTCATCCCGACTTATGGGGGAATCATAGTCTCCATCATCCTTTCCTCACTGGGACAATGCTCTAATAATGGTGATCATCACACATTTATTTTTCTTACAACTCAACAATTACAACTCGATACTTAGAACAAAATATGACTCTATATGAATGCCTCCGGCGGTGTACCGGGATATGCAATGAATCAAGAGCGACATGTATCAAAATTATGAAGGTGGCCTTGCCAAAAATACAATGTCAACTACAAGTTCATGCAAAAAGCAATATGACAATGATGGAGCGTGTCATAATAAACGGAACGGTGGAAAGTTGCATGGCAATATATCTCGGAATGGCTATGGAAATGCCATAAATAGGTAGGTATGGTGGCTGTTTTGAGGAAGATATAATGAGGCTTATGTGTGATAGAGCGTATCGTATCACGAGGTTTGTATGCATCGGCGAATTTTGCACCAACTCTCAAGGTGAGAAAGGGCAATGCACGGTACCGAAGAGGCTAGCAATGGCGGAAAGGTAAAAGTGCGTATAATCCATGGACTCAGCATTAGTCAAAAGAAGTCATATACTTATTGCAAAAATTTAGAAGTCATCAAAAACCAAGTACTACGCGCATGCTCCTAGGGGGATAGATTGGTAGGAAAAGACTATCGCTCGTCCCCGACCGCCACTCATAAGGATGCACAAGCCAGGTACACTTCATGTTTCAAATTTGTTACACAACTTTAACCATACGTGCATGCTATGGGACTTGATAACTTCAACACAAGCATTCTTTAAATTCATAATCACCCAACTAGCATGACTTTAATATCACTACCTCCATGTAACACCCCAAAAAATTTAACCTTGTTTTGTTAATTAAAATTTTGCCAGGAAACTTAAACTTCTATTTTTTGGATTTCCTTTTGATTTCAGGACCATTCTTTTCTTTATTATTATGGAGTTTTTACCCCAAATGAAAAACTTTCCAATTATATTATTGGGCTTGTTTACCCTCTCAAGAAAGACATTTCTATTATCAGTGGATTTATTTGCATAACTATTGCTCTCCGAACTTTATTCCTTAAAAGTGATTTTTCATTAGTTTTGGAGCTCTATTTGAACTACAACCATTTGATAAATTTGCTTAAAATTCCAACCAAAATTTGGAGATGTCAGGTGGTGTTTTTAAATCACTTTTATGCAAAAATATCTGTTGTTCATTGGAGATTTTGAGCTCTACACCAAGTTTTCAAATCTGGTCCATTGGGCAATTTTGCACTACAACCTATTTAAATATTTCTTTAAAACTTCCACCAAAATTATGGGATGTTAATAGGAGTATATTATTCAACTTTATGCAAAAACCTAGTGATGTTCTTTGAAATTTTTTGAGTGAATCAACCTCATTTTCATTCTGGTCCAACTTGATGTTTTGTACTGCAACCATATTTTTACTTGCTCCTTTACCCATGATTCTTTTTCCTTCTTATAGACCACCCTGCAAAACCCTTAATTCCAAGAGAGTGGACCCATGGGAGGATTTTAAGTGCATGCAATCATGCCTTTTTCTTTCTGTCCAAAACTGAAGATTTGCAAAACTTGCACTAGCAAGTTTCTGGTTTTGCCCAAATGACCTTGCCATCCTCACCTACATCTGAACAGACTCCAATCTGGAAAGTTTGGCCACCCCAAGAGTTGCCTAGATTCCCTTGGCATTCTATCGAGCACTTGGTGTGCATAGCCTATTTTGACATGATTTGTAGTTTGCACTGGGGACTTGACCCCCTGACCACACCACCATGTCCACTAATCTTCTTGCAAATCCTAACCTAGGCCTGTTAGTCCCCAGCCTCATCCAAACCCTCTAGCACCCGCTGGCATTTTGCCAAGCATTTGGCGTGCACGCTCTGGGTGCGGCCAGACCGTGCATTTGCACGTGCGTGCGCACGAGTCGCCGTGTCCCGCTGCCGCCTCCCCCGCGCCCGTTCTGGCCCCTCCCCTCTCCCAGTCGATGCACCTGACTCCTCCCTCGCCGCAGGGCCGCCTGGCCCCCTCCTGGCGCCCTACAGCGCCGCCACCGCAAGCCGCCACCGCCGCCCCGACAACCTCTGCCCTGGTCGGCGCCGCCCGAACCACACCAACACGCCAGCTCGCTCGTGGAATAGCCCGAGCTCATCCACTAGCTCGTCAGCTAGCGCCCGTCGCCGCCACGTCGCCCTGTCCACTACAGAACGGCGGTCGCTGACGATCCTATCCACGGCCTCCACGAACCGACCTAGCCGCACTATAAGTAGGGGCCCCGGGCTTGTCCAGCCACTCAGGCAGCCTCAGGCCACCCCCATAGCACCCCCCACAGCCAATAATCGTCGGGGGAAAGCCGTCTTCCCCGACTCCGGCCGGTTCGGCCGCCGCCACGCCCTAGAGCCGTTCGTCGCAACCAGGGCCTCCCCTGCCCATCCAACGCCACCATTCTACCCCCCTCGACTGTGCGGAGCTGCCCAGTGTCGGTGTCAAAACCGGCGGATCTCGGGTAGGGGGTCCCAAGCAGTGCGTCTTAGGATCAATGGTAACAGGAGGCAAGGGACACGATGTTTTACCCAGGTTCGGGCCCTCTCGATGGAGGTAAAACCCTACGTCCTGCTTGATTAATATTGATGATATGGGTAGTACAAGAGTAGATCTACCACGAGATCGTAGAGGCTAAACCCTAAAAGCTAGCCTATGGTATGATTGTTGTTGTGTATCTATCGACTAGCCTGGCCTCGGTTTATATAATGCACCAGAGGCCTAGGATAACAAGAGTCCTAGCCGAATACGCCGGTGGGGGAGGAGTCCTTGTCTTGATCGCCAAGTCTTGTTGATTCTTCCTTGTATGCTGCAGCTGTCCGGACTGGCCCATGAGTATACGGCCATGGGGGTCCTTGGCCCAATCCAACTGATCGGGAGACGACGTGGTGAGTACCCCCTAGTCCAGGACACCGTCAGTAGCCCCCTGAACCGGTCTTCAAGTTAGGGACGCTCCTTGATTCTTCCAAACTGTTCTTCATCTTCAGTTGCCGGTCTTGAAAACCGGTTCAACAAATCTTCTCATCTTCTATCTTGAGGATCGCCGAAATGCATTCGACGAGTTTACGCGTTGGGTATCCGAGGAGCCCCTTTAAGTTTACGGCCTTTATCAATGCCTTGTTATCTTTATGCCATGCCTCGGGTTTGAAGTTGTTCCCGGGCGGCAACGTCCTCTTGCATCCGAGCTCCAACGTCGGACTGTATCTGAGGTATCTTTTGCAGCCGAGCACCAATGCCGGACTGCTTCCCAGCTCTAATGCCTGACTATGTATCCAAGCTCCAACGCCGGAAGGTATCCGAGCTCCAACGCCGGACTATGTATCCGAGCTCCAACGCCGGACTGTATCCAGGTGTCGTAAATCACCTTGGTTCAAAGAAGTTTGAAGGAGTTTAGCCGAGCTTAATGCTGGAAGTGCCCTCTATGGAGCCAGCCACGGCCCGAGCTTTACGCCGGACTGCTTCTGAGGTGGTGCACCACCCCGAATGTGGACCGATTTTTGTCAATATTTTTGATTGGTGCCAGTAACCCTCAAGGTGGGTATCGGTCTAAAACCCGAGATGCACATGAAGGATGACATAAGACCGCTGATCCCCGTAGCCGCTGAGACTCATGTTGATTTGCAAAATCGGTCTGAGGATCAAGTCCTAGCTCGGCAGAATACTTCGGGACACAAAAAGCGGCGCGCTCAGTCCTCGAGACTCAGGTTGGGTGCGGCCGACCAACCTGAGGATCAAAATCTCCTCGGAAACTGTATTGCACTTAAAATTTTCTGCATAGAACAGGCAATGCAGTAGCCCCCGAGACACTGGTCGGGTGGCAATACCAGATCAGGGGATCGATGTGCCCCTTTAATATTTGTATAAATAATAATCCCGAAGCCCAGTAGCCCCCGAGCCTTAATGCGGGCACGGGAGGCCGAATTAAGGATCGATATCCATAGTAAAATCACAAATTATGTGTAATGACTCTATGTATCCAAGTACTTTACGTCATTAATGCTCGGATCCGCATTGTACAAAACTTTGTTGACCGACCATCAGCTTCCACCTCCTCGGCCAATAGCCGAGGAGTGCTTGTCCTACTTTATAAAGCCTTTATGAGGGCAAAGATTTTTGACAAACAAGGCAATCTGGCCATACGGTTTTATAAACAAAGGTACGCGGAGAGACATGTTACATTACTGTTTAACAGAAGAAATGTCTTCCAGAGAAAATAGTCCCGCTATCGGTTCCTTTCTTTGGGTTGTCATGCTAAGCATGATCATGAAATCTCTGCTCCAATGTAAGAGCAAAATATCGAGGATTTAGTTTGGGAGGCCAGTTAATAGCCCCCGATAGTGTTCGGCGACAGTCGAGGTCAAGCCGGAAACACTTCGGCCAATGAATGGCCCGTCATTTAATATAGTCATCGGATCGCTGACCAGTTTACACCTATTGTGACGGTCAGTTTTCGGCTTTCTCCACTGAGGTGCTTGACCATGCGAGCTGGAAGCACAATCGCAGTGGTTCTCCCTTTGCACACCTAGCCGAACAAAGCGAAACGTAGGAGGCAAGCGCGGGAGCCGGGCAACCCAACTATTGACCGAAGACACAATTCGAAACTGATGCATAAATAGCAATATCCGAGAATGTTTTTGCCGAATCTCAAAAGGTGTCCGGCGTTGCACTGCGAGACTTGTGCTGAAAACACACAAATAGTTTAAAAGTGCCATGGGCTCGAAAAGCCAAAAAACTTATTCAAAAGATTAATGTCCAAACTAGATCAAGTGTTCGGTGCCAATCCAAAAATTGGACTTTAGAAAAAAAAAGGTGCTTCTATCGTGCTTTAACATGACACATCCTATCTCAAAACTTCAAGCGGCTCAGCCTACGGCTTCTTTGAGAGAGAAATTAGGCTCCCCGGCTAGTGACCGCACACTTGTGTCGAAGGAGTGATAAATAATAATAATAACTTTGCAACGACTAAGAAGAAAAACACTTATCATAAAATGGCTCATATAAATTTAAGAGCCCCCAAGTGACTTGGGAAAAAGTTGATAATGTAAGGTGACATGTAGAATGCCTTCTAGCCGGATTGTAGATCGTTTGTCATAGCGAACCTTTTCGCTTCGACCTCAGGACCCAATAGTCCGGAGTGTGTCTGAATACCTTCGTGGTTATATAAGAACCGTGGTATGCATGGAGACAAGGCGTAGGGGTCATTAGTGTTGTATCAGACAAGTGCCCAACTAGTTATGTTATATTACATGGGTAGTAAGAAACATCTTCCAGGGAGAATAGTTCCGTTAAGGGTTCCTTGCGCTGGGATGCATGCCCTAAAGTGCATGTCAAAGCTGCTATGAAAGCAGAGAATCATCTGGGGGCAGATGGGTAAATAATTAAAAATCATCTTTTAGTTCACCGACCGAATATTCCCTTAAGAACGCTAGCTTTCGGCTTCACCCAGTCTGAGGTACACATCCGGCTGACCCGGCAGTAACAATCACAGAGGTGCTCCCTTTACCACCTATCCTAACAATCGGGAACGTAGGGGTAAGCACAGGAGCCAGGCAACCCAGCTTGGCCAAAACTTAAGTCATATCGATGCATATAATGGTGAATAAAAGGTACATGCGGAAGTGTGACACATGTGTTGGGCATAAAGCCCGTATTAATAAGCTTCTGTTAAAGAAGCCCCCAGGTATAATGAGCGCGGGTAGCGCGTCAAGTGTGTGCGAACAAAGTTTCAACAAGGAAGATTTTTACAAGCAACTTTTTTCCGAGAAAGTATAATGCTTGGTCGAACCGAACACAAGTTAGAAATTTTAAAACTTTGAGCATGAAGGCAACTTAGCTGGTTAATGTGTTCGGTATTGACGATGCGGTCCGAGCTTGATGCGGGACAAGGTTCCATCCCCCAAGCCAGTCCTGAGGTGGCGGAGCAAAGAGCTCGGCACTGTGAAGTGGTGACATAGCATGGTCAATGCAGGACGGCAGAGTGATGCCGAAGTCCCTGGCATGGGGTAATGAAGTGTTAACGAAGCCCCCCGTCCAGCCGAGGTGACGTTAAAGGATATAGTCCGGCTGGATCATTTCCCTGTGCACAAAAAATAGTGCAAACCAGAGATAATAATAATAAAAAATCGTTGCATAATAAATAATTTTATGCAAAGTGAGTAATAAAAGAAATATGGCCTGGCGCCGAAGTCGATGTCGATGCAGATCGTTGATGCCGAAGTCGATGTCGATGTCGATGCCGATGCAGATCGTCGATGTCGAAGTCGATGTCGTGGCAAAGCCTGGATTCATAGGTCGGTACGAGTTTCGGATGCGGCGTTCGCCGGACTATGTACAGAAACTGGCCGAACCATCATGCGACCGTCGATAATGCGGCCACCATTTGATAGACCTGTGTACATATGATGGACAAACCAGAGTAATAATTCCTTGGGAAGAATTAACCCAAACAAGCAAAAAGAAATACTAGGATTAATAGCACCTGGTTTATTTGTTGTAGCAATCCGAAGGAAGGTGATTCCCAAAATTGGGACTCGATCCGCGCACCCATTGCCTGGTCGGCTAGTGACGCCGAAGTGTCCGGAGTAGGTTGATGAAGAGATGGCAAAGCCCCCGGTCCAGCCGAGATGTCGAAGTAGGTCGGCGTGATGGACACCAGCTTGAAGAAGCAATAGTGCGGCCCTGCCGATGCAGGTCATGACGCCGAAGTGTCCGGCTTGATGAAGCGACCGCGTGGCGATGCAGGTGTGCCCGCTCCGTGTAATTCGTGGGGCGGCGATGTTGGTGACGATTTTATCCTTCGCGATGCCGAACTATTGTTCGGCTGGCCGAGATGATGATCCGAAGAAGTTGAGCTTGGCTCAACAAAGTGACGACGTGTCTAGCGCAGGTCGGCAGCCGTGGAGCAATATTGCCGGACTGGTTTGACACCAGCATGATGTTGAAGATCATGTTCAAAAGATCTTAAAGTTAGTGGGATGTGTTCGGGAACAAGACACAATACCCCATACAAAACTTCCTTCAAAAAGGATGTCCGAAATCCCGCTCATAAAAAGACGAACTCGGGTCGGATTCGTTTTCGCGCAGAAAACAGATCCAAAAAGTGATGCACTAATCGGAAGTTTCCCGGAGTTTGGACGGTCGGATCGAGCTGAATTTTTGGTAGGTGGTAGATAAGAGAATTCCGCAGTAAATCAACGGTTGGATCCTCCAAAAGACATCCGAGCTAGACGCAGGATACCACGCCCTAGACTCGTCCGGATTCTCGTCCATATTCAACAGGGCTCCGGTATATCAGAGATTGCCAGAGATTCCTCCATCGAAACTCGACGAATTTTTGTAGGGTTGTTGTAGACTTAATTCCGCATAATTCCACCGAAGTAATCGTTTAAGCGACACTCGAGGTGGCGGTGGCGGCGGACACAAGTTTGTTGTCCAGAAAAACAGCACGGTCGCCTGAGGGCAATGTTGACGTTGAGCCCCCAAGCTCCATGGATGACTCCTCCATGATCTTGATAGAGATCAGAGTTGGTGTTGATGAAGGCCTTCATCCGAACATGACGATCGGAGGTAGCCCGCAGTCCTCGGTCAAGCCAAGGTGACCAGTCGAGCTGGTGACGAAGAAGCCGACGTCGCAGTTGACCTACAATCGAGCCATTGATCCTTTCGCCGATCGCATAGCGGAACTCTCAATGAAAGCACCAATGTCGGTGTCAAAACCGGCGGATCTCGGGTAGGGGGTCCCAAGCAGTGCGTCTTAGGATCAATGGTAACATGAGGCAAGGGACACGATGTTTTACCCAGGTTCGGGCCCTCTCGATGGAGGTAAAACCCTACGTCCTGCTTGATTAATATTGATGATATGGGTAGTAGAAGAGTAGATCTACCACGAGATCATAGAGGCTAAACCCTAAAGGCTAGCCTATGGTATGATTGTTGTTGTGTATCTATCGACTAGCCTGGCCTCGGTTTATATAATGCACCAGAGGCCTAGGATAACAAGAGTCCTAGCCGAATACGCCGGTGGGGGAGGAGTCCTTGTCTTGATCGCCAAGTCTTGTTGATTCTTCCTTGTATGCGGCAGCTGTCCGGACTGGCCCATGACTATACGGCCATGGGGGTCCTCGGCCCAATCCAACTGATTGGGAGACGACGTGGTGAGTACCCCCCTAGTCCAGGACACCGTCACCCAGCCTCTCAATTGTGATCGGGAACCACCGTAGAACACAACCCCAAGCGCACCCGAAGCCTCCTGCGCCGTGGAGCTCGCCGCCGACGACTCCCTCCACCCCCGCCGACCCAGCAACCACGGGGAGGTCCGCCTTGAGCTGGCGGATCCATCCCTACCCTCGGATGCCCTCGAGGAGCCGTCGTCCGCCGGCGAAGATCGCCGAAGCTCCGCCCCCGTTCGGCCAAAGAGGAGGAAGGAGGCGGGGGATGACTGGTCAAACCTGACCAGTGGCCCCCCTGGACCCACTGTCAGTGACCCACGCCGGTCCGTGTGGTTTAAGTGGAATCGTAAAAGCAAAGTGCCCCTTCGACGTGTTCAGTTTTCGAAACATTTCTTTAAAAAAAACAGAGTTTGACCAAAACTTTGACTGGCTATATCTTTTAAAATAAAACTCCAAATAAGTTGATTCTTTTTCCCACCTCTCTCAAATTTAGTCTAGTTTATTTTAAGATTTATTTGAAAAAAATTCAGACAAGTTTTTTGCACTGTTTTGAAACTATGTCTTAATTTGAATAATTTTAAAAATAGGTTTTTGAAGAAGAAGTCAACTTTCAAAAGGCACACCCCACTTGCATACTCCCGAAGGCAAGCATTCTGAACCCTGGCATAATATTGTGTGTGTTATTTGACACGATTATAACACCACCTTAATACGTAGAACTCGTTATTTTATGTGGTGATACGATCATTTGCATGAATGCATATTGGAGATTTCCTTGCTGTTGGAAATGGTCATGCTTGTGACAGTAATCATCCTCATATGCTTTTCGTGCCTGCCGGAAGGAAGTCGGGAAAGTCTCTATCTTGGGTAGACCTGAGCTTGTCCCTAGTTCCTCGTCGAGACGAGTGTGTCCAGTATGGCATGATGGGGTACGATGAGTGGTGATTCTGTCTGTTGGTTGAAATATATTCATTATGCTAATCATGCAGGGAATACTTAAACCTCCTAAGTCGACCATAGATCGAGTCTTGTTCCAGTAACCCCCATACTTGTTTCGTACTACCACTTGTCCCTACAGCAAGTAGGGTACGATTCAGTAAGTTGTCAACCCCTTTCTAGCACACACACCGTATAGAGAGACCATGGTGGAAGATACCGACTACAACCGGTAGGCAGGCCACCTGGTCTGGGGGCATGGGTGTTTCGGTTGTAGCCGAGGGGGTAGCTCCCCCAGTTTGCGCGCGGTATAAATTTTGTGATCCCATGCTAATCGAGGTTGTAGCCTCCCCACTTAGAGTTTTACTTAACTAGTGTCGTGGGTGATTCCAGACACCGGTAAGTCAGGCTGGTGCGTGCAGTCAGGTGTGTTTTCAATTAAAAGACCGTAGACGGAATTAGTCCCGATGGACTAAAGGAATCCGTTACTCGTGGGTAAAGAGTACACCATCCGCAGGGATTAAATCTATTCGAATAGCTGTGTCCATGGTTAAGGACAACAGTCTGGAATGGGTCAAATGCCGGTCTTAGTGTCGGTCTTCGGAGGAGAAACTACTAAATCAGAACATGGATCATGATGTGTGACTTATGATGATTATGATTATTATTATTATGGACTAACCTCTTTATATTATTTGAAGTATTGAGTATCCCTGGGACGGTTCTACCTCCTGGCTATTTACTGTGATTGTTTTCTTATAAGCCCTTTATGTGGTGTCGCTCAGACGCCTGACTGTGGCATGATGTTATTTATTTACCTTATAAGCCCTTTATGTGGTGTCGCTCAGACGCCCGACTATGGCATGCTGTTATTTATTTACCTTATGAGCCCTTTATGCGGTATCGCTCAGACGCCCGACTGAGGCATGCTCGTTATTTACTATCCTTTCGAGGCGTCGCTTCAGACACCCGATCGGTGTATTTTATTACTACTCTGTTATTGCATATCCATGTTGTATATAATTAACCGCTTGCATGCATCAGGGATTTTATTTTATGACTGACGTTGTGATCATAGAATATTTCAGAGCATGATTTTCGTTTGTTATATTATACCCGTGTTCATGATGTTTGCGAGTACATTCAAAGTACTCACTGGCTTGTCCCTGGCTGTTGTCTTGGCCAGATTCCTTGCATGGAGAGGAGCGTTGCGATGACGGCCCCAGAACCTAAGCAACGGTGATAGTAGCCTCGCGAATATAGGAGTTAACCTGGTCAGCTGTTCCTGTGGGAAATGGAGTCCCATAGACGTTGATGATCCACAAACCGCTTCCGCCATCAACCACTAGCAGCCTTATGTTGTACTCATAGGCCAGAATGGTCTTGTACTACATATTACTTATTTTTGCTTGGAGTTTCTGTATTAAGTTGGTGCCTTATCAGCTAACAGTAATCCTGGGGCTGGTGAGCACAAAGGCCATTTTCTGGGAAACTAATACCCGGAAAACCGGTCGTGACAAACTTGGTATCAGAGCCAGGCTGATCATTGGCTAATCCTATCTTAGCCATGTCAAAAACCTAGGTAAACCAACCCACTAGACCTTAACCTAACTGAAAGGATCGAGATGGACCTAGAGGGGGGGTGAATAGGTACAATTTCAAAATTTTAATTATTACTTAGCAATTTTAGGCAATAATGCGGAATATGAAGATGAGCCTAACAACTGCAAGTGAGCACAAAGTACTAAGCAAGTAACACAAACACGTAAGTAGGCAAGCACAATATGATGTGTGTAAGTGTAAAGAGACAAGTAACCACAAGTAGAGAGTTAGGGTTAGGAATAACCGCAACTCTGGGAGACGAGGATGTATGCCGATGTTCACTTCCTTGGAGGGAAGCTAGTCACCGTTAGAGAGGTGGATGTTACCACGAAGGCACACCAATGCCATGAAGGCTCACCCTATTCTCCCTTTGAGACAACACCATGAAGGCGTTTCTCAACTACTAGTGGTAGACCTTGGGGTGGTCTCCAAACCCTCACAAACTTTTCTGAGGGTAATCACAAAGTTTGATTCCTCTCCGAATGACTCCTACTGCCTAGGAGTCTCCAACCTCCAAGAGTAACAAGAACGATGGGGGAAAGCTCAAAACTTGCTCAAGTCACGAATTCCTTTGGTGCAAAGAAGGGGAAGGAGTGGATCTATCACTTGATTGGAGAACTTCTCTCAAATGCTCCTAGAACACTTGGGAATCTAGGATTTGGTGTAGATGAATGAGAGAGAGAGAGTGAGGAGTGTTCTTGGTAGGCTCAAAGTGAATGGTCAACCTTATCCCATGGAAGGGAAAGGCATATATATAGTAGGTGTGTGAAAGTGACCTTGGGGAACATAAGTGTACAGGATGGGTCAGACATCCGGAGAACATCGGACGTCCGGAGGCACAAATAGGTCCGGACGTCCGACAGTCGTCGGACGACCGGCCGCTGTGAAACTGTGAGCCCCAGTGTACAGGACACGGACGTCCGAGATGGGCCGGACATCCAGAGCACGGATGACCGGAGAGTCCGGAAGTTCGTAAAAATGATTCTGTTGTGAAAGTACCGGACGTCCGGAGAGTTCCGGACATCCGTAAAAATCATACTGTAAAGGAAGACCGGACGACCGTAAGTGGTCGGACGTCCGGGCAACCGAGAGGGACCGGACGACCGTAGAACACCGGACGTCCGAAGGCAAGGTACAGGAAAAGTGGTTTTGAGCAAGTTTTTCACTAGATCCAACGATCCCCTCTTAATAGTGCGGGATCCCTATACTCAAGAACAAACCATAAATGAATTCAATATCTTCTATCTCCATTCTTGAGTTATATGCTTTTTGACCCTAGTCATGATCCATGCACACGGTCTTTGAGACATAAACCTGAGATATACTTGATAAACATGATTAGTCCCTAGCATATGTGTTGTCATCAACATCAAAATATGATTAAGGGCATGATTGCACTTTCAATCTCCCCCTTTTTGTAGTTGATGACAACTCATATGCATACTCATAATAGTAATCGAAAGTATTTGTTGTGGAGCTCAAATAACAATAATCAAGAATGAGTAACGAGTGAGCTCCCCCTCAAAGTGATACCATAGATACTAAAAACATGACGAGGGCTCCCCCTCAAAATGATGCCCCCAATATAACAAAATCTCATACACATGATAATCAAGACTTAAACTTCATAACTTCATATAGATTCATCACATATAGATTCACCAAATCTCAGACTCAACAAACTCCTAACATAGGTTCAATACAAGCTAAAACATAACCATAACAATAAGTTCGATTACATAATGAGCTAGAAGAACATGCATATAGAGCCTACTCCCCCTTGGCATAAAATATCCAAAAATAGAGAATAGGGGGGAAACATAAGAGCATCAGAGATCATCCTCCTCATCATCATCATGAACACCACTGCCACCAGCCTCATCGAAGAAATCAGCCCACTCAGGACCGGAGGGAAAACCAAAGTCAGAAGGGGGTGCTTCAGGAAGACGATCATCGTCACTCACATCATACACTCCTGAGTCTCTCAGACAAGCCTTCAGAGCGTTCTTGGAAGTTACCATGCGAGTGACAACATCGTGGTTTTGGGAGCAATTGAAGGTGAACATCTTCATCATGGCAGAGTGAGCCTTCCCAAGAAAACAAGCAATGCGCCCAAAAGGTGCAGAACTGGAAGGAGGATGGGCAGCATGAGAAGGAACACTAGCGGCGGTGCGACTAACAGTAGCAGGAGGAGGAGGAACATGATCAGCCGCCATGTGAGCAGGAATGACCCATCGCTCATGTACATGAGTGCGGGCAACGGGAAAGGGAGCTACGCTCTCGATAAAAGCTTGAATAAAAGGGTGCATGAGGAAAAGCCCTCTTGTGCTGGAAGCTAGCAAGACAGATCTCATGCCATAGAAAGTGTGGAACATTGATCTTCCCTTTAGTAGATGTGAAGAGGCGATGCATGAGATCAATGCAATAGCTGCTGCAAGAGCCCTTGTCACCCATCCTGGGATAGATGGTGCGGATGATACACTAATAAATGATGTTGAATGGAAAGCGCCAAATGGAGACTTGGTTTAGACCCTTTTGCTTTTCAGTGGCAGACAAAGTTGATATAGGTCTAATAAGATCCGCACAGACCGCAATGCCCTTGGGCCTATGGTTGGGGTCATCCTTGTGGATTTTGAACCCAGTGTCGGGAAATCCAAGGGCAGTGACAAACTGAGCATAAGATGATATGGGTGTAGTGTCAGAAGTCATCCATGTGACAGTGTTATCAGGAGCAAAGTAACATGTAGCATAGAATTGATGAATGGCAGCATGGTTAAAATCATGTTGAAACGCGAATGGAGCAGCTAGATTGGACGACTCAATGAGCTCAATGGCTCCCGGATATTTCTCCGGATGAGTGCAAATATGCTCAAGATCAATGCAGACATGGAGTGACAAGCCTTTGGGGATGACAATCGTGGTGAAGATGTCGGCTTGGACATTTGTGCGAAAGCGACTATCCTGAGAATCCCTAACAACAGTAAATTGATCTACATTGTGACACAATTTAAGATATGAAGCTTTGGGGACCTCATTGAAACGCTTAACATGACGGCTGAGTGGCAATGGAGGCTCAATTGAGATGTGACGAGCATCACCGTGGGGTTGCACTGGAGGAGGAGGAGGGTGAAAGGTTGGACGATGAGTGCCCGGCTTGGGTGCAGCGACGCGAACACCAACAAACGAGGCCGGTTCCACCTCCTCAAGCTCATCCTCAAAGTCCGACCCCTCCGAGGAGGAATCGCTAGACGAGCTGGGAGGACGAGCAGCACATTGCCGAGGGCGAGCCTGCTCCTGGGAGTCGTCGGAGCCACCACGACGAGACGGACGAGCCGGCCCTCCGGCGACTTTCTTTCTAGCTGAGTGCTTGGTCCGAGGCATCATGACCTAGGGGAGAAAGAGGACACAAATCAACACCCTTCCATAGATCAAGGGTAGATACATGAAGGGGGGAAGGTTATGCCCTACCTTGGAGGGAGGAACACGGAGGAAACGGGCGACCGAACCAAGGATAAGCAACCGGAGAGAGCGAGAGGCCGATGGGCTTGAGCGGAGCCAAGCAGGACCGCAGATCCGCGGCAGAGAGGAGCCCCGGCGAGGGGCACGGCGGCGTGCGGCCGCGGCGAGTGGCCACACAGCAGGAGCGGCAGCGGCGGTGGGGAGATAGTGTAGAGGAGATGTGGAACAGTTGGGAAACCCTACTGCGCTCATATATAGTGGCCGGTGAAAACGACCGGACGACCGGAGCCTACGGACGACCGGAGTCGAATAGGCATCCG
>NC_041383.1:557833968-557898410 GCF_002162155.2 Triticum dicoccoides
AAAAGAATACAAGATGACAGAGATGATTTTACGGACGCCCGACGGCCTCGGACGTCCGGTCAGATGTACCAGAAAGTTTATTACGGATGTCCGAAGTCTTACGGACGTCCGATGTTTCGGCGTGTAGGCCAACTAAGGGAACCAGAGAGGATTTCACGGACGTCCGGATAGGCCGGACGACCGGGTGATGATAATCAGAGAAGAATTTACGGAAGTCCGGATTCCTATGGACGACCGGCATTGAAGAACCACACGGACGTCCGGAACCTACGGACGTCCGACCCCAGAATTTTGACAGGAGGCAAGGAGTAGGTGTATGTGCTGCTGATCATGATGAGTAGAAGACAATTATTGTCCATAGTAAAAATTTATCTATTTAGTAACCAATACCCTACCCCAGTCAATAATAGCCATATACTACAAGTGGTGGCTAATGCCACCATGTATGAGCAGACATGACATGACACAGAAAGATTTGAACTTTGAGTGCATAGTCACTACTCCATCATGTTAAAGCACCATAGTTCTAGAACCATGGTCACTTTGAGAGTGTTGGTTCTTTTTATGCATTAAGTAGGGTGAGAATATTCATGAATTGAATGCCTCCCCCTAAATATATGCCTACATCATGACAAGACATTAGATTCATGCATGAATGGGTACTAGAATTCACATAATATTGTCAAGCTCCAAGATAACAAGTTCACGCCTAAGTCGACAAAACCTTGCTTCATCTAAAGGTTTGGTAAAGATATCTGCTAGTTGAAAATATGTGCCAATGTGATCAATGTGAATATCACCCTTTTCAACATGATCTCTCAAGAAATGATACTTAATATCAATGTGTTTGGTGCGGAGATGATCTTTGGGGTTCTCAGCAATATTGATGGCACTTTCATTATCACACAGAAGAGGCACATTTCTATAGGTGATACCGTAATCCTTCAAAGTTTGCCTCATCCATTACAACTGAGTTGCACAACTAGCGGCAGCAATGTATTCAGCTTCTGCGGTAGAGAGAGCAATACAATTTTGCTTCTTCGAGGACCAACTTACCAAGGATCGTCCAAGAAACTGACATGCACCGGATGTGGACTTACGATCCACTTTGTCTCCAGCCCAATCCGCATCCGTGTACCCAATGAGATCAAACTTAGCATCCTTGGGGTACCAGAGGCCCAACTTTGGGGTGTGAATAGGGTATCTAAGAATATGCTTAACCGCCTTATGATGACTTTCCACAGGGAAAGCTTGAAATCTAGCACACATGCATACACTGAACATGATGTCTGGTCTAGATGCACAAAGATAAAGCAATGAACCAATCATAGCGCAGTAGGTAGATGGGTCGAAAGGAGTACCATTTGTGTCTTCAGTGAGAGCAATTTTGGTTGGCATGGGTGAGGGATTCCAAGATTAGGGGGTGTCCGGATGGCCGGACTAAGACCTTTGGCCGGACTCCCAGACTATGAAGATACAAGATTGAAGACTCCGTCCCGTGTCCGTATGGGACTTTCCTTGGCGTGGAAGGCAAGCTTGGCGATACAATATGAAGATCTCCTCCCATTGTAACCGACTCTGTGTAACCCTAGCCCTCTCCGGTGTCTATATAAACCGGAGAGTTTTAGTCCATAGGACGAACAACAATCATACCATAGGCTAGCTTCTAGAGTTTAGCCACTCCGATCTCGTGGTAGATCTACTCTTGTACTACCCATATCACCAATATTAATCAAGCAGGAGTAGGGTTTTACCTCCATCCAGAGGGCCCGAACCTGGGTAAAAACATCGTGTCCCTTGTCTCCTGTTACCATCCGCCTAGACGCACAGTTCGGGACCCCCTACCCGAGATCCGCCGGTTTTGACACCGACATTGGTGCTTTCATTGAGAGTTCCTTTGTGTCGTCGCCTTTAGGCCCGATGGCTTCTTCGCTCGTCAGTCGCGATGCGGTCCGGGATGAGACTTTTCTCCCCGGACAGATCTTCATATTCGGCGTCTTCGCACTGCGGGCCAACTCGTTTGGCCATCTGGAGCAGATCGAAAGCTACGCCCCTGGCCATCAAGTCGGGTTTGGAAGCTTAAACTACACGGCCGACATCCATGGGGACTTGATCTTCGACGGATTCGAGCCACGACCGGGCACGCCGCACTGTCACGATGGGCATGATTTAGCTCTGCCATCGGACAACACCCAGAGCGTCGCTCAGGTGTCCGCTCCGACCATTAGCTCGGACTCCCACTGCGCCAGTCGGGGACGGACGGTTGAATGCCGCCCCGGAAGCTGCAACCTCTATGGCGATAGAGCCGGATACCAGCCTAGTCCTTCGCAAGGCCTGTGACTCCAAGGTGCCGGACTCCGATCCGGACTCCGTAAACCCCGCACCTCTTCCGATTAAGCCCGGTTGGGCTCCGGTCATGGAGTTCGCCACCGTGGACGTCTTTCAGCACTCGCCTTTTGGCGATATCGTGAATTCATTAAAGTCTCTCTCTTTGTCAGGAGAGCCCTGGATGAACTACGGCCAGCATGGTTGGGATGCGGATGACGAAGAAATTCGAAGCCCACCCACCACCCACTTCGTAGCCACTGTCGATGATTTAACCGACATGCTCGACTTTGACTCGGAAGACATCGACGGCATGGACGCCGATGAAGGAGACGATCAAGAACCAGCACCTATAGGGAACTGGAAAGCCACCTCATCATACGACGTATACATGGTGGACACACCCAACAGAAACGACAATGAGGATAAAAAGGATGCAGCCAGGGATTGCTCCCTCGAAAAACAATCAAAGCGGCGGCGTAAGCACAAGGCCAAGCCCCACCTCGACAAAGACCCAACCATAGAGCAGGGTGAATCAACGAAAGACGAACATGCCGTCGAGCATCCGTCCAAACAGGGCGGGCAATCCGAACAACTAATCCCCGGGAAAGATAATAGCCCGGACGACCTCACGCGGACAAATTGCTGGAACATCAGAACCTCCACCAAAGGCTTGTTGCCACTGCATGTAGCCTGAAGAAGCAGAAGCGGAGGATCAAGACAGCAGAAGATGCACTCAGGATCATATGGGGCAAAGTACTCAATACCGCACACAAGTACGGCAGCAGTCGTCACACAAAGAGCTATCCGAAGCGGAAACTACTACCGGAATTTGATGAAGAGGCCATAAAACCCCCACAGTCAAAAAATAAGGAAGCCACAAGGTTGGATAGACGACCCTACAATCAATCTCACGCATCAAAGGACGCCGCACTCAATATGGCGCGCGACCCGTCCAAGAATTTGCATCAGAAAACTGGCCCAACCAGATCCATCTATAGGCCAAGAAAGCAGGCTCCAGCGAGTGATGCAATGCAAAAAACACCCGAACATCGCAGCACGCCTAAATACAGGAGCGCCGCGCACCCCCTATGTTTTACCGATGAGGTGCTGGACCATGAATTTCCAGCCGGATTCAAACCCGTGAACATAGAGGCATACGACGGAACAACAGACCCTGGAGTCTGGATCGAGGACTACATCCTCCACATACACATGGCCAGAGGAGACGACCTCCACGCCATAAAATACTTACCCCTTAAGCTCAAAGGGCCAGCCCGACATTGGCTTAAAAGCCTTCCCGAAAACACTATGGGAAGTTGGGAAGTGCTTGAGGATGCTTTCCGGGCAAATTTTCAAGGGACCTATGTCCGACCCCCGGATGCAGATGATCTGAGTCATATAACTCAGCAGCCCGGAGAGTCAGCCCGGAAGCTCTGGAACAGATTCCTTATCAAAAAGAATCAGATAGTCGACTGTTCGGACGCAGAGGCCCTAGCAACTTTCAAACATAGCGTCCGAGATGAATGGCTCGCCAGACACCTCGGCCAAGAAAAACCGCGAACAATGGCCGCGTTAACAAGCCTCATGACCCGCTTTTGTGCAGGAGAGGATAGCTAGTTGGCAAGAAGCAGCACCAGCGACCCGAATACGTCCGAACCCAGGGATGGGAACGGGAAGCCGCGCCGTAACAAAGAACCACGCTGGATCAAGGACAACAGCCCGATGAGCACGACAGTAAACGCCGGATTCAAAAGCTCTCGGCAAAATCAGAAAAAAGCTGCCCCCCAAAGATGATAGGGACGAGCTATCCAACCTCAACAAAATCTTGGACAAAATATGTCAAATCCACAGCACTCCGGGGAGACCTGCAAACCATACCCAAAGAGATTGTTGGGTCTTTAAGCAGTCCGGCAAACTCAACGCCGAACACAAGGGGCTCGACACACCAAGCGAAGATGACGATGCACCCCACAAGCAGAAGACCGGAGAACAAAAGAAGTTCCCACAAGAAGTCAAGACAGTAAACCTGCTTCATGTGACAAAGGGGAAGAGCAGAACGACACCTACGAAGACACGCGCCGTACGGCCAGCCCCAGAGGAGCAACGCCACTGGTTCTTACAACCAATCACCTTCGATCATCAGGATTACTCCAGAGGAGACCAGAACGCAGGCTGGACTGCCTTGGTCGTAAATCCAATTATTAACGGACTCCAATTTACAATCGCCCTTATGGACGGCGGCAGCGACTTGAACCTGTTATATCAGGACTCAGTCCGCAATCTCGGGGTAAATCCATTTATAATCCACCTTGGCAACACTTCCTTTCAAGGAGTCACGCCAGGCCCGGATACCCCAAGTATGGGTTCCCTTACGTTAGAAGTCACGTTCGGATCACCCGACAACTTCCCAAGCGAAAAGCTAACATTCCACATCGCCCCATTCGTAAGTCGCTATCAAGCGCTACTGGGACGTGAAGCTTTCGCCCGCTTTAACGCAATACCGCATTACGCATCCCTTACACTCAAAATGCCCGGCCCAAAGGGCATCATTTCATTACAGGGGAACATAAATTGACCCCCAAAGTACGGGCAAAGGTGCAGCTGCCTGGACAG
Organism: Triticum dicoccoides; assembly: GCF_002162155.2. NCBI lineage: Eukaryota > Viridiplantae > Streptophyta > Magnoliopsida > Poales > Poaceae > Triticum > Triticum dicoccoides. The sequence goes on from NC_041383.1 coordinate 557,838,910, forward strand.
CCGCCCACAAATCCAGCCGTACTATCCGGGCATGGCTCGATGAGTCCGGCATAGACATGTTTAATAACCGCATATCCCCATACAAGGGGCTCTGTGTGCTCACGCCCGGAGACAATACGGCTCAACTCTTGCTCCAACTATATTTTGTTTATTTCAATATAAATTTCTTGCACGCTTATTTTTTACTAAGTTCCTCTCTTTCGCAGACAAACATCGTGCTACGCCCGTCGAGGATACGGCACAACGGAGACACAGGCGCAGACGTGCAGCATGGACCCGTTTCAAGGATTCTTTTCAGATTAAGATCCTGCGTAAACCCTTTTTACTTTCTCTTGTTGATAACATCCCTCGATTTTCTCTATAACCGAGGAGGAGGCTGGCGTCTTGGCATGTGGCCACGCTAGAATTTTTGTGCGTACCTGGACACTAGGGGCTTTTTTACCAAGGGCTCTATTTCGGCCCGTCTTCATAAAGACCGAATACCTTAGGGAGTGTTCGGCGTCGCGAGTTTGGCCCTATATGCATCAGCTCCGAATCATGTCTTTGGTCAAATGTTGGGTTTGCCCGGCTCCTGTGTTTTGCTGCCTTATGTTCCGTTATATAGGCTATCGCGGCACCAGGAGAACTACTGCGATTGTGCCCCGGTTCGGCCAAGTGAGCACCTCAATAGAGAAAGCCGAAAACTGACTGTCATGATATAGCGAGAGACTGGTCAACCACTTGATGACTTTTGGAATCTTTATGATTCCCCCGCATTAACGAAGGGCCGCTTCCCGGTCAGGCACACTCGCGCCCTGAATTCGGGCGAGCGCGGTGCCCCCAGGGGCTATTCAGTAGCCCCACTGTCAAACTCCTATGGCTAAGTGAAAGTGATAAAGCATTATAGTCCGGTTGCCTAGTTCGCCGCGCCACCACCTCCTTTTTAGGACCAAGACGTTGGATTAAGTGTGAAACGGCGCCTTTTTGCAAACACCCCCGCATTCTATGCAAGGGGGTTGAAGCCAACGACTGCCATCTTTCAGGTTATATACAAATATATACATTAAACGGTCGCACAGGAGGCATCATGATTCTTGCAAGCACAAGTATAAAAAGCCTTTTTCATAAAAACAAAGTTCGCTTTACAAATAGTATAATCTATTCGAACACAACATCCTTCGAGCACTGCGACTCTATTATATGAGCGCCAGGAAGAACTTCCTCAAAATAGTGCTTGGCAGGTACTCGGCTTTCGTCCGAATCCTGAGACGCAACAATACTGGCCTTCATATCTGCCCAGTATGTTTTGACACGGGCAAGAGCCATCTGTGCGCCCTCTATGCACGCCGACCTCTTCATTGCATCAGCATGCGGCACCGAACCAAGGAACTGTTGCACGAAGCCAAAATAACTCTTCGGCTCCGGCTTCTCCGGCCACAGACCACTCGCAACATACCTCATGGCGAGTCCGGATAACCTGTTCAGCTCTGCCCAGGCAGACAAACGGTCGGATACTGACAGTGGGTGTTCTGGATTGTGGTACTGCGACCAAAAAAGCTCTTCCAGTCCATGGTCACCTCGGCTGCGGAAGTGTTTGGTCGCGTCCGCCGCATTTGCTGCCAAATCCAGATAAGCATTTTCCGCACTCCACTGCCGGTCTAATGGAACATACTTGGGGTCTCCGAACTTCATCCATAGCATATAAGGCTTTCCAGCCGTGATATCTCCGGCCTGACGCAGCTCCTCCTTCATCGCTCTCTTGGCAGAGCGAGTATCCTTGGCTTCGGCAGTGATCTTTTCAAGGTCCTTCTGAGCCGCCCTATCTTCTTGTTCAAGAAATTTACAGTGGTCGGTAGCATCCTTCAATTTTATGGCCATCTCGGCTATTTCCTTCTTGCTCTGGCAGTGAGCAGCCTGTTCGGCTTTTAGCTCTTCAGCTGCTTTAACGGCAACCACATCACTTTTCCTTGCTTGCTCCTTGGCTCGGGCAAGTTCGGCCCGAAGGTTCTCCACGGCAGCAGCACCATCTACATGAAGTATATATATATAAGGCCCGAGCATCGAGCTCCTATTACTGGGTGTCTTTTGAACATACCTTGAGCCTCGTCTAGCCGCTTATTTACAAGCGCGATGTCGGCATCTGCTACGTCAAGTTGCCGCTTTAGTTCGGCAGATTCATTAGTCCGGCTAGCCACCGAACGCCTCACCACCTTCATGGAATAGGTGACATATTATACCTGGGGTTATGATCCTCTGTGCGCCGTCACTCGTGACGACACACCGAGTCTCAGGGGCTACTATTCATACAGGACACATTTAATATGCGGCTCTACCAAAAGGTACACCTTTTTACGTACCTCAAAGCCTGTTAGTAAACTCCTGGCAGCCTCGTACAATCCGCTTTCCGCGGATGAAATCCTTCCAATCACCGTATCCATCAACATACGGTGTTCTTCTGAGATGGACGCCCTACCAAGCAGATCCTTCAGCCCCTCCGCCGGTGCGCAAGAGGGTGCCGGACTAGCCTGACGACCTTTTCCAGGGTCCGAACTTGAAAAAACCCTCCGGGACGATACCTCCGGGTCGCCAGCCTCGTGAGACGGTGCAACAAGGGGAGGCGTTTCGCTCTCTATCATCTCTGGACGAAGATCCCCTAAATATGAGCTCTGCTGAGAAGGGTTGAGATCTGAACTGCAAGATAATGTTTCGGTTATTTTCCTCAGGAATAAAACATGACTGTGATTCATTATGGAACCCCTCCCTTCACTTACGTCTCAGGGGAGAGCGGGTCCCCTTTAGGGGGCGATTCGGCTGGGGCATTCTCCGGTGCCGAACCCTCCGACGAAGATTTCTTTCCTCGTTTTGAGGTTATCACCTCCGGGTCTTCAGAGGCAGTCTTTTTCTTTCCCTGGTCGGGGGAATTTTCGATTCTTCCCTTCCTAACGGCCTCCTTCGCGGAGGCAGTAGCTCCTTGGTTCCCCCCTTCGCCTTCCGCCAACGGCGCGACCTCCAGCATCCTGGTCAGCATGGGATTCGGCACGGTCTCGGGCAGGGGGGTTGGACACCTGATAAGCTTTGCCTTCGCCATCCACTTCTGTTCAAAGGACAACTCTGCTAAAGGGTAGATTTGATAAAAATATGGATGATGTATCCAAATACGGGGCTACTTACTTTAGCATCCGGGCGATTGCAGCTCAGACCTGCGTCCTCGGACAAATCCGGACACCTTGCTTGCGATCCAAAGAACAATTTGTACATCTCCACGGGTGTCATTCCCATGAAATGTTGCAGGACTCGTGGTCCCTCCGGATTGAACTCCCACAGGCGGAGAGGTCGACGTTTGCAGGGCAGTGTGCGGCGAATCACCATGACTTGCGCCACTATGGTCAAATTGATATCTCTTTCTAGAAGATCTCGAATACGGCCCTGCAGTAAGGGCACGTCTTTGGGCAGCCCCCAGATAAGTCCTTCATTAATCCACAACGCCAGCCGTGGTGGGGGACCCGAGCGAAAAGTAGGTGGTGCCACCCATGTGGTGCCCCTAGGGGCTGTGATGTAAAACCAGTCCCGTTGCCATAAGCCGAGCTCCTCTTGAAAAGAGACTTAGGGCCATGGAGCTTCGTCCATCTTGCTTATTATAGCCCCTCCGCACTCAGTGTGCTGCCCCTCGATCATTTTCAGTTCCACTTTGAAAGTTTTTAGCCACAATCCAAAGTGAAGGGTGATATGGAGGAAGGCCTCGCACACGACAATGAATGATGAGATCTGGAGGATGGAATCCGGAGCTAGGTCATGGAACTCCAGCCCGTAGTAAAACATAAGCCCCCTCACAAAGGGATCGATCGGGAAGCCTAGCCCCCGAAGGAAGTGAGACGCAAACACCACGCTTTCACTGGGCTGGGGAGCGGGAACAGCTTGCCCTTGAGCAGGCAGTCTATGCGAGATTTCACCGGTTAGATACCTGGCATCTCTCAGCTTTCGTGCATCTTCTTCCGTAATGGAGGAAGGCATCCACCGGCCTTGAAGGTCGGAGCCAGACATCGTCAAAAGTCCGAAGCGCCTAAAACTAGAGCTTTGGGTGTTGGAACTCGAAGCGAGGGGCGGATTTGATTGGTTTGAGAAGAAGGGAGACGGGCCTTGGTTCCTTTATAAAGGAGGTGAATACCAAGAGCCCCCGCCGTAACCGTTTGAGACTCGCTTTCAATTAGGGAGTCATACCTAAGTCATCGCTGGGTTACCCACGCCCGTATTGATGAGAATCCCGGAATAAGGGGACACGATCTCTGCTTTGACAAAGACGTGCCAAGGAAACCGCCTCGCTAAACGCGCTGAGGTGGAATAGTAAAATGAATAAAAGCCTGGCCGTGGCATGATGTCACGCCGCAGAATATGTCAGCAGATCTGATTGATGCTAATATTATTCTCTCTACGGTGGAATGTGGAACTTATTTTGCAGAGCTGGACACTACCCTAGTGTTCAACATCTTCTATGGAATATTCGAAGGAGGAACCCGCCTTGCAATGCCAAAGACAACTTGCACGCCGGACTCGTCGTCATTGAAGCCTGGTTCAGGGGCTACTGAGGGAGTCCTGGATTAGGGGGTGTCCGGATGGCCGGACTAAGACCTTTGGTCGGACTCCCGGACTATGAAGATACAAGATTGAAGACTCTGTCCCGTGTCCGGATGGGACTTTCCTTGGCGTGGAAGGCAAGCTTGGCGATACGATATGAAGATCTCCTCCCATTGTAACCGACTCTGTGTAACCCTAGCCCTCTTCGGTGGCTATATAAACCGGAGAGTTTTAGTCCATAGGACGAACAACAATCATACGATAGGCTAGCTTCTAGGGTTTAGCCACTCCGATCTCATGGTAGATCTACTCTTGTACTACCCATATCATCAATATTAATCAAGCAGGAGTAGGGTTTTACCTCCATCGAGAGGGCCCGAACCTGGGTAAAAACATCATTTCCCTTGTCTCCTGTTATCATCCGACTAGATGCACAGTTCGGGACCCCCTACCCGAGATCCGCCGGTTTTGACACCGACAATGGGTGTCTTGCATGGACTAGCATCATACATACCAAACTTTTCTAGAATATCCTTGAGGTACTTTGCTTGAGATAAGAAAATTCCTTCTGGAAATTGTTGAATTTGAAATCCGAGAGAGAACTTCAAATCCGTATTGAGTGACATTTCAAAATTCCTGGTCATTGAAGCCGCAAACTTCTTGCACAAATGAATGTTAGGAGAACCAAAAATGATGTCATCTACATAGATTTGGCATAGGATCAAATCACCCTTGTCCCTCTTAGTAAAAAGAGTGGGATCGATTACCCCTCTCAAAAAACCATCATCGAGTAAAAACTTCTTCAAATGATCATACCAAGCACGAGGTGCTTGTTTGAGGCCATACAAAGCCTTATGAAGTTTATACACATAGTCTTTGTGAAAGGGATCAACGAACCCGGGTGGTTGTGACACATATACTTCTTCTTGTAGAGGACCGTTAAGGAAAGCACTCTTCACATCCATTTGATGTAATGTAAAACCATTGAAAGGGGCATAAGCAAGTAAGATTCGAATGGATTCAAGACGGGCAACAGGGGCAAAGGTCTCACCAAAGTCCAAACCTTCAACTTGTGAGTACCCTTGTGCCACTAACCTTGCCTTGTTGCGGATGATTACACCATTTTCATCTTGCTTCTTCTTGAAAATCCATTTTGTTCCAATGACGTTGTGCTCGGTAGATGGCCTCTTGACTAATGACCACACTTGGTTGCGTTCAGAACTGTTCAACTCTTCTTGCATAGCAACTAGCCAATCGTTGTCCATCAATGCATCTTGTACCTTGAGGGGCTCAATACTAGACACAAACGAGAAGTGAGCACAAAAATTTGTCAAATGTTTACGAGTAACTCTACCTTCCGAGATGCCAGTGAGGATTTTGTCAACATCAACACGACCGGCCACTCGAGGCATGATGGAGGTAAGTGTTTCACGAGGTTCAACTTCATGTCCGTCATCCACATCTTCAACATATGGATCATTAACGTGTGGAGGAAGATCTTCTTGTTCATATTGCATTTGTTGAGGTTCATCATCAATGATTGGACTTTCTTGTTCTTGCACTTGATGATGATCTTGTTCTTGATGATTATCATTAAGAGGAACTTGATCATCCTCTACAACTTGGGCTAAGGGTATCGGTTGAACAACAGGAGCTTGTGGTGGTATGAATATTGAAGTAGTTTGATGATGTGTGAGACTTCCATCTTCTTCTTCATCATCATGAGGTTCTTGTTCCATAGGAAGAAGTGCACCAACACCCATGGTCAAAATGTCTTGAGAAGAATCTTCTTCACCTACATCATTTAAATCAACTTGCTCCCCATGGGAGCCATTAAATTCATCAAACACCACGTCACAAGTTTCTACAACACATCCATTGGATTTGTTGTAGACTCTATAGGCGCGAGAGTTTGATCCAAAGCCAACAAATATACCCTCAATTGTTTTGGATTGAAATTTTCCTAACCGTTCTCTTTTGTTGAGGATGAAACATTTGCACCCAAATACACGAAAGTACTTGACATTTGGCTTGTTTCCAGTTAGAAGCTCGTATGGTGTCTTTTCCAATATAGTGCGGAGGAAGAGCCGGTTTGATGCATGGCATGCGGTGTTGACAGCTTTGGCCCAAAAACTATGTGGTGACTTGTATTCATCCAACATGGACCTTGCCATCTCTACAAGTGTACGGTTCTTCCTTTCGGCTACACCACTTTGCTGAGGAGTGTATGGAGCTGAATATTGATGCTCAATCCCTTCATCACTAAGAAATTCTTCCAAGGTATAGTTCTTGAACTCAGAGCCATTGTCACTTCTTATTGCCCGGATTTCTTTGTCAAACTTGCGTTGGGCTTGCTTGGCAAAATCAATGAAGGTGATCTTCGTTTCGTCCTTGGACTTGAGGAAGAACACCCATGTATATCTTGAGTAATCATCAACAATGACAAGCCCATACTTTTTCCCACCAAGACTATCCCATGAAGGAGGCCCAAAAAGATCCACATGAAGGAGCTCCAAGGGCCTTGAAGTAGATACTATGTTCTTGGGTGGGTGCTTTGATTGATGTTGCTTCCCGGCTATGCATGCACTACACACACGATCTTTCTCAAAAGAGACATTGGTTAGTCCAAGGATGTGATTCCCCTTTAAGAGATCTTGAAGATTTCTCATGCTGACATGGGCTAGCCGGCGATGCCATAGCCACCCCTTGTCAGCCTTGGCCATTAGACAAGTTGCATGGAATGTGCTCTCTTTCGAGAAATCAACCGTGTAAAGGTTGCCGTACAACTCTCCAACAAAGGCCACTTCAAGAGTATCTCTCTTAAAGACTTTCACATCCGTTAGTCCAAAGAGTGTATCATAACCAACAGAAGCCAATTGGTGAATAGAAAGCAAGTGGTATTTAAGGGATTGGACAAGCATAACATTTGCAAGAGACATATCGTTTGTGATAGCCACCTTGCCCAACCCGAGTACTTGTCCTTTTGAACCTCCACCAAACATAATGCTCATGAATGGTTGAATAGCTTCCATGAAATCGTAGAGCAATTTGCTATCTCCGGTCATATGATTTGTACATCCACTATCAATCACCCATTTCACTCCACCGGAGAAGTTTACCTACACACAATTAGGACTTGGTTAGAGGCACCCATTTTGCAATGGGACCTCTCAAGTTAGTTACAAGGGTCTTAGGGACCCAAATAGCATAGAACCGGAATGCATTTCGAGGACCAACAAATTTTGCAAAGACTTCTCCATCCTTAGTCTTACGAAGTACATAGGAAGGAGGCATGAACTCTTTAGGCTTGTTGAGAGTGGGCATGCCCCTTGTGGCCTTCCCACTCACAACCTTACATTTATCCTTGTGCCCTTCTCTTACAAATGTTTCTTTTAGAGGAGTTGTGCACTTTTGAGAGGACGTCTTCTTCTTGCTCGTGCTCGGGTCAAACCCAAGTCCCTCTTTGGCAAACACCTCATTGTGTTGGCTCAAAATATCATCAAGATTCTTTTGCCCTTGAGCACATGTCATGAGACCTTTCTCAATTTGAGCCTTGAGAAAACGATTTTCCTCAAGAATAGATGCTAGATCACTACTAGAGTTAGTAGTACAAGCATCAACATTTATAATAGGGGAAGAGTAAGCCTTGGCTAGAGTTTCAAGATAAGTAAGTTTGAGCGTCTCAAAACTCTTTCTAAGAACGGTGAGCTCTCCTTCCTTAGTATTGAGAGACACGGATAGAAGCTCACAATCCTTAGATAGAGAAGCATGAGACTTCACAAGCTTACTTTTATCATTCATTAACTCTTCGCAAGAGTCAATAGCCTTTTTCAAGGAGGCAAGATCATTAGTGTGAACATCAATGTTTGCACCAATTTTTAAGCATAGTTCATCATTTTGTGCTTCCTCATATTGGACTTTCCGCTCAAGGATTTCACACTTTTCCTTTTCCTCGGCGACGAGGGATTCGAGTTCCTTAATGGTGATGGTGTGCTTACTCACCATCTCCATAAGCATACGAAACATAGTGAGTTTCTTTCCTTTGAGGGAGCACATGAAATTATTAAGTTTAGCAATCATAGGATCATCTAGATCATCATCCTCATAGCTATCCTCCGCATCAAGATACTAATCACTAGGAGTAGAAGGTGTGAAAAGAGGAGGATTTGATCATGGAGTTACCTTGACCTTATCAGAAGAGCTTTGGTCCTCTCCTTCTTCAACCATGGCCTTTGCCATTAGGCACTTGTGAGCGTTGCCCTTGTAATCTTTCATGTAGTTGTAGGTGACCATGTCACCACTCTTGTTTACTAACCTCAAGGTGTTTTGAGAGTCTTGAGCAACTCCGGCAACACCACTAACATCATCCGGATCAGATTCTTCTTGAGCCACCATTGCCTTTCCATCTCTCTTCTTGAGCTTGGAGTTCAAAGGATTTGGCAACTTCTTCTTGGGAAAGGTCTTGGGAGACCTTGGTTTATCTTCTCTCTTCTCATACGGCCACTCGTTGGAGAAGTGATTGGTTTCTTCACAGTTGTAGAATTTTCTTACTTTCTTCTTTTGAAATCTTCCCTTGAATTTTCCCGCGCTAAACTTATTGACAAAAAGAGCCATGTCTTCATACGAAGGGCCCTCGTCGGATTCCATCTCATCACCATCTTCCTCATCATCATCTTCTTCTTCTTCTTCACTTTGCTCATCTTCACATACTTGCTTGGCCTTCAATGCAAGATTGATCTTTGATGATGGGGAATCATGCATGGCAAGATGTTTTGTGGCATTAGCCTTTGACTCTTCAAATAGTTGGAAGGTGGATATGATGTCATCTGTAGTCATTTCCTTGAAGGTATGGTGTTGTCTTATGTCCCACACCATTTGATGGTGATATGGAGCAAGAGCATGAAGCAACTTATCCACAAGGAACCTCTTAGTCGTGTTGAATCCATCTTGTGTCTTGTCACACTCACATGACTCAATATCCGCAGTGAGAGTCATGAGACGCTCATGGAGTTGATTGGGGGTTTCACCTTTGTCCATACAAAAGTTTTGCAATTGGCCCTTGGCAATTTCATATTGAGCACTCCGGAGGGTAGAAGTGCCAGTCTTGGATTGTATAATACTTTCCCATAGTTCCTTGGCACTTGTGATGTGTATGAACGGTCTCCTTTGCTTTTCATTCATACCTCTCCTTATACACATGATTGCTGTGTCATTGAGGTTCTTGTCATATATTTCTCATGGTGTGGGGTTCTTTGGATCAACCACATGATAGCCATATTCTATGATCTCCAACATCTCATCGTTTCCATGTCGAAGATGATCCTGCATAGCAACTCTCCACAAAGCAAAATCGGAAGTGGCACTAAGTAAAGGAGGTTTGCCTTGAGGATTATATCTTGGTTTCTCAACCTAAGGTCTTGCATAAAGCCAAGGAACACTGGCGTGTTCATTGCTAGGAGGTTGTTGACCAAGTGATGAAGTAGGCACGGTTGGCCTCGAACCCACACCACCTGAGTGTGGTGCAAGCACCGCGGACAACGTGGCTAATCTCAGTTGGACCAAGGCCTCAAGAGAAGCATCATGCTCCTCTTTTTGCTTAGCAAGGGCCCGTTCTAGATCCTCAGACGTAAACGACTTGACTTCAGAAGAAACCTTGCCTTTATCCTTAGGATCTACAACCAGGGGAGTCCCATCTGGGTTCATCTCGCTCTAGGGCGGTTAAGCCACAAGAATAGAGCATGAGGCTCTGATACCAATTGAAAGGATCGAGATGGACCTAGAGGGGGGGTGAATAGGTACAATCACAAAATTTTAATTATTACTTAGCAATTTTAGGCAATAATGCGGAATATGAAGATGAGCCTAACAATTGCAAGTGAGCACAAAGTACTAAGCAAGTAACACAAACACGTAAGTAGGCAAGCACAACATGATGTGCGTAAGTGTAAAGAGACAAGTAACCACAATTAGAGAGTTAGGGTTTGGAATAATCGCAACTCCGGGAGACGAGGATGTATGTCGATGTTCACTTCCTTGGAGGGAAGCTAGTCACCGTTAGAGAGGTGGATGTTACCACGAAGGCACACCAACACCACGAAGGCTCACCCTATTCCCCCTTTGAGACAACACCATGGAGGCGTTTCTCAACCACTAGTGGTAGACCTTGGAGTGGTCTCCAAACCCTCACAAACTTTTTCGAGGGTAATCACAAAGTTTGATTCCTCTCTGAATGACTCCTACCGCCTAGGAGTCTCCAACCTCCAAGAGTAACAAGAACGATGGGGGAAAGCTCAAAACTTGCTCAAGTCACGAATTCCTTTGGTGCAAATAAGGGGAAGGAGTGGATCTATCACTTGATTGGAGAACTTCTCTCAAATGCTCCTAGAACACTTGGGAATCTAGGATTTGGTGTAGATGAATGAGAGAGAGAGAGTGAGGAGTGTTCTTGGTAGGCTCAAAGTGAATGGTCAACCTTATCCCGTGGAAGGGAAAGGCATACATATAGTAGGTGTGTAAAAGTGACCGTTTGGGGAACATAAGTGTACAGGATGGGTCGGACGTTCGGAGAACATCAGATGTCCGGAGGCACAAATAGGTTCGGACGTCCGACAGTCGTCGGACGACCGGCCGCTGTGAAACTGTGAGCCACGACCCAGTGTACAGGACACAGACGTCCGAGTTGGGCCGGACATCCGGAGCACGAACGACCGGAGAGTCCGGAAGTCCATAAAAATGATTCTGTTGTGAAAGTACCGGACGTCCGGAGAGTTCCGGACATCCGTAAAAATCATACTGTAAAGGAACACCGAACGACCGGAAGTGGCTGGACGTCCGGGCAACCGAGAGGGACCGTACGACCATAAAACACCGGACGTCCGAAGGCAAGGTACAGGAAAAGTGGTTTTGAGCAAGTTTTTCACTAGATCCAATGATCCCCTCTTAATAGTGCGGGATCCCTATACTCAAGAACAAACCATAAATGAAGTCAATATCTTGTATCTCCATTCTTGAGTTATATGCTTTTTGACCCTAGTCATGATCCATGCACACGGTCTTTGAGACATAAACCTGAGATATACTTGATAAACATGATTAGTCCCTAGCATATGTTTTGTCATCAACATTAAAATATGATTAAGGGCATGATTGCACTTTCACTAACCCCGGCCAAGCTTCTCGCGTAAGATAGCCACACAGTGACCCCGACACCTTTTGGCAGTCGGTGCCCAACCTATCAGCCTAGCCTGTCGATCACGCGCCAGTGACCGATACCTAAATAGTCTCATTCGCAAGCGTGCGAAGGAAGACTCCGTCCCCTTTTCTATAAAAAGGGCACGCTAGCCTCAACACAGCACAGCACAACCTCCTTCCTCAAACCGAGCTATAATGCCTGGCCCCGTCGTACACAAGGATGTTGGAAATATGCCCTAGAGGCAATAATAAATTAGTTATTATTATTATATTTCCTTGTTCATGATAATCGTTGATTATCCATGCTATAATTGTATTGATAGGAAACTCAGATACATGTGTGGGTACATAGACAACACCATGTCCCTAGTAAGCCTCTAGTTGACTAGCTCGTTGATCAATAGATGGTTACGGTTTCCTGACCATGGACTTTGGATGTCGTTGATAACGGGATCACATCATTAGGAGAATGATGTGATGGACAAGATGGACAAGACCCAATCCTAAGCCTAGCACAAAGATCATGTAGTTCGTATGCTAAAGCTTTTCTAATGTCAAGTATCATTTCTTTAGACCATGAGATTGTGCAACTCCCGGATACCGTAGGAATGCTTTGGGTGTACCAAACGTCAAAACATAACTGGGTGGCTATAAAGGTGCACTACGGGTATCTCCGAAAGTGTCTGTTGGGTTGGCATGAATCGAGACTGGGATTTGTCACTCCGTGTGACGAAGAGGTATCTTTGGGCCCACTCGGTAGGACATCATCATAATGTGCACAATGTGACCAAGGGGTTGATCACGGGATGAAGTGTTACGGAACGAGTAAAGATACTTGCCGGTAACGAGATTGAACAAGGTATCGGCATACCGACGATCGAATCTCGGGCAAGTACAATACCGCTAGACAAAGGGAATTGTATACGGGATTGATTGAATCCTCGACATCGTGGTTCATCCGATGAGATGATCCTGGAACATGTGGGAGCCCACATGGGTATCCAGATCCCGCTGTTGGTTATTGACCGGAGAACGTCTCAGTCATTCTGCATGGTTCCCGAACCCGTAGGGTCTACACACTTAAGGTTCGATGACGCTAGGATTATAGGGAATAGATGTATGTGGTTACCGAATGTTGTTCGAAGCCCCGGATAAGATCCCGGATGTCACGGAGTTCCGGAATGGTCTAGATGTAAAGATTTATATATGGGAAGTCCTGTTTTGGTCACCGGAAAAGTTTAGGGTGCTATCGGTAACGTACCGGGACCACCGGGAGGGTCCCGGGGGGTCCACCAGGTGGGGCCACCGGCCCCAGAGGGCTGCATGGGCCGAGTGTGGGAGGGGACCAGACCCAGGTGGGCTGGTGCGCCCCCACACTAGGGCCCAAGGTGCCTAGGGTTTGGGGAGGGGGCGCCTCCACCTTACTTGGGGGGCAAGTTTCCCCCTCTCCCCCCCTTGGCCGCCACCCTAGATGTGTTTTGGGGCTGCCGCACCCCTTGGGGTGGGAACCCTAGAGGGGGCACAACCCCCTCCCTCTCCCCTATATATACTTGAGGTATTGGGGGCTGCAAAGATACGAGTTTTCCTCTCTCTTGGCGCAGCCCTACCTCTCTCCCTCCTCGTCTCTTGCGGTGCTTGGCGAAGCCCTGCTGGAGTGCCACGCTCCTCCACCACCACCACGCCGTTGTGCTGCTGCTGGACGGAGTATTCCCCAACCTCTCCCTCTCTCCTTGCTGGATCAAGGCACGGGAGACGTCACCGAGTTGCACGTGTGTTGAACGCGAAGGTGCCGTCCGTTCGGCACTAGGATCTCCGGTGATTTGGATCACGACGAGTATGACTCCTTCAACCCCGTTCACTTGAACGCTTCCGCTTAGCGATCTACAAGGGTATGTAGATGCTCTCTCCTTCCCCTCGTTGCTAGATTACTCCATAGATTGATCTTGGTGATGCGTAGAAAATTTTGAATTTCTGCTACGTTCCCCAACAGTGGCATCATGAGCTAGGTCTATTGCGTAGTTTCTATGCACGAGTAGAACACAAGTTGTTGTGGGCGTTGATTTTGTTCAATATGCTTACCATTACTAGTCCAATCTTGTTTCGACGGTATTGTGGGATGAAGCGGCCCGGACCGACCTTACACGTACACTTACGTGAGACAGGTTCCACTGACTGACATGCACTTGTTGCATAAGGTGGCAAGCGGGTGCTAGTCTCTCCCACTTTAGTCGGAACGGATTCAATGGAAAGGGTCCTTATGAAGGGTAAATAGCAATTGGCATATCACATTGTGGTTTTCCGTAGGTAAGACACATTCTTGCTAGAAACCCATAGCAGCCACGTAAAACATGCAAACAACAATTAGAGGACGTCTAACTTGTTTTTGCAGGGTATGCTATGTGATGTGATATGGCCAGAAGAATGTGATGAATGATATGTGATGTATGAGATTGATCATGTTCTTGTAATAGGAATCACGACTTGCATGTCGATGAGTATGACAACCGGCAGGAGCCATAGGAGTTGTCTTAATTTATTGTATGACCTGCGTGTCATTGAACAACGCCATGTAATTACTTTACTTTATTGCTAAACCATTAGCCATAGTAGTAGAAGTAATAGTTGGCGAGACAACTTCATGGAGACACGATGATGGAGATCATGATGATGGAGATCGTGGTGTCATGCCGGTGACGATGATGATCATGGAGCCCCGAAGATGGAGATCAAAAGGAGCAAAATGATATTGGCCATATCATGTCACTTTTTGATTGCATGTGATGTTTATCATGTTTATGCATCTTATTTGCTTAGAACGACGGTAGTAAATAAGATGATCCCCCTAACTGTGCACCGTTGCGAAAGTCCGTTGTTTCGAAGCACCACGTGATGATCGGGTGTGATAGATTCTAACGTTCACATACAACGGGTGTAAGCCAGATTTACACACGCGAAACACTTAGGTTGACTTGACGAGCCTAGCATGTACAGACATGGCCTCGGAACACAAGAGACCGAAAGGTCGAGCATGCGTCCTATGGTTGATACGATCAACATGAATATGTTCACCGATGATGACTAGTCCGTCTCACGTGATGATCGTACACGGCCTAGTTGACTCGGATCATGTAATCACTTAGATGACTAGAGGGATGTCTATCTGAGTGGGAGTTCATAAGATGAACTTAATTATCCTAAACATAGTCAAAAGATTCTTGCAAATTATGTCGTAGCTCGCGCTTTAGTTCTACTGCTTAGATATGTTCCTAGAGAAAATATAGTTGAAAGTTGATAGTAGCAGTTATGCGGACTGGGTCCATAAAATTAGGATTTTCCTCATTGCTGCGCAGAAGGCTTATGTCCTTAATGCACCGCTCAGTGTGCTGAACCCCGAACGTCGTCTGTGGATGTGGCGAACATCTGACATACACGTTTTGATAACTAGGTGATAGTTCAGTTAAATGGTTTAGAGTTGAGGCACCAAAGACGATTTCCTAATGTTGCGGAGCATATGAGATGTTTCGAGGGCTGAAATTGGGATTTCAGGCTCGTGCCCACGTCAAGAGGTATAAGACCTCTGACGATTTTCTTAGCCTGCAAACAAAGGGAGAAAAGCTCAATCATTGAGCATGTGCTCAGATTGTCTGAGTACAACAATCACTTGAATCAAGTGGGAGTTAATCTTCCAGATGAGATAGTGATGTTTCTCCAAAGTCAATGCCACCAAGCTGCTAGAGCTTCGTGATGAACTATAACAAATCAGGGATAGAAATGATGATCCTTGAGATATTCGCGATGTTTGACACCGTGAAAGTAGAAATCAAGAAGGAGCATCAATTGTTGATGGTTGGTGAAACCACTAGTTTCAAGAAGGGCAAGGGCAAGAAGGGATACTTCATGAAACGGCAAATCAGCTGCTGCTCTAGTGAAGAAACCCAAGGTTGAACCCAAACCCGAGACTAAGTGCTTCTGTAATAAGGGGAACATCCACTGGAGCAGAATTACCCTAGATACTTGGTAGATGAGAAGGCTGGCAAGGTCGATAGAAGTATATTGTATATACATTATGTTAATGTGTACTTTGCTAGTACTCCTAGTAGCACCAGGGTATTAGATACCGGTTCGGTTGCTAAGTGTTAGTAACTCGAAATAAAAGCTACGGAATAAACGGAGACTAGCTAAAGGTGAGCTGACGATATGTGTTGGAAGTGTTTCCAAGGTTGATGTGATCAAGCATCGCACGCTCCCTCTACCATCGAGATTGGTGTTAAACATAAATAATTGTTATTTGGTGTTTGCGTTGAGCATAGACATGATTGGATTATGTCTATCACAATACGGTTATTCATTTAAGGAGAATAGTGGTTACTCTGTTTATTTGAATAATACCTTAAATGGTCTTGCACCTAAAATGAATGGTTTATTGAATCTCGATCGTAGTGATACACATGTTCATGCCAAAAGATATAAGATAGTAATGATAGTACCACCTACTTGTGGCACTGCCATGTAAGTCATATTGGTATAAAACGCATGAAGAAGCTCCATGTTGATGGATCTTTGGACTCACTCGTTTTTGAAAAGTTTGAGACATGCGAACCATGTCTATTGGTATATGTGCATGAAGAAACTCCATGCAAATGGACCGTTTGGACTCACTTGATTTTGAATCACTTGAGACATGCAAATCATACCACATGGGCAAGATGACTGAAAGCCTCGTTTTCAGTAAAATGGAACAAGAAAGCAACTTGTTGGAAGTAATACATTTTGATGTGTGCAGTCCAATAAGTGCTGAGGCACGCAGTGGATATCATTATGTTCTTACTTCACGGATGATTGGAGTAGATACTGAGTATATTTAATTGATGAAACACAAGTCTGAACTATTGAATGGTTCAAGTAATTTCAGAGTGAAGTTGAAGATCATCGTGACAAGAGGATAAAATATCTATGATATGATCATGGAGATGAGTATCTGAGTTACGAGCTTTGGCACGCAATTAAGACATTGTGGAAATTGTTTCACAATTAATACCGCCTGGAACACCATAGTGTGATGGTGTGTCCGAACATCATAGTTGCACCCTATTGGATATATATGGTGTGTACCATGATGTCTCTCATCGAATTACCACTATCGTTCATGGGTTAGGCATTAGAGACAACCGCACTCACTTTAATAGGGCACCACGTAATTCCGTTGAGACGACACCGTTTGAACTATAGTTTGGAGAAACCTAAGTTGTCTTTTCTTAAAAGTTTGGGGCTGCGACGCTTATGTGAAAAAGTCTCAGGTTGATAAGCTCGAACCCAAAGCGGATAAAATGCATCTTCATAGGACACCCAAAACAGTTGGGTATACCTCCTAATTCAGATCCAAAAGCAATAGGGATTGTTTCTTGAATCGGGTCCTTTCTCGAGGAAAAGTTTGTCTCGAAAATTGAGTGGGAGGATGGTGGAGACTTGATAAGGTTATTGAACCATCACTTCAACCAGTGTGTAGCAGGGCACAGGAAGTTGTTCCTGTGGCACCTACACCAATTGAAGTGGAAGTTGATGATAATGATCATTAAACTTCGGATCAAGTCACTACCGAACCTCGTAGGGTGACAAGGATGTGTACTACTTCAGAATGGTACAGTAATCATGTCTTGAAGGTCATGTTGCTAGACGAAAATGAACCTACGAGCTATGGAGAAGCGATGGTGGGCCCGGATTCTGACAAATGGCTCGAGGCCATAAAATCCGAGAGAGGATCCATGAATGAAAACAAAGTGTAGACTTTGGAAGAACTACTTGATGGTCATAAGGCTGTTGAGTACAGATGGATTTTAAAAGGAAGACGGACAATGATGGTAAGTGTCACCATTAAGAACACTCAACTTGTCGTTAAGATGTTTTCCGACAAGTTCAAGGAGTTGACTGCGATGAGACTTTCTCATTCGTAGTGATGCTAAGAGTCTGTTGGAATTATATTAGCAATTACTGCATGATTTATGAAATCTTGCAGATAGGATGTCAAAACATTGTTTCGTCGACGTTATTCTTGAGGAAAGGTTGTATGTGATACAACCAGAAGGTTTTGTCAATCCTGAAAGATGCTAACAAGAATGCAAAGCTCCAGCAATCCTTCTAAGGACTGGAGTAAGCATCTCAGAGTTGGAATATACGCTTTGATGAGATGATCAAAGATTTTGGGTTTATACAAAGTTTATAAGAAACTTGTATTTCCAAAGAAGTGAGTGGGAGCACTATAGCATTTCTGATAAGTATATGTTGTTGACATATTGTTGATCAGAAATGATGTAAAATTTCTGGAAAGCATATAGGGTTGTTTGAAAGGTGTTTTTCAATAGAAAACCTGGATTAAGATGCTTGAACATTGAGCATCAAGATCTATGAGGATAGATCAAAAACTGCTAAATGGTACTTTCAAATGAGCACATACCTTGACATGATCTTGAAGGTATTCAAGATGTTTCAGTCAAAGAAGGAGTTCTTGCCTGAGTTGTAAGGTATGAAGTTAAGACTTAAAGCTCGACCACGGCAGAAGAGAGAGAAAGGACGAAGGTCATCCCCTATGCTTCAGACGTAGGCTCTATAGTATGCTATGCTGTGTACCACACCGGAAGTGTGCCTTGCCATGAACCAGTCAAGGGGTACAAGAATGATCAAGGAATGGATCATTGGACAGCGGTCAAAATTGTCCTTGGAGTAAATAAGGACATGTTTCTCGATTATGGAGGTGATAAAGAGTTCGGCGTAAAGGGATAAGTCGATGCAAGCTTTAACACATATCCGAATGACTGTGAGTAGCAAACCGGATACGTATAGTGGAGCAACCATTTGGAATAGCTCCAAGTGGAGCGTGGAAGCGGCATTTACAATATGACCTAGAGATTTGCAAAGTACATATGGATCTGAATGTTGCAGACCCTTGACTAAAACCTCTCTCACAAGCAAAACATGATCAAACCCCAGAACTCATTGAGTCTTAATCACATGATGATGTGAACTAGTTTAGTGACACTAGTAAACTCTTTGGATGTTGGTCACATGGCGATGTGACCTGTGAGTGTTAATCACATGGCGATGTGAACTAGATTATTGACTCTAGTGCAAGTGGGAGACTGTTGGAAACATGCCCTAGAAGCAATAATAAATTAGTTATTATTATTATATTTCCTTGTTCATGATAATCGTTTATTATCCATGCTATAATTGTATTGAAAGGAAACTCAAATACATGTGTGGGTACATAGACAACACCATGTCCCTAGTAAGCCTCTAGTTGACTAGCTCGTTGATCAATAGATGGTTACGGTTTCCTGACCATGGACATTGGATGTCGTTGATAACGGGATCACATCATTAGGAGAATGATGTGAGGGACAAGACCCAATCCTAAGCCTAGCACAAAGATCGTGTAGTTCGTATGCTAAAGCTTTTCTAATGTCAAGTATCATTTCCTTAGACCATGAGACTGTGCAACTCCCGGATACCGTAGGAATGCTTTGGGTGTACCAAACGTCACAACGTAACTGGGTGGCTATAAAGGTGCACTATGGGTATCTCCGAAAGTGTCTGTTGGGTTGCCACGAATTGAGACTGGGATTTGTCACTCCGTGTGACGGAGAGGTATCTCTGGGCCCACTCGGTAGGACATCATCATAATGTGCACAATGTGACCAAGGGGTTGATCACGGGATGATGTGTTACGGAACAAGTAAAAAGACTTGCCGGTAACGAGATTGAACAAGGTATCGGCATACCGACGATCGAATCTCGGGCAAGTACAATACCGCTAGACAAAGGGAATTGTATACGGGATTGATTGAATCATCGACATCGTGGTTCATCCGATGAGATCATCGTGGAACATGTGGGAGCCAACATGGGTATCCAGATCCCGCTGTTGGTTATTAACCGGAGAATGTCTCGGTCATGTCTGCATGGTTCCCGAACCCGTGGGGTCTACACACTTAAGGTTCGATGACGCTAGGGTTATAGGGAATAGATGTATGTGGTTACCGAATGTTGTTCGGAGTCCCGGATAAGATCCCGGACGTTACGAGGAGTTCCGGAATGGTCCGGAGGTAAAGATTTATATATGGGAAGTCCTATTTTGGTCACCGGAAAAGTTTTGGGTGCTATTGGTAACGTACCTGGACCACCGGGAGGGTCCCGGGGGTCCACCAGGTGGGGCCACCGGCCCCAGAGGGCTGAATGGGCCAAGTGTGGGAGGGGACCAGCCCCAGGTGGGCTGGTGCACCCCCCCCCACCATGGCCCAAGGCGCCTAGGGTTTGGGGAGGGGGCGCCTCCACCTTACTTGGGGGGCAAGTTTCCCCCTCTCCCCCCCTTGGCCGCCACCCTAGATGGGTTTTGGGGCTGCCGCACCCCTTGGGGTGGGAACCCTAGAGGGGGCGCAGCCCCCTCCCTCTCCCCTATATATACTTGAGGTATTGGGGGCTGCAAAGATACGAGTTTTCCTCTCTCTTGGCGCAGCCCTACCTCTCTTCCTCCTCGTCTCTTGCGGTGCTTGGCGAAGCCCTGCTGGAGTGCCACGCTCCTCCACCACCACCACGCCGTCGTGCTGCTGCTGGACGGAGTCTTCCCCAACCTCTCCCTCTCTCCTTGCTGGATCAAGGCACGGGAGATGTCACCGGGCTGCACATGTGTTGAACGTGGAGGTGTCGTTCGTTCGGCACTAGGATCTCCGGTGATTTGGATCACGACGAGTACGACTCCTTCAACCCCGTTCACTTGAATGCTTCCGCTTAGCGATCTACAAGGGTATGTAGATTCACTCTCCTTCCCCTCGTTGCTAGATTACTCCATAGATTGATCTTAGTGATGCGTAGAAAATTTTGACTTTCTGCTACGTTCCCCAACAAAGGAGACCACGGCAAACAACCTTGGAGGTTTTGTGACTGTGCTAGCAAACCTCACCCGCCGTGCCTTTGCATTAGAAGAGCCCCCATAATATGTGGTGTACTAAGGACCCATGAGCGGTGAAAGCTATCAATTCTGGGCCACCGTGCACATTTATGGTAGGGGTCTATCTCCAGAACGCCCCTACAGGTTCACCGGAAGGACAACTTCCTTTGAGCCTCAAGCCATCCAACTAGTCGCGCGAGAGGCTATAGTTCAACTCCGGCACTTGTCGCCCAGAGTTAACTGTCACTCGTTCTACTACTACCCCGGTCGTGAAGGGTATAGTAGACCACCCCAGGTCGCCAACGGAGATCACGAGACGGATCCTGCATTGTTGCATCTGGTGCGCTATGTAAGTGCACTAGAAGATCTATTCAATCAAATCACCCTTGATCTGATCGCAGCTCGTGGAGAGCTGATCCGCCGAGCCTCGGCTAGAGGAGAAGATGAGCCCAACGCCAACAACCCAGTCGTGCCGTTCGGACAACCGATCGAGTCTTTGAGGTCTGCCCCGGTCATCGACCAAAATACCTTGATGACCCCCGAAGTGCTTCGTCGCCTTTTGGGAACACGCTCCAACGGGATCGTGGCCAACAATCCCCGGGATGGTCATCATCGCTACCCCGACCCTGCAGCCCCTCAACCTCCTCCAGCTAACACTGACGGTGAGAACCGTGGAGAAACCTCGATGTCCACGAGGCACGCCCGCTTAGATATTAACGAGGTGGACTAAGTCACTCGAGTAGTACCGAGTCTCAGTATGCCCACACCCTGTAATTGTGTGATCTTGTATCACCACAATGTTGTTTGCTTGTGCGCCCTATTCTAAATAGTAGCCATGGATGAGTATGTTGATGTGCGATTCCATTTTTAATCTCGGGCGTAGCTACCAAAAACCAACCTCGGTGACACAAAGTTTGTGCTATGAGTAAACTTTTTGATTTCAACCAACAGGAAAGATACTTTTGAAAGCAACTCTTAACAAATCTCGAGGACGAGATTTTTCTTAACGGGGTAGTGTTGTAACACCCCAAAAAATTTAACCTTGTTTTGTTAATTAAAATTTTGCCAGGAAACTTAAACTTTTATTTTCTGGATTTCCTTTTGATTTCAGGACCATTCTTTTCTTTATTATTATGGAGTTTTTACCCCAAATGAAAAACTTTCCAATTATATTATTGGGCTTGTTTACCCTCTCAAGAAATACATTTCTATTATCAGTGGATTTATTTTCATAACTATTGCTCTCTGAACTTTATTCCTTAAAAGTGATTTTTCATTAGTTTTGGAGCTCTATTTGAACTACAACCATTTGATAAATTTGCTTAAAATTCCAACCAAAATTTGGAGATGTCAGGTGGTGTTTTTAAATCACTTTTATGCAAAAAATATCTGCTGTTTATTGGAGATTTTGAGCTCTACACCAAGTTTTCAAATCTGGTCCAGTGGGCAATTTTGCACTACAACCTATTTAAATATTTATTTAAAACTTCCACCAAAATTATGGGATGTTAATAGGAGTATATTATTCAACTTTATGCAAAAACACAGTGATGTTCTTTGAAAAAATTGAGTGAATCAACCTCATTTTCATTCTGGTCCAACTTGATGTTTTGTACTGCAACCATATTTTTATTTGCTCCTTTACCCATGATTCTTTTTCCTGCTTATAGACCACCCTGCAAAACCCTTAAGTCCAAGAGAGTGGACCCATGGGAGGATTTTAAGTGCATGCAATCATGCCTTTTTCTTTCTGTCCAAAACTGAAGATTTGCAAAACTTGCACTAGCAAGTTTCTGGTTTTGCCCAAATGACCTTGCCATCCTCAGCTACATCTGAAGAGACTCCAATCTGGAAAGTTTGGCCACCCCAAGAGTTGCCTTGATGCCCTTGGCATTCTGTTGAGCACTTGGTGTGCATAGCCAGTTTTGACGTGATTTGTAGTTTGCACTGGGGACTTGACACCCTAACCACACCACCATGTCCGCTAATCTTCTTGCAAATCCTAACCTAGGCTTGTTAGTCCCCAGCCTCATCCAAACCCTCTAGCACCTGCTGGAATTTTGCCAAGCAGTTGGCGTGCACGCTCTGGGCGCGGCCAGAGTGCGCGTTTTGGACGTGCGTGCGCACGAGTCACCGCGTCCCGCTGCCGCCTCCCCCGCGCCCGTTCTGGCCCCTCCCCTCTCCCAGTCGACGCACCCGACTCCTCCCTCGTTGCAGGGCCGCCTGGCCCCCTCCTAGCACCCTACAGTGACGCCACCGCAAGCCGCCACCGCCGCCCCGGCAACCTCTGCCCTGGTCAGTGCCGCCCGTACCACACCAACGCGCCAGCTCGCTCGTGGAACAGCCCGAGCTCATCCACTAGCTCGTGAGCTAGCGCCCGTCGCTGCCACATCGCCCTGTCCACTACAGAACAGCGGTCGCCGACGATCCTATCCACGGCCGCCGCGAACCGACCTAGCCGCACAATAAGTAGGGGCCCCCGGGCTTGTCCAGCCACTCAGGCAGCCTCAAGCCAACCCCATAGCACCCCCCACAGCCAGTAATCGTCGGGGGAAAGTCGTCTTCCCCGACTCCGGCCGGTTCGACCGCCGCCACGCCCCAGCGCCGTTCGTCACAACCACGGCCTCCCCTGCCCGTCCAATGCCACCATTCTACCCCCCCCCTTGACCGTGTGGAGCTGCCCAGCCTCTCAATCGTGATCGGGAACCACCGTAGAACACAACCCCAAACCCACCCGAAGCCTCCTCCGCCGCGGAGCTCGCCGCCGGTGACTCCCTCCACCCCCGCCGACCCAGCAACCACGGGGAGGTCCATAGTGAGTTGGCGGATCCATCCCTGCCCTCAGATGCCCTCGAGGAGCCGTCGTCCGCCGCCGAAGATCGTCGGAGCTCTGCCCCCGTTCGGCAAAAGAGGAGGAAGGAGGCAGGGGATGACTAGTCAAACCTGACCAGTGGGCCCCCTAGACCCACTGTCACTCACCCGGCCGGTCCACATGGTTTAAGTGGAAGCGTAAAAGCAAAGTGCGCCTTCGACGTGTTCAGTTTTCAAAACGTTTTTTTTAAACAGAGTTTGACCAAAACTTTGACTGGCTATATCTTTTTAAAATAAAACTCCAAATAAGTTGATTCTTTTTCCTAACTCTCTCAAATTTAGTCTAGTTTATTTTAAGATTTATTTGAAAAAAATTCAGACAACTTTTTTGCACTGTGTTGAAACTATGTGTTAATTTGAATAATATCAAAAATAGGTTTTTGAAGAAGAAGTCAACTTTCAAAAGGCACACCCCACTTGCATACTCTTGAAGGCAAGCGCATTCTGAACCCTGGCATAATATTGTGTGTGTTATTTGACATGATTATAACACCACCTTAATACGTAGAACTCGTTATTTTATGTGGTGATACGATCATTTGCATGAATGCATATTGGAGATTTCCTTGCTGTTGGAAATGGTCATGCTTGTGACAGTAATCATCCTCGTATGCTTTCGTGCCTGCCGGAAGGAAGCCAGGAAAGTCTCTGTCTTGGGTAGACCTGAGCTTGTCCCTAGTTCCTCGTCGAGACAAGTGTGTCCGGTATGGCATGATGGGGTATGATGAGTGGTGATTCTATCTGTTGGATGAAATATATTCGTTATGCTAATCATGCAGGGAATACTTAAACCTCCTGAGTCGACCATAGATCGAGTCTTGTTCCAGTAACCCCCATACTTGTTTCGTGCTACCACTTGTCCCTACAGCAAGTAGGGTACGGTTCAGTAAGTTGTCAACCCCTTTCTAGCACACACCGTATAGAGAGACCATGGTGGAAGATACCGACTGCAGCCGGTAGGCAGGCCAGCTGGTCCGGGGGCATGGGTGTTTCGGTTGTAGCCAAGGGGGTAGCTCCCCCAGTTAGCGCACGGTATAAATTTTGTGATCCCATGCTAATCGAGGTTGTAGCCTCCCCACTTAGAGTTTTGCTTAACTAGTGTCGTGGGTGATTCCAGACACCGGTAAGTCAGGCTGGTGTGTGCAGTCAGGTGTGTTTTCAATTAAAAGACCATAGACGGAATTAGTCCCGATGGACTAAAGGAATCCGTTACTCGTGGGTAAAGAGTACACCCTCTGCAGAGATTAAATCTATTCGAATAGCCGTGTCCATGGTTAAGGACAACAGTCTGGGATGGGTCAAGTGTCGGTCTTAGTGTCGGTCTTCAGAGGAGAAACTACTAAACCAGAACATGGATCATGACGTGTGACTTATGATGATTATGATTATTATTATTATGGACTAACCTCTTTATATTATTTGAAGTATTGAGTATCCCTGGGACGGTTCTACCTCCTGGATATTTACGGTGATTGTTTTCTTATAAGCCCTTTATGTGGTGTCGCTCAGACGTCCGACTGTGGCATGCTGTTATTTATTTACCTTATAAGCCCTTTATGTGGTGTCGCTCAAACGCCCAACTGTGGCATGCTGTTATTTATTTACCTTATGAGCCCTTTATGCGGTGTCGCTCAGACGCCCAACTGAGGCATGCTCGTTATTTACTATCCTTTCGAGGCGTCACTTCAGACACCCGATCGGTGCATTTTATTACTACTCTGTTATGCATATCCATGTTGTATATAATTAATCGCTTGCATGCATCAGGGATTTTATTTTATGACTGACGTTGTGATCATAGAATATTTCAGAGCATGATTTTCATTTGTTATATTATACCACTGTTCATGATGTTTGCGAGTACATTCAAAGTACTCACTGGCTTGGCCCTGGCTATTGTCTTGGCCAGATTCCTTGCATGGAGAGGAGCGTTGCGATGACAGCCCCGGATGTTGGAAATATGCCCTAGAGGCAATAATAAAAGTATTATTATTATATTTCCTTGTTCATGATAATTGTCTTTTATTCATGCTATAACTGTATTATCTGGAAATCGTAATACACGTGTGAATACATAGACCACAATATGTCCCTAGTGAGCCTCTAGTTGACTAGCTCGTTGTGATCAACAGATAGTCATGGTTTCCTGGCTATGGACATTGGATGTCGTTGATAACGGGATCACATCATTAGGAGAATGATGTGATGGACAAGACCCAATCCTAAGACTAGCACAAAAGATCGTGTAGTTCATTTGCTAGAGCTTTGCCAATGTCAAGTATCTCATCCTTCGACCATGAGAGCGTGTAACTCCTGGATACCGTAGGAGTGCTTTGGGTGTATCAAACGTCACAACGTAACTGGGTGACTATAAAGGTGCACTACAGGTATCTTCGAAAGTATCTATTGTTTTATGCGGATCGAGACTGGGATTTGTCACTCCATGTAAACGGAGAGGTATCTCTGGGCCCACTCGGTAGGACATCATCATATGCGCAATGTGACCAAGGAGTTGATCACGGGATGATGTGTTACAGAACGAGTAAAGTGACTTGCCGGTAACGAGATTGAACAAGGTATTGGATACCGACGATCGAATCTCGGGCAAGTAACATACCGATAGACAAAGGGAATTGAATACGGGATTGATTAAGTCCTTGACATCGTGGTTCATCCGATGAGATCATCGTGGAACATGTGGGAGCCATCATGGGTATCCAGATCCCGCTGTTGGTTATTGACCGGAGAACGTCTCGGTCATGTCTACATGTCTCCCGAACCCGTAGGGTCTACACACTTAAGGTTCGATGACGCTAGGGTTATAAAGGAAGTTTGTATGTGGTTACCGAATGTTGTTCGGAGTCCCGGATGAGATCCCAGACGTCACGAGGAGTTCCGGAATGGTCCGGAGGTAAAGATTCATATATGGGAAGTCCTATTTTGGCCACCGGAAAATGTTCGGGATTTTTCGGTATTGTACCGGGAAGGTTCTAGAAGGTTCCGGAGTGGGGCCCACCTGCATGGGGGGACCCACATGGACGTGGGTAGTGGGGGCAAGGCCCCACACCCCTGGTCAAGGCGCACCAAGATCCCCCCTTAGAAGGAATAAGATCATATCCCGAAGGGATAAGATCAAGATCCCTAAAAAGGGGGGATAACAATCGGTGGGGAAGGAAATAATGAGATTTCTTTCCTCCCACCTTGGCCAACGCCCCAATGGACTTGGAGGGCAAGAAACCAGCCCCTCCACCCCTATATATAGTGGGGAGGCGCATGGGAGCTATAGACGAAGTTCTGGCGCAGCCCTCTACCTCTCTTCCTACTCCTCCTCTCCCATGGTGCTTGGCGAAGCCCTGCTGGATTGCCACGCTCCTCCACCACCACCATGCCGTTGTGCTGCTGTTGGATGGAGTCTTCCTCAACCTCTCCCTCTCTCCTTGCTGGATCAAGGCGTGGGAGACGTCACCGGGCTGTACGTGTGTTGAACGCGGAGGTGCCGTGCGTTCGGCACTTGATCATCGGTGATTTGAATCACGACGAGTACGACTCCATCAACCCCGTTCACTTGAACGCTTCCGCTTAGTGATCTACAAGGGTATGTAGATGCACTCTCTTTCTACTCGTTGCTGGTCTCTCCATAGATAGATCTTGGTGACACGTAGGAAAATTTTGAATTTCTGCTACGTTCCCCAACAGTGGCATCATGAGCTAGGTCTATTGCGTAGATTCTTTGCACGAGTAGAACACAAAGTAGTTGTGGGTGTTGATGTTGTTCAATATGCTTACCGTTACTAGTCCAATCTTGTTTCGACGGTATTGTGGGATGAAGCGGCCCGGACCGACCTTACACGTACTCTTACGTGAGACAGGTTCCATCGATTGACATGCACTTGGTGCATAAGGTGGCTAGCGGGTGCCAGTCTCTCCCACTTTAGTCGGAACGGATTCGATGAAAAGGGTCCTTATGAAGGGTAAATAGCAATTGGCATATCACGTTGTGGTCTTGCGTAGGTAAGAAACGTTCTTGCTAGAAACCCATAGCAGCCACGTAAAACATGCAACAACAATTAGAGGACGTCTAACTTGTTTTTGCAGGGTATGCTATGTGATGTGATATGCCCAAGAAGAATGTGATGAATGATATGTGATGTATGAGATTGATCATGTTCTTGTAATAGGATTCACGACTTGCATGTCGATGAGTATGACAACCGGCAGGAGCCATAGGAGTTGTCTTTATTTATTGTATGACCTGCGTGTCATTGAAGAACGCCATGTAAACTACTTTACTTTATTGCTAAACGCGTTAGTCATAGAAGTAGAAGTAGTCGTTGGAGTGACAACTTCATGAAGACACGATGATGGAGATCATGATGATGGAGATCATGGTGTCGTGCCGGTGACGATGATGATCATGGAGCCCCGAAGATGAAGATCAAAAGGAGCAAAATGATATTGGCCATATCATGTCACTATTTGATTGCATGTGATGTTTATCATGTTTATGCATCTTGTTTGCTTAGGACGACGGTAGTAAATAAGATGATCCCTTACAAAATTTCAAGAAGTGTTCTCCCCTAACTGTGCACCGTTGCTACAGTTCGTCGCTTCTAAGCACCACGTGATGATCGGGTGTGATGGATTCTTACGTTCACATACAACGGGTGTAAGACAGTTTTACACAGCGAAAACACTTAGGGTTAACTTGACGAGCCTAGCATGTGCAGACATGGCCTCGGAACACGGAGACCGAAAGGTCGAGCATGAGTCGTATGGTAGATACGATCAACATGAAGATGTTCACCGATGATGACTAGTCCGTCTCACGTGATGATCGGACACGGCCTAGTTGACTCGAATCATGTGATCACTTAGATGACCAGAGGGATGTCTATCTAAGTGGGAGTTCATAAGATGAACTTAATTATCCTGAACATAGTCAAAAGACCTTTTGCAAATTATGTCGTAAGCTCGCGCTTTAGTTCTACTGTTTTAGATATGTTCCTAGAGAAAATATAGTTGAAAGTTGATAGTAGCGATTATGCGATCAGTAGAAAGCTTATGTCCTTAATGCACCGCTCAGTGTGCTGAACCCCAACGTCGTTTGTCGATGTTGCGAACATCGGACATACACGTTTTGATAACTACGTGATAGTTCAATTAAATGGTTTAAGTAGAGGCACCAAAGACGTTTTTGAAACGTCGCGGAACATATGAGATGTTTCGAGGGCTGAAATTGGGATTTCAGGCTCGTGCCCACGTCAAGAGGTATAAGACCTCCGACGATTTTCTTAGCCTGCAAACTAAGGGAGAAAAGCTCAATCGTTGAGCTTGTGCTCAGATTGTCTGAGCACAACAATCACTTGAATCGAGTGGGAGTTGATCCTCCAGATGAGATAGTGATGTTTCCCCAAAGTCATTGCCACCAAGCTGCTAGAGCTTCGTGATTAACTATAACATATCAGGGATAGATATGATGATCCTTGAAATATTCATGATGTTTGACACCGCGAAAGTAGAAATCAAGAAGGAGCATCAATTGTTGATGGTTGGTGAAACCACTAGTTTCAAGAAGGGCAAGGGAACAAAGGGATACTTCATGAAACGGCAATTCAGCTGCTGCTCTACTGAAGAAACCCAAGGTTGAACCCAAACCCGAGACTAAGTGCTTCCGTAATAAGGGGAACAACCACTGGAGCAGCATTACCCTAGATACTTGGTAGATGAGAAGGCTGGCAAGG
Source organism: Triticum dicoccoides (assembly GCF_002162155.2). NCBI lineage: Eukaryota > Viridiplantae > Streptophyta > Magnoliopsida > Poales > Poaceae > Triticum > Triticum dicoccoides. Next base: position 557,868,205 of record NC_041383.1, read on the forward strand.
TCGATAGAAGTATATTGGATATACATTATGTTAATGTGTACTTTACTAGTACTCCTAGTAGCACCAGGGTATTGGATACCGGTTCGGTTGCTAAGTGTTAGTAACTCGAAATAAAAGCTACGGAATAAGCGGAGACTAGCTAAAGGTGAGCTGACGATATATGTTGGAAGTGTTTCCAAGGTTGATATGATCAAGCATCGCACGCTCCCTCTACCACCGAGATTGGTGTTTGCGTTGAGCATACACATGATTGGATTATGTCTATCGCAATACGATTATTCATTTAAGGAGAATAATGGTTACTCTATTTTTGAATAATACCTTCAATGGTCTTGCACCTAAAGGAATGGTTTATTGAATCTCGGTCATAGTGATACACATTTTCATGCCAAAAGATATAAGATAGTAATGATAGTACCACTTACTTGTGGCACTGCCATGTAAGTCATAATGGTATAAAACGCATGAAGAAGCTCCATGTTGATGGATCTTTGGACTCACTCGTTTTTGAAAAGTTTGAGACATGCGAACCATGTCTATTGGTGTATATGCATGAAGAAACTCCATGCAAATGGATCGTTCGGACTCACTTGATTTTGAATCACTTGAGATATGCAAATCATACCACATGGGCAAGATGACTGAAAAGCCTCATTTTCAGTAAGATGGAACAAGATAGCAACTTGTTGGAAGTAACACATTTTGATGTGTGCAGTCGAATGAGTGCTGAGGCATGCAGTGAATATCATTATGTTCTTACTTCACAGATGATTCGAGTAAATGTTGAGTATATTTACTTGATGAAACACAAGTCTGAATTATTGAATGGTTCAAGTAATTTCAGAGTGAAGTAGCAGATCATTGTGACAAGAGGATAAAATGTCTATGATATGATCATAGAGATGAATATCTGAGTTACGAGTTTTGGCACATAATTAAGACATTGTGGAAATTGTTTCGCAATTAATACCGCCTGGAACACCATAATGTGATGGTGTGTCCGAACATCATAGTTGCACCCTATTGGATATGGTGCGTACCATGATGTCTCTTATCAAATTACCACTATCGTTCATCGGTTAGGCATTAGAGACAACCACATTCACTTTAAATAGGGCACCACGTAATTCCAATGAGATGACACCGTATGAATTCTGGTTTAGAGAAACCTAAGTTGTCGTTTCTTAAAAGTTTGGGGCTGCGACGCTTATATGAAAAAGTTTCAGGTTGATAAGCTCGAACCCAAAGCGGATAAAATGCATCTTCATAGGAAACCCAAAACAGTTGGGTATACCTCCTAATTCAGATCCGAAAGCAATATGGATTGTTTCTAGAATCGGGTCCTTTCTCGAGGAAAAGTTTCTCTCGAAAGAATTGAGTGGGAGGATGGTGGAGACTTGATGAGGTTATTGAACCGTCTTTTCAACTAGTGTGTGACAGGGCACAGGGAGTTGTTCCTGTGGCACCTACACCAATTGAAGTGGAAGCTTATGATATTGATCATGAAACTTCGGATCAAGTCACTCCCAAACCTCGTAGGATGACAAGGATGCGTACTACTTCAGAGTGGTACGTAATCCTGTCATGAAGGTCATGTTGCTAGACAACAATGAACCTACGAGCTATGGAGAAGCGATGGTGGCCCGGATTCCGATAAATGGCTTGAGGCCATAAAATCCGAGAGAGGATCCATGTATGAAAACAAAGTGTAGACTTTGGCAGAACGGCTCGATGGTCGTAAGGCTAATGAGTACAAATGGATTTCAAAAGGAAGACGGACAATGATGGTAAATGTCACCATTAAGAAAGCTCGACTTGTCGTTAAGATGTTTTCCGACAAGTTCAAGGAGTTGACTACGATGAGATTTTCTCACTCGTAGCGATGCTAAGAGTCTGTTGGAATTATATTAGCGATTACTGCATTATTTATGAAATCTTGCAGATAGGATGTCAAAACATTGTTTCCTCGACGATTTTAATGAGGAAAGGTTGTATGTGATACAACCGGAAGTTTTTGTCAATCCCGAAAGATGCTAATAAGTATGCAAAGCTCCAGCAATCCTTCTAAGGACTGGAGTGAGCATCTCGGAGTTGGAATGTATGCTTTGATGATGATCAAAAATTTTGGGTTTGTACAAAGTTTATGAGAAACTTGTATTTCCAAAGAAGTGAGTGGGAGCACTATAGAATTTCTGATGAGTATATGTTGTTGACATATTGTTGATCAGAAATGACGTAGAATTTCTAGAAAGCATATAGGGTTATTTTGAAAGTGTTTTTCAATGGAAAGCCTGGATTAAGCTACTTGAACATTGAGCATCAAGATCTATAAGGATAGATCAAAATGCTTAATAATACTTTCAAATGAGCACATACCTTGACATGATCTTGAAGGTGTTCAAGATGGACCAGTCAAAGAAGGAGTTCTTGCCTGAGTTGTAAGGTACGAAGTTAAGACTTAAAGCTCGACCACGGCAGAATAGAGAGAAAGGACGAAGGTCGTCCCCTATGCTTAAGACGTAGGCTCTTCAGTATGCTATGCTGTGTACCGCACCTGAAGTGTGCCTTGCCATGAGTCAGTCAAGGGGTACAAGAGTGATCCAAGAATGGCTCACAGGACAGCGGTCAAAGTTATCCTTAGTAACTAGTGGACTAAGGAATTTTCTCGATTATGGAGGTGGTAAAAGAGTTCGTCGTAAAGGTTACGACGATGCAAGCTTGACACCTATCCGGATAGCTCTGAGTAGAGATACCAGATACATATAATGGAGCAATAATTTAGAATAGCTCCAAGTAGAACAGTTGTTTGGAATAGCTCCAAATAGAGCGTGGTAGCTGCATCTAGGAGATGACATAGAGATTTGTAAAGCACACACGGATCTGAAAGGTTCAGACCCGTTGACTAAAACCTCTCTCACAAGCAACATGATCAAACATAAAACTCATTGAGTGTTAATCACATAGTGATGTGAACTAGACTACTGACTCTAGTAAACTCTTGGGTATTAGTCACATGGCGATCTGACCTGTGAGTGTTAATCACATGGCGATGTGAACTAGATTATTGACTCTAGTGCAAGCGGGAGACTGTTGGAAATATGCCCTAGAGGCAATAATAAAAGTATTATTATTATATTTCCTTGTTCGTGATAATTGTCTTTTATTCATGCTATAACTGTATTATCCGGAAATCGTAATACACGTGTGAATACATAGACCACAATATGTCCCTAGTGAGCCTCTAGTTGACTAGCTCGTTGTGATCAACATATAGTCATGGTTTCCTGGCTATGGACATTGGATGTCGTTGATAACGGGATCACATCATTAGGAGAATGATGTGATGGACAAGACCCAATCCTAAGACTAGCACAAAAGATCGTGTAGTTCATTTGCTAGAGCTTTGCCAATGTCAAGTATCTCTTCCTTCGACCATGAGAGCGTGTAACTCCTGGATACCGTAGGAGTGCTTTGGGTGTATCAAACGTCACAACGTAACTGGGTGACTATAAAGGTGCACTACAGGTATCTCCGAAAGTATCTATTGTTTTATGCGGATCGAGACTGGGATTTGTCACTCCGTGTAAACGGAGAGGTATCTCTGGGCCCACTCGGTAGGACATCATCATATGCGCAATGTGACCAAGGAGTTGATCACGGGATGATGTGTTATAGAACGAGTAAAGTGACTTGCCGGTAACGAGATTGAACAAGGTATTGGATACCGACGATCGAATCTCGGGCAAGTAACATACCGATAGACAAAGGGAATTGAATACGGGATTGATTAAGTCCTTGACATCGTGGTTCATCCGATGAGATCATCGTGGAACATGTGGGAGCCATCATGGGTATCCAGATCCCGCTATTGGTTATTGACCGGAGAACGTCTCGGTCATGTCTACATGTCTCCCGAACCCGTAGGGTCTACACACTTAAGGTTCGATGACGCTAGGGTTATAAAGGAAGTTTGTCTGTGGTTACCGAATGTTGTTCGGAGTCCCGAATGAGATCCCGGACGTCACGAGGAGTTCCGGAATGGTCCGGAGGTAAAGATTTATATATGGGAAGTCCTATTTTGGCCACCGGAAAATGTTCGGGATTTTTCGGTATTGTACCGGGAAGGTTCTAGAAGGTTCCGGAGTGGGGCCCACCTGCATGGGGGGACCCACATGGACGTGGGTAGTGGGGGCAAGGCCCCACACCCCTGGTCAAGGCGCACCAAGATCCCCCCTTAGAAGGAATAAGATCATATCCCGAAGGGATAAGATCAAGATCCCTAAAAAGGGGGGATAACAATCGGTGGGGAAGGAAATAATGAGATTTCTTTCCTCCCACCTTGGCCAACGCCCCAATGGACTTGGAGGGCAAGAAACCAGCCCCTCCACCCCTATATATAGTGGGGAGGCGCATGGGAGCTATAGACGAAGTTCTGGCGCAGCCCTCTACCTCTCTTCCTACTCCTCCTCTCCCATGGTGCTTGGCGAAGCCCTGCTGGATTGCCACGCTCCTCCACCACCACCACGCCGTTGTGCTGCTGTTGGATGGAGTCTTCCTCAACCTCTCCCTCTCTCCTTGCTGGATCAAGGCGTGGGAGACGTCACCGGGCTGTACGTGTGTTGAACGCGGAGGTGCCGTGCGTTCGGCACTTGATCATCGGTGATTTGAATCACGACGAGTACGACTCCATCAACCCCTTGAACGCTTCCGCTTAGCGATCTACAAGGGTATGTAGATGCACTCTCTTTCTACTCGTTGCTGGTCTCTCCATAGATAGATCTTGGTGACACGTAGGAAAATTTTGAATTTCTGCTACGTTCCCCAACACCGGAACCGAAGCAACGGTGATAGCAGCCTCGCGAAGATAGGAGTTAACCTGGTCAGTTGTTCCTGTGGGAAATGGAGTCCCATAGACGTTGATGATCCACAAACCGCTTCCGACATCAACCACTAGCAGCCTTATGTTGTACTCATAGGCCAGAATGGTCTTGTACTATATATTACGTATTTTTGCTTGGAGTTTCTGTATCAAGTTGGTTCCTCATTAGCTAACAGTAATCCTGGGGCTGGTGAGCACAAAGGCCATTTTCTGGGAAATTAATACCTGGAAAACCGGTCGTGACACTCCATATCTCAACACAATTATCAAGCATCAAACTTATCTTAGTATTCAACGCACTCAAAAGAAAGTTTCACATATCTTGAATACCAAGTATATTAATATTAAGCAAATTACCATGCCATTAACGACTCCCAAAATAATCTAAGTGAAGCATGAGAGATCAACACTTTCTTTAAAACAAATCCACCACCGTGCTCTAAAAGATATAAGTGAAGTACTAGAGCAAAAATTATCACGCTCAAAAGATATAAGTGAAGCACTATGAGCAATAACAAAAACTACTCCGAAAGATATAAGTGAAGATCAATGAGTAGTCGAATAATTATGCAACTATGTGAAGACTCTCCCAATTAATAATTTCAGATCTTGATACTTTATTCAAACAGCAAGCAGAGCTAAAGAAAACTACATTGGAAGGATAGCACAACTCGTGTGAAGAAGCAAAAGTTTAGGCTCAACCGATACTAACCGATGGTTGTTGAAGAAGAAAGGTGGGATGCCTACCGGGGCACCCCCAAGCTTAGATGCTTGAGACTTCTTGAAATATTATCTTGGGGTGCCTTGGGCATCCCCAAGCTTGAACTTTTGTGTCTCCTTAATTCCTCTCATATCATGGTTTCTCTTTTTATCAAAAGCTTCATTCACAACAAACTCAACAAGAACTCGTGAGATAGGTTAGTATAAACCAATGCAAAACCTTATCATTTTCTACTGTAACAAATCACTAAAATTATTATTCAACATTGCATACTAAATGCCTCTGTATATTTAATACTCCTATCCTCAAATAGAATCATTAAACAAGCAAACATACGCAAACAATGCAAACATAACAGCAATCTGCCAAAACAGTACAGTCTGTAAAGAATGCAAGAGTATCAATATTTCCCTGAATCCAAAAATTATGAACTAAAATTCCCACTGTAATAAATTTATCAGAGATCAGTATGCAAAAAGATTCAACGTTATACCATTCTCTGACTTTTCTAGGGAATTTTTGCAACAGCGGTAAACTTTGCGTTTTCAAACAGCAACATGTATACTAGCAAAATAAGCATAACAAAGGCTATCCTTGACTTTTTTATTGAAACTAAAGATGCAAAACATTATTCTAACTAACAGAAAGCAAAAACTAACAAAATAAAATGACGCTCCAAGCAAAACACATATCATATGGTGAATAAAAATATAGCTCCAAGTAAAGTTACCGATAGACGAAGACGAAAGAGGGGATGCCTACCGGGGCATCCCCAAGCTTAGGCTCTTGGTTGTCCTTGGATATTACCTTGGGTGCCTTGGGCATCCCCAAGCTTAGGCTCTTGCCACTCCTTATTCCATAGTCCATCGAATCTTTGTTGCTCCTTCTTTTCTTTTTTTTCTTCACATTATGTGTAGGTTCAACCTTCCTCTTTGAGCTCCTTATTGATGAGATTGGTTGAATAGAAAGCTCCTCCTCGTTACCTGGTTCGTCATGAGAAATAATAGGAGGATATTGGAAAGTCTTTTCCCTTTCATTACTATTCTCATCATCTTCTATTTGCTTTCTTTTCCTTAGGTAATTGGCAATATAAGGATTTTCAATACAATTCACCGCACAGTACATATAAATCTTCTCTACATCAAAATCAAGAAATCTATCAAGGTTAAATTTTGGAATACCCTCAGTTATACGTTTCATTTCTTCATACCCTAAAAGAAGGCTAAGCTCTTTATAATGCTCAAGGGTAATCAAATTATCACAATATTTAGGCACGACTTGATCATGAAACAAATAGCATTGGAGCTTTAAATGACCATGTTCATCGCAAAGTTCACAAGGGGCACGAAAAATATCGAATCTTTCAGCACATCCATCTAGCTCTTCTTGCAACAATTTGGTTTCTAAGTACTTATGCCTCTTGCAATATCTATCTTCCCTATTTGGTGTGTACTTACAAACCCACTGCACTCCACAAAAATTGACATGTTTATAGGAGACATTTTCATCATAACTAGTGCAATCATCATTAGCATCATGGATATTCAAAGAATTCGTACTAACAACATTGCAATCATGCTCATCGTTCACATATTTTATGCCAAGAATTCTATGTAATTCTTCTTCTAGTACTTGAGCACAATTTTCCTTTCCATCATACTCACGAAAGATATTAAAAAGATGAAGCGTATGAGACAAACTCAATTCCATTTTTTTGTAATTTTCTTTTATAAACTAAACTAGTGCTAAAAAAAGAAACAAAAAGATTCGATTGCAAGATCTAAAGATATACCTTCAAGCGCTAACCTCCCCGGCAACGGCGCTAGAGAAGAGCTTGATGTCTACTACACAACCTTCTTCTTGTAGACGTTGTTGGGCCTGCAAGTGCACAGGTTTGTAGGACAGTAGCAAATTTCCCTCAAGTGGATGACCTAAGGTTTATCAATCCGTAGGAGGCGTAGGATGAAGATGGTCTCTCTCAAACAACCCTGCAACCAAATAACAAAGAGTCTCTTGTGTCCCCAACACACCCAATACAATGGTAAATTGTATAGGTGCACTAGTTCGGCGAAGAGATGAAGATGCAAGTGCAAAATAGATAGTAGATAAAGGTTTTTGTAATCTGAAATAATAAAAACAGCAAGGTAACAAGCGATAAAAGTGAGCGTAAACGGTATTGCAATGATAGGAAACAAGGCCTAGGGTTCATACTTTCACTAGTGCAAGTTCTCTCAACAATAATAACATAGATAGATCATATAACAAGCCCTCAACATGCAACAAAGAGTCACTCCAAAGCCACTAATAGCGGAGAACGAATGTAGAGATTATGGTTGGGTACGAAACCACCTCAAAGTTATTCTTTCGGATCGATCTATAAAAGAGTTCGTACTAGAATAACACCTTAAGACACAAATCAACCAAAACACTAATGTCACCTAGATACTCCATTGTCACCTCGAGTATCCTTGGGCATGATTATATGATATGCATGACACAATCTCAGATTCATCCAACCAACATAAAAGTACTTCAAAGAGTGCCCCAAAGCTACTACCGGAGAGTCAAGAATGTGTGCCAACCCCTATGCATAGGTTCCCAATGTCACGAAACCCGCAAGTTGATCACCAAGACATACATCAAGTGTTCTCATAAAAGATTCAATCCGATAAGATAACTTCAAAGGGGAAACTCAATTCATCACAAGAGAGTAGAGGGGGAGAAACATCATAAGATCCAACTACAATAGCAAAGCTCGGGATACATCAAGATCGTGCCATAGAGGGAACACAAGAGAGAACACGAGAGAGAGATCAAACACATAGCTACTGGTACATACCCTCAGCCCCGAGGGTGAACTACTCCTTCTTCGTCATGGATAGCGCCGGGATGATGAAGATGGCCACCGATGATGGGATCCCCCCTCCGGCAGGGTGCCGGGAAGGGCTCCCGAGAGGTTTTTGGTGGCTACAGAGTCTTGCGGCGGCGGAACTCCCGATCTATCTTCTGTTCTGGAAGTTTTAGGGTACGTAGGTATATATGGGTGCAAGGGGTACGTCGGTGGACCTCTAGGGTGCTCACGAGGCAGGGGGCGCACCCAGGGGGAGGGCACGCCCCCCACCCTCGTGGGCAGCCTGGGAATCCCCTGACGTGCACTCCAAGTCTATCAGGTTGCTTTCCTTCCAAAAATAACTTATCCAGTTGATTTCGTTCCGTTTTGACTCCGTATGATATTCCTTTTCCTCGAAACACTGAAATAGGCATAAAACAGCAAATCTGGGTTGGGCCTCCGGTTAATAGGTTAGTCCCAAAAACAATATAAAAGTGGATAATAAAGCCCAATATTGCCTAAAACAGTAGATAAAGTAGCATGGAGCAATCAAAAATTATAGATACGTTGGAGACGTATCACCCCTCCTCCGACAGCAAAGTCAGCCGGACCATCCTCACCGGCCAACCCAATCACGCTGAGATCGACATGGCTTCGCCAAAGAGGTTGTACACTTGTTGCATCTCTTTTTTACTCTACATGTTATATATATTGTCCACTGAGCACACAGATTCGTTCCTTTAGTGTCTCCTTGAAAGAAAAAACGTAGGAATTTTAATTTTTCACTTGTCCTCCTTTTTAAATTCCTATTCATGAAGCACAAGACTAAGAGATAGTAGCATAATAGCATTATAACCGTACATTTTCTTGTGGTTTGACTTAATCTCACCATGCTTCTTTGCATCCTGTGATCTTCCAATTGTTGTCAATCAAACACCCAGATTGGAAGAAATCCTGTGTTTTTAAATTCTCTGTTTTGCACGTGCATTCCTATCCTATTCCTGTCTATTTCCTATCCCTACATTGTTGGAATCCTCCAATTCAAACGAGCCCTTACAGAATTACTTCTCTTACAGATAGTTGTCAAAGAAAACCTTGCGTGGTTTGTCCTGCTCCTACTGCACCGTCGTCCACCCGAGCTCAGCTGCTCAGACGACAGAAGGGTCCAGCACAGTAGGGATATGGCCTCCAGACTGTCTTTCGCCGCCTCAGATCTTCTTCCCCGCCACTAGCAGCCATGAAAATTGCATTACCATCATCAACCGAGCAGATGACCTCGAGGACTACACGGGTCCGCAAGAGATGTCGCACTCTTCCGTGTCTGCTTACGTTATGCATCGCTTAATATGATGACATGCTACATTATCATCGTGTTCACCTATTAGACTCCGAGTTAGGTCCAAACTAATGCTGAAACTTGAGTTTTAAATGGTTGTGGGGTACATATTGGGGCAGCAATCAGTACTATCTGTCTACTATCTGGTTAATCTCGGGTATCTACTATGAGTTTCATGTTGGGTGCAAACAAATATTAAAGGAGCCATTATCTATATTTTTAACTAAAGCTATTATCTTCCTGCTATCATTGGTTTTGGGTCTATCCACAGTTTGCTACCATCATTCTGGATTTGTGCATGTACTCCTTACATAATCTCACTATGTTTTATTCCTATGCATGCCAGTTATTGTACACAATGGAACTAATCATGTAGAGCAAAAGAGACGAGCCTTGCGTGGCAATAAAATTTCATGCAGATGTCGCTCCATGGTGGGCGCAAAGGCAGCCCCCCTCCGCTCATTTCGGAACGTAATCAAGAGGAAGATAACTGTTCCGAGGGGGATTCAGAAGGATAAGACCACTCCTATTTACCCCATGAGGTCTTTGCTATAACTTAGCATGCTGATGTTGGTAATATCATGCATATGGTGCCTTGCATTGCTTACTGTATACATCAAAGATGTCATCAGCTTAGTTTAGACATGCTTTGTGTCAATGCCATATGTTTAGTTTCTTTATCGTATATGTGAATCATGCAATGCCATCTTGTTTAGCCAGGCATCATATATGTGAATTTTGCAATGCTATCTTGCTTAGCTAGTCATCTTATATGTAAATTATATCATGCCATCCTTTTTTTCATTACATATTACATTTGTCAACAATGTTAGTACATTCAACTGCTCTTCATGTGCATCAGCCATTTGACACGGTGATGGCAAATTCTGGAGTGAAAACAAGGTCTTCAGAGCAGACTATGCTATCTGACGAAGCGCATATCTCGCTGGTTACGGATAGCTCCTCAGAGGAGGATTCAGAGATAGATGACCAATCCTATCCCCCCCCCGAGGTGTATGCTCTAACTTGGCAGGGTTATGTTGCTCATATCGTGTGTATGGTGTCTCGCATTGCTATGTCATTTGATTAGTTTAGACATGCTTTGTGTGAATGCCACCTCTTCAGTGTCTAATTTCCATATATGTGAATTATGCATTGCCATCTTGTTGCAAGACATTATATATGTGAATTATACAATGCTATCTTGTTGCAAAGGCATTATATATGTGAATTATGCAATGCCATGTTGTTTAGCCAATCATCATGTATGTGAATTATATCATGCTATCATTTTTTTGTATTATGTGTTCCATTTGTCGACAACATTTGTATATTCAACTACTCTTCATGTGCATCAGCCATTTGAAGCGGTGATGGAAGTATCTGGAGTGAAAACAAGGTATTCAGAGCAGACAATGCTACCTGCTGAAGTAGACATCTTACTGGTTATAGAGAGCTCCTCAGTGGAGGATTCAGAGACTAATGACCAGTCCTATTTCCCCCCTGAGGTCTATGCTCAAACTTGGCAGGGTTATATTACCCATGTCATGCATGTTGTCTTGCATTGCTTAGTTTTTACATCATATATGGATTGCCATCTGCTTACTTGCTTACTATATAAATCATATATTTGAATTATATTATGCCATCATGTTTACATAGTACATACACATCATCTATCTGAATTATGGCATGGCAACCCATTTAATAAAGATATCATATAGTTATATCATCTCATCCTGTTTAGTGTTTACAGTCATCATATTTTGAATTATGGCATTCTATCCGTGAATGTATGTGAATTATGGCATGCCAACCTATTTAATAAACACATTATATAGTTATGTCATGTCATCCTGTTTACATAGTCTCATATTTTGAACTATGTCTTTCCATCTTTTTTAGTTAGCCATCATAATGTGAAATTGTGTCATGCTATCCTGTTTAGTTAGCCATCATATATGTGAAATTGTGTCATGCTATCATGTTTGGTTAGACAACATAAATATGAATTATTTCATGCCCTCTTTTATTCCCCACTATCCATTTCACCTGTCTATCATACAATGTCTATATTTTCAATTACTTTTCTTGTTTATCAGCCATTTGAATTGGAGAGCGTGATGGTAGTATCTAAGGGAGTAACAACACAGTCTTCAGAAAAGATAGTGCTACCAGTTGATGCAGATAGAACCACGGTTGTACTTGCCCAAGGACGAGATCCACCACACATAACCAGACTCTCGCAGATTGTACCCCTACCCAGTTGGACAGAGAACCAGCTACACCCCTTCTAACCCCAAACCCGGCAGATAGTAACCCAGCTCCAGTTGACACAACACCGTCTCCACTAGAGAGCACCCAAACACGAGCAGTTAGTAAGGGAACTGCAGTGCCCAAAGCACAAGGACCACCACTTCGAATCCCAACTCAACGCTTAAAGGAGAAGAAGATTTGTTCTCAGGTCAGGTTCTGTAGCTATGGTTCATACTCCTTTGCTCTTGCATTACTGTATTTACTCATACCAACTATTTTCAAATTTGAAGGATAGAATTGAAACTCCAATGGCGCAATAGGTATGTTTTAAACCTGTTTCTTTAACTGGTTTGCTGTTGTAACCTGCTCTATGTTGATTTCAGTTTCAATTGAATAAACAGTTATGTTCTCATGTCATGCACATTACAAGTGTTGTTATTGCTCTATAGTTACCCACACTTATATTCTATCTATTCTGCTTTGTCTTGAACAAATATTATTTGAACTATGTCTCTATCTTGATTTGGCAACAAAAACTAGAATGATATAGACCATAAAGTGACCATGGTACATAGATATATGTTTGTTTCATGTTGTTATCCTGTCCACTTTACTACTGAACTCATTTACCAAAATGAGTTTCATATACAACATGGTAAACGTGTGATGTGTCTGCTTGTTTCTCTTTTAGAATGCAGACAAAATATTGGAGAACAATACCGCGTTATCCAATGGTAAAGGAAGTAATGCAGATAAGGTTCAAGATAGTGAGACATCCCTGTTGGTCACATGGAAAGCTGATAAAAACTATCTTGACGATAGTGAGAGAACCCAAAAGTCATGTCTTGATGTAGTGTTCGAGTTACTGGCCACTACTGCTGGCACAAGCTCTTCGAACTCGCTACCTGAATCGGTTCGTCTTCTTGAGTCTCAACTTCAAGTTGAAAGACATCGATCAGATGTGCTGCGACAGGAAGCTGAAGGACTGACGAAGTCCCTGCAGAATTCAGATGCATATTTTCTGGTGCAATAACAAGCACTGGAGGATTTAAGCGCCAAATAAGAGAAAGTTAATAAGCTTGCTAAGCATCTTGCCAGCATTATGGGTACCTAGGATATTGTTTCTTGAGATCTTCTGAACTAGTTTCAGTTCTGGATTTGTTTTGCTGTGGCGTTTATTTGCGCTGGTTGCCAACTTTGACAACCAGTGTATATGATATGCTGCTTTGTTCCCTATATTTGCACTGGTGGCGAACTTTGATGCCCAGTGGATGTAATATGTGTAATAGCCGTGATAGCCTAGCGTTAGTTGGTTGCTTATTTATTTCCTTGTTGTCATGTTTATTTGTTTGCTTGTAGTCATTGCGGTTCTTTTTCCGTGGTTTGCTAGTGGCTGCAATAACCTATTTTTAAAACTAGGCCATAATAACCATGGGCTAATATTTACTGTAGTGACACTGGGCCTCCTACTGGCCATAGAAATAGTGGGCCTTCTACGGGTCGTAGAAACAATGGGCCTTTTACGGGACATAGAAACAATGGGCCTTCTGCGGGCCGTATCATCAATGGGCCTTATATGGGTCGTACGATCGATTGGCCAAACATGGGCCAAACAAACTGCATTATGGCCGTAAACGGGCTAGAGTTGGAATCGTCCGTTCATGGGCCGACCATAATGGGCCATCGTTAATAGGCCGTATTTGATGACGCTATGAAAACGGCCCAACGTATTAACGGACCACAAACGGGCCGACTGTAACCATGGGCTGAATTTGGCCCACAAGCAGAAAATGACAGTAACGGGCCGTAAGTAAACGAATGCTGGAAATAAGCCCAAGAATAAATGGGCTCTCAAAAGGCCGAAAGATAACATGGGTTGGAAATGGCCCAACAGAATAACGGGCCGTTAATGGGTATAGGGGTGGGCGCTGTCACACCGAAAACCGAAAAACCAAACCGAACCAAACTGATTTAACCGGTTTATCCATTCATTCGGTGTACGGTTGTTTGGTTCGGTGGCAACTTTGATATCTATTCGGTGTTCGGTGTTCGATCGGTTTCCAGCGCTCACAAACCATAATCACCGAAGAAGCCGAAATTAATTATGATGCCTGGTTTCCTGAGGCCATACGTGAGTTATTTTTGGGAGTAAAAGGCTGTACATAAGTGTGACGTTGACTCTGTGACCGCAGCCCATTTGTCCATCGGCCCAACACCCCCGGGTTTACTAATGCCCAATGTAATCACTCCACGTTCACAAGTACATACATCTAGCCATCACCCATCTCTCCATCCGGCGGCGCCCTATCGGCCTCTCCACTCAAACCCTAGGCGTGCGATCAACGACTCATCCAGCGGAGTATCCTTGCGGCAAGTATTTATACGATTTCGGTTTGCGGATATTCTTGTGTACATGTGCAGTGTGCGTGCCTACTGAAACAAGTGGTTTAGTGCATGTGCTTTCTGATCCATGTATTGTTAGACATAAGCCAAGACGCCAAGAAACGATCGAATTGGTCGCTAGATACAAGTGGTTTAGTGCATGTGCTCTTGAATTATGTACAAGTGGTCGAATTGGTCGCTAGATACAAGTGGTTTAGTGCATGTGCTCTTGAATTATGTACTACTACAATGCAAGTCGCTGCTCATCAGTCAGGCCTCTTACACATACACAGTGGGGTGCATGTACTTTAGTTTTTTGGTTAACCGAACAAACCGAACCGATATATTTTGGTTAATAAGGTTTGGTGGCTAATTTTTGTGTGATTATTTCGGTTGCCGTTTCTCCAAAACCGAAATTACAAAAAACCGAACAAACTGAACCGTATTAACCATATTAACCAAAGCCCAGCCCTAAATGGGTATAAAGTGATACATTGTCCATTACGAGCCAGTTTCACCACCGGCCGTTGATGGGTGTAAAGTGATACACTGTTCATTATGGACCAGTTTCACCACGGGCCGTTAATAGGCCAAGAGTTACATAGGGCCTCATATGGGCCGAAAGACGTCATGGGCCATACATGCGCCAGAAGTGAAAACGGGCTGGGATCATACTGGATGGCCCAGATGACGCTACTGGGCCTAATTCGGATAGGGCGTAACAGGCCTTGAGTTAGCGGGCTGTAAATGGGCTATATGCGAACAGGTCGTTAATAGGCTTTCCATGGGTCGGCCCGCCACCTTTTGACCAAGTCAAACGGGCCGGCCTTTTCACAGGAATGGGCCTCTGTTGGGCTGTGCCACATGTCGACGTATCATAGGCGCCTTCCGTTCAATGAGTGGATGATATCTGTCCCAACGATGAGCCGACACGTGTTTCCTCCAGCCAATGATGATTTTACACGTGGAAAATTCACATTGGTCGGGGCTGTTAACGGGTTATCGGATCCAAAACCCGACCCGATAGCTTAACGGCGTTCCATTACGGTGGATGCCACGTGTCGGTCACCCTTGACGAAAGCAGTTATGTGATGAGCGATTTATCGTCATGGAAGTGGACACTTCCGTGATGATAATTTTGGTAATGTCATGGAACACTTCTACGACAACACAGGTATGACTATCTTGATTCTGTCATAAAATCGTCATGGATGTACATGCATGACAAAAAACATGACCTACTGTGACAAACACGTATCATCACGGAAGTGTATTTTTTTTGTAGTGCATGGAGGACAAGGGGTAAGCGGGCTAGGAGGTTTAAAGCTCGCTGGCTGTTGGAGGAGGGTTACGATGAGACGCTCTGTACAACTTGGGAGCAAACTGATGCTACTTCTGTTGCTTGCAGACTATCAGTCGTCAACCAAGTGCTACACATATTATGTCGGGATGTGTTGGGGGATCTCTTGAAACATGTGAGGAAAATAAAGGAGGAGCTGGAGATGGTATGGTGGGAACCACCATCTCAGGATCAATTCGGGGGATCTTACTATGAAGTATAAACTTGATAAATTGGAAGAAACAACAAAACCTGATTTTTTGGCAGCAGGCTCATGTAGACTGGCTGACATCTGGTGACCACAACACAAAATATTCTTATGCCTTTGTATCTGAAAGGAAGAAGAGAAACACCATTGTCAAGTTGAAGTGGGAGGATGGGGTGGGTCTGTCAGGGAAGGAGGGCTTAAAGGCCCTCATTACTAATTATTTCTCTAGCTTGCTTACCCCCATGGCAGGTGTCGACGCCATTGAAATTCTAAACCACATCACCCAAAAGTAACACCCAGATGAATGAGTTCCCGATGGTTGGTTTTACTGCGGAAGAAGTGAAGGTGGCTCTGGATAGTATCAGTGATCTTAAAGCACCAGGTGTTGACAGTATGTCGATGATCTTTCATAAACACTACTAGCAGCTGATTGGTGACGATGCGGTACGCGAGGTTTTACATGTCTTACAAGGTGGTAGTATACCTGAAGGATGGAATAATACCCTTGTGGTGCTTATCCCAAAGGTTTGGAACTCGAAAAGTTTAAAGGATCTTCACTCTATTAGCCGATGTAATGTGGTGTATAAGCTCATGTCCAAAGTCTTAGCCAATCGGCTTAAGGGCATCCTTCTAGAGATTATCTTGCCGAACCAGAGTGTGTTTGTTCCAGGCAGGTTAATTTCTAACAATACTATTTTGGCCTATGAGATGACATACTTCCTAAAGAGGTGAAGATCGGGGATCATGAGTTATGCTGCACTCAAACTTGATATGAGCAAGGTGTATGACCATGTGGAATGCTCTTTTCTCGAGAAGGTTATGGTTCAGTTCGGCTTTTCTCGAGCTTTTATTGAGAAGATCAGCAATTGTATGTGCACACTGAGGTTCCGATTCAAGATAAATTATTCATGTAAGGACACTATGATACCTGAGTGTGGACTCCGCCAGGGCGACCCAATAATGTCGTACATCTTCCTGGTTTGCGCCAAGGGCCTCTCAGCTCTGCTTAACCATGCTGAACCAATGGTCCAAATCCCTATGCACCCCTGGTGACAACCTTCTCTTTGTCGACGACTCTCTTCTCCTAATGGAGTCCACGGATAAAGGTGTGATGACGGTCAATAATAACTTGGAGGTGTATGAGCGGGGATCTGGACAAACAATTAACTGTGAAAAATTTGCAATCCTTTTTAGCAAGAACATGTCACGCCAGGGAAAGGATCTCCTGCTGCAGTTACTTGGGTTGCATTATGAAGGGCATCAAGGAAAGTACATAGGTTTCTCGTGCTATGTAGTAGGTCGAGGTAGAGTTGTTTTGAATACATTCATGATATAATATGGGAGCCGCTGCAATGATATAAAGTGAAGTTGATGTCAAAGAAGGGCAAAGAAATCTTGATGGGGCCCAAATTCTCAGGTTGAACCCAAAATCTTGAATACATTGGCTTGGGTTGCATTTTGGAGGAGCTCAAATCTTCCAAACAATGGGCTTGAAGCAGGAGGTCGTGGCCCCCATGAATTGAGCGCGGTAAGCGGAAGTAGTGGAATAATGACCCAAAGCTGCCAACCTCCATATTATGGTGTCTGCCTGGTTGTCGTGCAACTGAACCTGCGTCGTAAGCTGCCAAAGGTTGAGGAATTCTCTGATGTGCTGAATAGAGAGGCCATTCGCCAAGTTGATGTGAATAACCCAAGCATTGTCACTGAGGACGCCTTGCAGCAAAGCCGCATCCTAGAATCTTGCCATTCTGTCGTCACCAACTGTGATCTAAGTGAAAGCATATAATAGCTACATGTCGTCGGGATTACACGGGTTCACAATGCCCACCCAAGACCGGCCCGGTGAGGTCCACTCAATCCACTGCCATCGCAATCTGAAGGCCCGATCGAACATCTCTAAATTGAGGACCCCAGGCCACCAAAGGCGGTAGGGCAGCAAATAGTGCCTTAATTGATCTTGCATTTGAAGGAATCATCACCTCTCACTCAATAAGTAGAGAGCCCCGACTCCTCCTATGTCGCCCCTGCGCGGCGACCGGGAGGAACCCTAGCGCCGCCACGT
This sequence comes from Triticum dicoccoides, assembly GCF_002162155.2. Lineage (NCBI taxonomy): Eukaryota > Viridiplantae > Streptophyta > Magnoliopsida > Poales > Poaceae > Triticum > Triticum dicoccoides. Next base: position 557,886,218 of record NC_041383.1, read on the forward strand.
CCTCGTCCCTCCCCCGACCTCTCCTCCTCGCCGCCGGGAAAAGCCCGGTCGATGTCGGTGGCGGTGGGATCTCTTTTTCCCACGGCTCGCTGGATCTGGCGCGGGCGAACCGCGGCGGTGGTTGGCGGCGCGCTGGAGGCGGGGCGCACCGGCGCAGGCTTGGGGGCGACGACAGTTTTCCCTGGTGTGCATGGGAGTCCACTCGAGGTGCGCGGCAGCGGCCCTCGGCAAGCGATGGCGGGCGCTGGGATCTCGGCGGCACTTCGGTGTGTGCAGTCGGCGGTGGTCCATGTGCACGGTCGGCGGCTCTGTCTCTGACCCGGATGGCGCGGGGGATGGCGGCGGCCCGGCATCGCCGGCGATCTGGACGCGGTGGTGCCGGCGGCTCACTGATCTGCGGTGCTCCAGGGTTCTGCCTGGTGGTGCTGGTGGTGACGGCGGTCCGTGCACGAGAGTTGGATCCCTTCGAACTGATCTGGGTGAAAACTTGCCTTCGGCGTCTGCTAAGCCCGGAAGTGACGGCGCTATCTGCGTCGTTCCCCTCTTGAAGGCATCGCCGTGAAGAAGTTAAAGGCCACTCTCTGCTACCTCTGGGGAAACCCTAGATCGGATGACGGCGGCGCTCTGGTGTCGTTCCTCCCTTGGGGGCGTCATTCTTGGAGGTACACACGTGATCGAGGGACCAGAGGACGGATTCTTTGGTGGAGCGGTGCTTCATCCTACACACCGATGGCGACGGATCTTGATGGCGTGGCGCAGTGCAGATTCGGAGTTCGTTGTGGGAGGATGGACTCACGCAGGAGGACGACGCTGTCGGGCGTCGTGGTGACGTCTATGGCAGAGAGACCTCACACGGTACATGCAACAGTACAACTCTGAAGATGGATTGGTGGCAGGTGGCTGCGGCGGCCTCATACCCGGCAGGCGTCCTGGTTGAGGAGTGCGCCGGACTGGTAGTGGTAGGTGCCCCATACCCGGCAGACGTTCTGGTTGGGACCTCAGGTCTTAGATGTTTAAGTTTGGCTGCGATGTCTGTTTGATATTAGGCCCAGACTATCTGTGCCTCTTCATCAATTGGATAGGTGTAGCGACAGTTGTTGCTTAGACGGTGACTTTAGTCTTGCTGTTGTATGACTTTGTAAGGTCTTGTGAGAATAATTAATAAAGTGGTTGTATGCATCGCTCAGATACAGATACCGGGAATCATCCTCCTTTTCTAAAAAAAATTGATCATGCATTTGCCACCCGAAATTTTGTTCAAGCCCGTCCAAAGAAAGGTCCTTCTAACCTTGCCAATGTATTGCAACACGTCGACAGGAATGTCCATGATACATGGCTATTGCGGTGAGCACCGCCTTGATTAAAGCGGTGCGGCCGGCCACATTGTAATGTCTAAGTTATACATAATATTCATGTTGAAAAATAATTGTCTTTGGCAACCGATGGATAATAAAACTGCCATTTATACGTGTGCAGTATTACAAAATGAGATCTCTTACAAAATTCACTCAGATTTTTACACGCGATGTACGTACAAACATAGAGCTCATACAGCAAGGACCATCGAGGGAGTCCTATGCCCTAGCTACTGCCCAACTTGTCCCAACTAAACCAGTCTAGCGGGGATCACAGATTCACGGCCTCACAAGGTCAACACATGATTCCGGCGACGGAGCCGTAAAAGTACATGGAGTTGGCAAGGGGGTCCATGTCGTAGCTGTAGAGCGGCCGGTAGGGCATGAAACCGCCACGGCACACCGTAGCCTCTCCTTCGTGATCGCGCGGGCGCGGGCGCGGGCGCGCGTTGACGCCGGCGCTCTTGCCTGCCGCGCCTCTTCGTTTCGTCCCAGCGGACGACGTCTCAGCGGCTGCGGTAGCGGCCTGGCTTCCTGCCGACGCGTCGTTCGCGGCCACCGGCGGGGCTGGAGCAGGCTTCGTCGTCTTCGCGTTCTCCGCAGCGGCCGCCTTGGCACGCTTCGCGCCCTTGTTGCCGGCGAAACCCACGCACGCCAGCGGGTTGAGATGCCCCATGGAAATTAGCTTGCCAAGCAGCAGCCGTGTATATATAGATAGCTTGATACGCTGGTGCAATAATCCGAGTCTAATTAGAGAAGTAGTTAGTGCTGGGTCTGCACGTTGGGAGTATAAAGTGGAGAAGGACTTGGACACAATCTGATATGTTTGGGTCTCGAGTTCTCGTGTCTGCAACGTCATGATAGTATGGCATCCAAACTTGGGGAGCTCCTATTTGACGCTCAATGCGTCCTATAGCGTGCGTGGAGCACCACTGGGCAGGCCCATTGGCAAGGGCCGAGTGCAAAAAATCCTACTATAATCATCACTGTAGCACGTTTATGTACTACACCGTGTACTCTAGCTTATTGATTTCTCAATTACTTCGAATACATCTTCGACAGTACGAACGTTTTTTTTTTAAATATGAAAAAACTTTGAAATATGAAAATGGAGTTTTGATTTTTTTTGTCACCATTTTTCTTCGAACAAGAAAAATATATTTAAACCTGACTATTTAAATTCTGACATATTTTGAAAATTTCGATAAAATTTTCAAAATCTGAACACTTCTTGAAAAGAGTGAACAAATTTTAAAATCCAAAAAACAAAAAGAATGATTTTCTTGAAATTATGAACATTTCTTACCATTGTCAAACAAATTTCTAATTTTTTAACATTTTTACAAAAGGTGAACGATTATTGAAATTCCAAACATTTCTTAAAACACGAGCAAAATTTTAAATTCACGAATTTATTTTGAAAAAAATGAAACATTTTTTTAAAATCATGAACATTTTTGAAATCCCTAAACTATATTTTCGAACGTTAAATTTTTTATTTGTTTAACGAAATTAGGAAGATGAACATTTCTGAAATTTAGGAGCATTTAAAAAAAATCCTGACCATTTTCCGAAAAATGTGAACATTTTAAAAAATAAACTTGAAAAAGAAGAAAGAAATGAAAAAAAGGAAAAAAGGAAAATGAAGCGAAAAAGGAAATAGAAAAGGAAATATATAAACAAAAATAGACAAGAGAGACTGGGAAACCAGTAAAAGAAACAAAAAAAAGGTTCACGAAACTTTTTAGTTCTCTAAACCGGATGGGGTAGTACCTACGCTATTTACAGTAATGGCCTGGCCCGTGGCATTGCTCGGTCGCTCGCCCTGTACCAAGCATTGGTAGTTTGCCACAATATGCCGTGAACAGAGAATTCTCCAAACTTGGGTTAGGGCATCTCCAACGCGAACAGTCAGACTGCTCGCATTTGTCCGAACCGAGCAGAGTGGACAAATTTTGTCACCCACGCGATACCCATCGGCCAGTGGACCGGTTCGAACACCAATTTTCCCGCACATCGGAGACAAACCAATGGGCTTTGCAGGAGTACGGACCGCTGTCACGTACACTTCGGACACCGGACCCATCTGAAAACCTCTCTCACGTCTGCGCCCTCTTCCGTGCGAAGCGGTTCTCACACATGCATGCCGGACAGCGCCGCTCTAAAGTGTGAGCGCCGCATTTAGTGTCGAAGACATGACCTCTCACTAGAGCTGGCATTGAAGCGGCATGCTGGCCGAGATCGCTGCCCGCGCCACGTCCTTGTATCCGCGCTAGTTCAATGCCAAAGCAACATGATTGGACTGGATGGGACAACTATCTACCACATTCAAATGGGTTGCCCATCGGTCCGCCTGCCGTCATTGAACAGACATGCTGGCTGCATTGGCACAGTACGTCGCTTGGCCTGGCCGGCATCCGCTATTTAAACAAGACCGCGCTCGACAGAATCCGCACCACATCACGTCCGCTTTCCATCCTCATCCATCCACTATATCCGCCATGACCACGAGCTCTCGCATGTTGTGGGAGAGCCTCTTGATGGAGAAGAAGCACGAGCTGGTCGATGATGGCCCGGCGATGGAGTAGGCGCCCCTGCCCACGTCATTCCATGCAGGCTTAACCATGGAGCAGGCGCATGCACACTTCGACAATATCATGGTGGAAGAGCAACCAAAGCCGTTACCAATGCTGCAGCCAATATCGGCATTCTGACAAGCGCGGAAGAGCAACACTACAACCTCGACCTCCTCGCATATCACCGGCTGGAGAAGGGCTAGATCTACGGCTAGTAAGCGAGTAAGGAGGCCATGGCATCCATGTCCACGGGGAACCCAAACTTCATTGCGGAGCAATGAGCGCTCTACAAGGCGACGCACAATGCTTTGCAGGCAGCCGCGAACTCGAACGCCGCCAGCAGCGCGACATTTGCGACTGCAGCTACGCACCATTGGCGTCGCTGCTAAGACGACGAGGCCGACCCGTCCACGTCCATCGTTAACGCCCAGGGCGCAAACTCCGAGGAGGAAGAGTAGGGCATGGGAGACGGTGGTGCCTCTGCCTCGTGTCCCATGTGGGCCAGTCTGTGCCCCGTGTCCCACTCTTCCTCGTGGGTGACCACACCTTCACTTCATGAGAAAACTCCTTATATAATACTCCCTCGGTTCCAAAATAGATGACCCAACTTTGTACTAACTTCAGTACAAAGTTGGGTCATCTATTTTGGAACGGAGGGAGTACTGTTTTAAATATTGGTTCCCTATTTAACACTGCAAATACATTTCTTCCTTATATAACACCAAGTGTAATTTTTTTGCCCTTTCTAACACTTCCTTCAGTTCTGTTAGGAGACACCGTTAAAATCTGGACTGACCAATGGCAGTTCTTTGTAGTTGGACGAAATTGCCCCTATGCATAATAAACATAAACATTAGAAAAAGGAAAACAAAGGCCGAACAGCCTCTCTCTTCTCTACCGAGTCCCGACCCGACGCTCTCTTCTCATTCCCTTTCTCCCCAACCCTATTGTGGCGGCGGTGGCTTAGGGCTATGGATGGAGACGGTGCAGGGGATGGAGAGGGCCATGGAAGACGGCCAGGGCACGGCGGACGGGTCAGGCCTTGGCGTGGCTGTGGATCCAGCGTTGGTGACCGATGGCGACGACGGGGCTGCGGTTGGCTTGGGCCAGGGAGCGGCTGCCGCTGCGGAGGGGGCGGGTGAGTGCGCTGTTGAGGGTGGCGATGGCGCAGTTCCTACAGGTGGCAGTGGCTCGGCTACAGCAGGCTCAAGCCAGGGCGCGGCAGTTCTGGAAGGGGTTAAAAGAAGATGAAAAGATGCACACATTATGGATGGGGTATATATATGAACCTGGTTGCAAGTCATATGTACTTGGTTATGAACCTCAATATTTATGTCTCCTGCCATTGGCAAATTTGAATATTGTGTGTTGAATTATCTATATGTGAATTGCCTGGCGTCAAATTAGTGGGGAGGTTCTGCCCAATCTTCTAAACTAAATTTTGAAATAATTTAAATCTGAGATGTGGATTTTTTTTCTTCATGTTTACACGGGAGGTTCTGCCCAATTTTGCCTTTAACAATAAGAAAAAATTATTACTTCTTTAGTCATGTGAATAGTTTTTGGTCACATGTTACATCAGGGATAAAATCATCTTTTCAGGTGTCACTTAACACCATTAGTACTCAAAGTAGATGGAAGTGTTACAAAGGGAATCAATTATAGAATTGGTGTCAGATAAGGAAGAAAAAGTTTCCCAGTGTCAAATAGGGCAACAAATTTAAAGCCAGTGTTAAATAAGGAATTCTCTCTCACTCCATAGGGATCACGACCACCAGAGGTGGACACGATGGGGAACAAGGACGTGGAGGCCTGGCGCCTTTTGGGGCTCACGGCCGCCGATCAAGATTTAGACTAGATTAACTTCCAAACGCTTCTGTTTAGTTGAAATATATAAAAAATGTAATAAATTTGGTTTGGTCTAAATAAAAAAACATCCGGTTTGTTAAAATATGGTTTAGAATGTATGCTGAATTGGTTGGATGGTCGGCTCCTGTATCATTGGTCGGGACATGTTCGGACGCGTCCATAAATAAATATATTATCTGTTTTAGTGGTCCGCATTGGAGGTGCTCTTATGTACTGTTCTCAAAAAAGGATAGTAGAGAATTGTACAGAGGAGTAGTGGTAGGAAAGTATAGAAGTAGAGATAAATATATTTTAAAAGGGACAAAACTATTCTAATGGCTGAACTTTCCGTGAGAAGTCTGTCTTTCTCAAGAATGTTATCAATGATTACAAGCTCAGATTTATTGGCATTCAGGAAACTAAGAAGAGTACTTTTTTACTTTATCTATGCTTTTATTTAACACAATACAGACGCAAGCGCTCATATATACGTGCATACATTATGAATGTACACATGCACACCCTAACCCTATGAGCACCTACGAGAGATTGAACCGCGGATACCACTGTCCACCTAACCATCCAACCACAGGTTGGTTCGCTTATTTGCCTATACTAGAAAGAATTAGTAGCAATAATAATTTTTCTTGAGTTTTTGTTCTTGTTGTTGGACATTCAGGAGGGCTTTTTTTTGAGTTAATACTGAGTTTTACAATGTTTTAGATTATGAGAAAGGAGCATTCCATATTAGGTGGTTTGTACGAGATAAGATTACTGGATAGAGGATGCATTTAGTTAATGTTTATGGTGCTCATCTTAATAGAGCAAAGGAATATTTCTTAGTGGACCTAGTGCATATTTTCTATTTCAATGACTTTCCCATTATTATTGGTGGAGACTTTAATATAGTTAGAAAAGATGTTACTCTCCCCGCAAAAAAAAGAAAAAGAAAAGATGTTACTCAAATAGAAATAGGCCCCGTAACAAATGGTCTCGGTTGCTTAACGCAATTATAGGGAATTGGGAGTTGAAGGAAGTAGAGCTAGCTGGTAGCAGTTTTACTTGGTCCAACAATCAACAGGTCCATGTTCGAAAAGTTAAATAAAATTCCTATGTCTGTATCTTTTTAGAATTTTTTTTCCTTTAATGTTTTTTTAACTCTACCTAGAGTACTTTCTGATCATGCACCTTTACTTATGGATTATGGTTTGAGTCTCCCAAATTACTAAGCCTCACAAATTTGACCTTTGTTGGTTTTTAAGAAATGACCTAGATGTTGTACTGATAAATGTTAAGGGTGATATTTACTCTGGTAAAACTTTGCAAGATTAATGTCAGAAAATAGAGCTAGATAATTTATGGAAAAGCTTAAGGGTTAGAATTTGAACTATGTGACGGCTCAGAGAGAGAGTAAGAGTTGAGGCTCCCGCTAGGCTCCCAGCTCCCCGCTGTAGCCCTCATCGTCGGTGGCCACTCCGGCCCCGACGTCCACCCTCTCCCCGACCCTCCCGGCCCCGCGCCTGCCTCTGATGGCTTCCTCTCCCCCCGCCGGCCGGTCCCGCGAGCTCTGCTGGCTGGAGGCCAGCCCTCCGTCCGCCTCCCCGTCGCCCCGGCTGTCCTACCGCCAGGTGCTGGGCGCCGACGCTCTGGCGTCCACCGAGCGCACCCCGGTGGCCGCCGACGCCCTGACCCCCTCCCCGATGTCTGCTTCTCGCCCCCGGCCCCGCTCCGAGGTGGGCCTGGTGTCTCTCCCGCCCAGCGACGCCTCCGCGGACGAGGCTGCCGGCTGGCAGGTCGCGGGCGGAAGCCGCCGTCCGCGCCGTCCCTCGCGGCGTGCCCGTCGGCTGGCTCGCGGTCCCAGGCCACTGTCTCCTCCGCCCTCGGATGTGTGTCCCCGCTGCCTGAGCCCCGGACATGTGTGCGCGGAGTGCCGGCGGGATGTGCGATGCAAGCGCTGCCGCTTCTTCGGTCACGTTGCGCGCTTCTGCGAGGCCCCTGTTGGGGAACATAGTAATTTCAAAAAAATTCCTACACACACGCAAGATCATGGTGATGCATAGCAACGAGAGGGGAGAGTGTGTCCATGTACCCTCGTAGACCGAAAGCGGAAGCGTGAGCACAACGCGGTTGATGTAGTCGTACGTCTTCACGGCCCGACCGATCAAGTACCAAAACTACAACACCTCCGAGTTCTTGCACACGTTCAGCTCGATGACGTTCCCCGGACTTCGATCCAGCAGAATGTCGGGGAAGAGTTCCGTCAGCACGACGGCGTGGTGACGATCTTAATGTTCTACCGTCGCAGGGCTTCGCCTAAGCACCGCTACAATATTATCGAGGAGAACTATGATGGAGGAGGGCACCGCACACGGCTAAGAGATCAAGAGATCAATTGTTGTCTCCAAGGGGTGCCCCCCTCCCCATATATAAAGGAGTGGAGGAGGGGGAGGGCCGGCCCTCTCTCTATGGCGCGCCCTAGGGGAGTCCTACTTCCACCGGGAGTAGGATTCCCCCTTTCCTAGTAGAACTAGGAGCACTTCCAAATAGAAGGAGTAGGAGAGAAGGAAAGGGAAGGGAGAAGGAGAAGGAAGGAAGCCCCCCCCTCCCTAGTACAATTCAGACTAGTTCATGGGGAGGGGTGCGGCCACCCTTTGGGGCCTTCTTCTCCTTTCCCGTATGGCCCATTAAGGCCCGATACGAATTCCCGTAACTCTCCGGTACTCCGAAAAATATCCGAATCACTTGGAACCTTTTCGATGTCCGAATATAGTCGTCCAATATATCGATCTTTACGTGTCGACCATTTCGAGACTCCTCGTCATGTCCCCGATCTCATCCGGGACTCCGAACTCCTTAGGTACATCAAAACTCATAAACTCATAATATAACTGTCATCGAAACCATAAGCGTGCGGACCCTACGGGTTCGAGAACTATGTAGACATGACCGAGACACGTTTCCGGTCAATAACCAATAGCGGAACCTGGATGCTCATATTGGCTCCTACATATTCTACGAAGGTCTTTTATCGGTCAAACCGCATAACAACATACGTTGTTCCCTTTGTCATCGGTATGTTACTTGCCCGAGATTCGATCATCGGTATCTCAATACCTACTTCAATCTCGTAACCGGCAAGTCTCTTTACTCGTTACGTAATGCATCATCCCGTAGCTAACTCATTAGCTACATTGCTTGCAAGGCTTATAGTGATGTGCATTACCGAGAGGGCCCAGAGATACCTCTCCGACAATCGGAGTGACAAATCCTAATCTCGAAATACGTCAAATCAACAAGTACCTTCAGAGACACCTGTAGAGCACCTTTATAATCACCCAGTTACATTGTGATGTTTGGTAGCACACAAAGTGTTCCTCCGGTAAACGGGAGTTACATAATCTCATAGTCATAGGAACATGTATAAGTCATGAAGAAAGCAATAGCAACATACTAAACGATCAAGTGCTAAGCTAACGGAATGGGTCAAGTCAATCACATCATTCTCCTAATGATGTGATCCCGTTAATTAAATGACAAATCATGTCTATGGTTAGGAAACTTAACCATCTTTGATTCACGAGCTAGTCAAGTAGAGGCATACTAGTGACACTTTCTTTGTCTAGGTATTCACACATGTATTATGTTTTCGGTTAATACAATTCTAGCATGAATAATAAACATTTATCATGATATAAGGAAATAAATAATAACTTCATTATTTATCCTAGGGCATATTTCCTTCAGTCTCCCACTTGCACTAGAGTCAATAATCTAGTTCATATCGCGATGTGATTTGACACGAATATTCACATCTGTATGTGATTAATACCCATAGTTCACATCGTCATGTGATCAACAAAGGGTTTACTAGAGTCAATAATCTAGTTCACATCGCTATGTGATTAACACCCAAAGAGTACTAAGGTATGATCATGTTTTGCTCGTGAGAGAAGTTTAGTCAACGGGTCTGTCACATTCAGAGCCATATGTATTTTGCAAATATTCTATGTCTACAATGCTCTGCACGGAGCTACTCTAGCTAATTGCTCCCACTTTCAATATGTATCCAGATTAAGACTTAGAGTCATCTGGATCAGTGCCAAAACTTGTATCGACGTAACCCTTTACGACGAACCTTTTTTCACCTCCAAAATTGAGAAACATATCCTTATTCCACCAAGGATAATTTTGACCAATGTCCAGTGATCTACTCCTAGATCACTATTGTACTCCCTTGCCAAACCAGGGTAGAGTATACAATAGGTCTGGTCCATAGCATGGCATACTTTTATAGAACCTATGACTAATGCATAGGGAATGACTTTCATTCTCTTTCTATTTTCTGTCGTGGTTGGGATTTGAGTCTTACTCAATTTCATACCTTTGCAACACAGGAAAGAACTCTTTCTTCGACTGTTCCATTTTGAACTACTTCAAAATCTTGTCAAGGTATGTACTCATTGAAAATTTTATCAAGCGTCTTGATCTATCTCAATAGATCTTGATGCTCAATATGTAAGTAGCTTTACTAAGGTCTTTCTTTTAAAGAACTCCTTTCAAACACTTCTTTATGCTTTCGAGAAAAATTCTACATCATTTCTGATCAACAATATGTCACTCACATAAACTTATCAGAAAGGCTGTAGTGCTCCCACTCACTTTATTGTAAATACAGGCTTCACTGCAAGTCCGTATAAAACTATATGCTTTGATCAACTTATCAAAGTGTATATTCCAACTCCGAGATGCTTGCACCAGTCCATAGATGGATCGCTGGAGCTTGCACATTTTGTTAGCACCTTTAGGATTGACAAAACCTTCTGGTTGCATCATATACAACACTTCTTCCAGAAATCCATTTAGGAATGCAGTTTTGACATCCATTTGCCAAATTTCATAAAATGTGGCAATTGCTAACATGATTCGGACATACTTTTAAGCAACGATACGAGTGAGTAAATCTCATTTTATTCAACACCTTGAACTTTGTAAAAAAAACTTTTTAGACAAGTCTAGCTTTGTAGATAGTAACACTACTATCAACGTCCGTCTTCCTCTTGAAGATCCATTTATTTTCTATGGCTTGCCGACCATCGGGCAAATCCACCAAAGTCCATACTTTGTTCTCATGCATGGATCCCATCTCAGATTTCATGGCCTCCAGCCATTTCACGGAATCTGGGCTCATCATCGCTTCCTCATAGTTCGTAGGTTCGTCATGGTCAAGTAACATGACCTCCAGAATAGGATTACCGTACCACTCTGGTGCGAATCTTACTCTGGAAGACCTACGAGGTTTTGTAGTAACTTAATCTGAAGTTTCATGATTATCATCATTAGCTTCCTCACTAATTGGTGTAGGAATCACTCGAACTGCTTTCTGTGATGAACTACTTTCCAATTCGGGAGAAGGTACAAATTACCTTATCAAGCTCTACTTTCCTCCCACTCACTTCTTTCGAGAGAAACTCCTTCTCTAGAAAGGATCCATTCTTAGCAACCAATGTTTTGCCTTCGGATCTGTGATAGAAGGTGTACCCAACAGTTTCCTTTGGGTATTCTATGAAGACGCACTTCTCCGATTTGGGTTCGAGCTTATCAGGTTGAAAACCTTTTTCACATAAGCATCGCAACTCCAAACTTTAAGAAACGATAGCTTAGGTTTACTGCTAAACCATAGTTCATACGTTGTCGTCTCAACGGATTTAGATGGTGCCCTATTTAAAGTGAATGAAGCTATCTCTAATGCATAACCCCAAAACGATAGTGGTAAATCGGTAAGATATATCATAGATCGCACCATATCCAATAAAGTGCGGTTACAATGTTCGGACACACCATTACGATGTGGTGTTCCATGTGGCGTGAACTGTGAAATTATTCCACATTGTTTAAAAATGAAGGCCAAACTCGTAACTCAAATATTCTTCTCTACGATCAGATTATAGAAACTTTATTTTCTTGTTATGATGATTCTCCACTTCACTCTGAAATTCTTTGAACTTTTTAAATGTTTCAGACTTGTGCTTCATTAAGTAGATATACGCATATCTGCTCAAATCATCTGTGAAGGTCAGAAAATAACGATACCCGCCACGAGCATTGATACGTCTCCAACGTATCTATAATTTTTGATTGTTCCATGCTATTATATTACTTGTTTTGAATGATTATGGTCTTTATTATACACTTTTATATTACTTTTGGGACTAACCTATTAACCGGAGGCCCAATCCATATTGTTGTTTTATTGCCTGTTTTAGTATTTCGAGGAAAAGGAATATCAAACGGAGTCCAGACGGAATGAAACCTTCGGCAGCGTAATTTTTTGGAAGAATATGATCCTGGAGAATTGGAGTCCACGTTAGAAGATCCTCGAGGAGGCCACGAGATAGGAGGCCGCCCCCCCCCCTT
>NC_041383.1:557898932-557938208 GCF_002162155.2 Triticum dicoccoides
TGATGTCTACTACACAACCTTCTTCTTGTAGACGTTGTTGGGTCTGCAAGTGCACAGGTTTGTAGGACAGTAGCAAATTTCCCTCAAGTGGATGACCTAAGGTTTATCAATCCGTAGGAGGCGTAGGATGAAGATGGTCTCTCTCAAACAACCCTGCAACCAAATAACAAAGAGTCTCTTGTGTCCCCAACACACCCAATACAATGGTAAATTGTATAGGTGTACTAGTTCAGCGAAGAGATGAAGATACAAGTGCAAAATAGATAGTAGATATGGGTTTTTGTAATCTGAAATAATAAAAACAGCAAGGTAGCGAGCGATAAAAGTGAGCGTAAACGGTATTGCAATGATAGGAAACAAGGCCTAGGGTTCATACTTTCACTAGTGTAAGTTCTCTCAACAATAATAACATAGATAGAACATATGACAAGCCCTCAACATGCAACAAAGAGTCACTCCAAAGACACTAATAGCGGAGAACAAACGTAGAGATTATGGTCGGGTACAAAACCACCACAAAGCTATTCTTTCGGATCGATCTATAAAAGAGTTCGTACTAGAATAACACCTTAAGATACAAATCAACCAAAACCCTAATGTCACCTAAATGCTCCATTGTCACCTCAAGTATCCGTGGGCATGATTATATGATATGCATCACACAATCTCAGATCCATCCAACCAACATAAAAGTACTTCAAAGAGTGCCCCAAAGCTACTACCGGAGAGTCAAGAACGTGTGCTAACCTCTATGCATAGGTTCCCAAGTGTCATGAAACCCGCAAGTTGATCACCAAAACATACATCAAGTGGATCAATAGATTAACCCATTGTCACCACGGTTATCCCACGCAAGACATACATCAAGTGTTCATAAAAGACTCAATCCGATAAGATAACTTCAAAATGGGAAACTCAATTCATCACAAGAGAGTAGAGGGGGGAAAACATCATAAGCTCCAACTACAATAGCAAAGCTCGGGATACATCAAGATCGTGCCATAGAGGAACACGAGAGAGAACACGAGAGAGAGAGAGAGAGAGAGAGAGAGAGAGAGAGAGAGAGAGAGATCAAACACATAGCTACTGGTACAACTTGCTTGCTCACGAAGACCTAGGGCATTTGAGGAAGCCCATCGTAGGAATATACAAGCCAAGTTCTATAATGAAAAAATTCCCACTAGTATAGAAAGACAACTTATGAGACTCACTACATGAAGAACAAGGTGCTACTTTGAAGCACAATATATGAGACTCACTACATAAAGAACAAGGTGCTACTTTGAAGCACAAGTGTGGAAAAGAGATAGTAGCATTGCCCTTTTTTTTTTGGGCCTTTCTTTTTTTCTTTTTGGCCTTTCTTCCTTTTTTATTTTTTATTTTTTTTGGGCCTTTCTTTTTTTTGGCCTTTCTCTTTTTTTGGGCAATGCTCTAATAATGATGATAATCACACTTCTATTGATTACAACACAAGGATTACAACTCGAAACTTAGAACAATATATGACTCTATATGAATGCCTCCGGCAGTGTACCGGGATGGTGCAATGAATCAAGAGTGACATGTATAAAAAATAATGCATGGTGGCTTTGCCACAAATACGATGTCAACTACATGATCATGCAATGGCAATATGACAAAAGTAATGTATGTCATGATGATGATGATGGAAGTTGCATGGCAATATATCTCGGAATGGCTATGGAAATGCCATAATAGGTAGGTATGGTGGCTGTTTTGAGGAAGATATAAGGAGGTTTATGTGTGATAGAGCGTATCGTATCACGGGGTTTGGATGCATCGGCGAAATTTGCGCCAACTCTCAATGTGAGAAAGGGCAATGCACGGTACCGAAGAGGCTAGCAATGGCGGAAAGGTAAAAGTGCATATAATCCATGGACTCAACATTAGTCAAAAGAACTCATATACTTATTGCAAAAATTTAGAAGTCATCAAAAATCAAGTACTACGCGCATGCTCCTAGGGGGATAGATTGGTAGGAAAAGACCATCGCTCGTCCCCGACCGCCACTCATAAGGATGCACAAGCCAGGTACACTTCATGTTTCAAATTTGTTACACAACTTTAACCATACGTGCATGCTACGGGACTTTCTAACTTCAACACAAGCATTCTTTAAATTCATAATCACCCAACTAGCATGACTTTGATATTATCACCTCCATATCTCAAAACAATTATCAAGCATCAAACTTATCTTAGTATTCAACACACTCAAAAGAAAGGTTCACATATCTTGAACACCAAGTATATTAACATTAAGCAAACTACCATGCTATTAATGACTCTCAAAATAATATAAGTGAAGCATGAGAGTTCATCTATTTCTTCAAAATAAAACTACCACCATACTCTAAAAGATATAAGTGAAGCACATAGAGTATTCTAGCAAATTCTAATTTGTGTATGGCTCTCTCTCATTAAAGAATTTCAGATCTTGATACTTTTTCAAACATCAAGCAAAGCTAAAGAAAACTACAATGCAATGATAGCACAACTCATGTGAAGAAGCAAAAACTTAGACTCAACCGATACTAACCGATAGTTGTTGAAGAAGAAAGGTGGGATGCCTACCGGGGCATCCCCAAGCTTAGATGCTTGAGACTTCTTGAAATATTATCTTGGGGTGCCTTGGGCATCCCCAAGCTTGATCTTTTGTGTCTCCTTAATTCCTCTCATATCATGGTTTCTCTTTTTATCAAAAGCTTCATTCACAACAAACTCAACAAAAACTCATGAGATAGGTTAGTATAAACCAATGCAAAACCTTATCATATTCTACTGTAACAAATTACTTAAACTATTATTCAACATTGAATACTAAATGCCTCTGTATATTTAATACTCCTATCATCAAATAGAATCATTAAACAAGCAAACATATGCAAACAATGCAAACATAACAGCAATCTGCCAAAACAGTACAGTCTGTAAAGAATGCAAGAGTATCAATACTTCCCTGACCCCAAAAATTATGAACTAAAATTCCCACTGTAATAAATTTATCATAGCTTAATATGCAAAAATATTCAACGTTATACCATTCTCTGACTTTTCTAGGGAATTTTTGCAACAGCGGTAAACTTTCTGTTTTCAAACAGCAACATGTAAACTAGCAAAATAAGCATGGCAAAGGCTATCCTTGACTTTTTTTATTGAAAATAAAGATGCAAAACATTATTCTAACTAACAGAAAGAAAAAACTAACAAAAGGAAATGATGCTCCAAGCAAAACACATATCATGTGGTGAATAAAAATATAGCTCCAAGTAAAGTTACCGATGAATGAAGACGAAAGAGGGGATGCCTTCCGGGGCATCCCCAAGCTTAGGCTCTTGGTTTTCCTTGAATATTACCTTGGGGTGACTTGGGAATCCCCAAGATTAGGCTCTTGCCACTCTTTATTCCATAGTACATCGAATCCTTACCCAAAACTTGAAAACTTCAACCACACAAAACTCAAAACAAAACTCGTAAGCTCCGTTAGTATAAGAAAATAAAACCACCACTTAGGTACTGCAATTAACTCATTATAAATTCATATTGGTGTAATATTTACTGTATTCTAACTTCTCTATGGTTCATACCACTTAATACTAGCCATAGATGCATCAAAATAAGCAAACAACACATAGAAAGCAGAATCTGTCAAAAACAGAACAGTCTGTAGTAATCTGTATAAAACGTATACTTCTTGAACCCCAAAAATTATGAAATAACTTGATAGACCTGAGAAATTTGTCTATTAATCATCTGCAAAAAGAATCAACCTAAAAGCACTCTCCAGTAAAAAATGGTAGCTAATCTCGTGAGCGCTAAAGTTTCTGTTTTTCACAGCAAGATCATATAAACTTCACCCAAGTCTTCCCAAAGGTTTTACTTGGCACTTTATTGAAACAAAAGCTATAAAACATGATTACTACAGTAGAATAATCATGTGGACACACAAAAACAGTAAGGATAAATATTGGGTTGTCTACCAACAAGCGCTTTTCTTTAATGCCTTTTAGCTAGGCATGATGATGACAATGATGCTCACATAAAAGATAAGAATTGAAACATAACGGGAGCATCATGAAGCATATGACTAGCACATTTAAGCCTAACCCACTTCCTATGCATAGGGATTTTGTGATCAAACAACTTGTGGGAGCAATAATCAACTAGCATAGGATGGCACACCAAGCATAGCTTCAAAACTTTAAGCACATAGGGAGGAAACTTGACATTATTGCAATTCCTACAAGCATATATTCCTCCCTCATAATAATTTTCAGTAGCATCATGAATGAATTCAACAATATAACCAGCACCTAAAGTATTCTTTTCATGATCTACAAGCATAGAAAATTTTCTACTCTCCACATAAGCAAACTTCTTCTTTATAGCATACGTATCATCACAATAATCATCATAAATAGGAGGCATGCTTTCATCATAGTAAATTTGCTCATCAAAGCTTGGGGGACAAAAAATATCATATTCATCATACATAGCTTCCCCAAGCTTGTGGCTTTGCATATCATTAGCATCATGGATATTCAAGGAATTCATACTAACAACATTGCAATCATGCTCATCATTCAAAGATTTAGTGCCAAACATTCTAAAGATTTCTTCTTCTAGCACTTGAGCACAATTATCCTTTCCATCATACTCACGAAAGATATTAAAAAGGTGAAGCGTATGAGACAAACTCAACTCCACTTTTTTTGTAATTTTCTTTTATAGATAGACTAGTGCTAAAACAAGAAACAAAAAGATTCGATTGCAAGATCTAAAGATATACCTTCACTTACCTAGCCTCCCCGGCAACGGCGCCAGAAAAGAGCTTGATGTCTACTACACAACCTTCTTCTTGTACACGTTGTTGGGCCTGCAAGTGCACAGGTTTGTAGGACAGTAGCAAATTTCCCTCAAGTGGATGACCTAAGGTTTATCAATCCGTAGCAGGCGTAGGATGAAGATGGTCTCTCTCAAACAACCCTGCAACCAAATGACAAAGAGTCTCTTGTGTCCCCAACACACCCAATACAATGGTAAATTGTATAGGTGCACTAGTTCAGCGAAGAGATGAAGATACAAGTGCAAAATAGATAGTAGATATGGGTTTTTGTAATCTGAAATAATAAAAACAGCAAGGTAGCGAGCGATAAAAGTGAGCGTAAATGGTATTGCAATGATAGGAAACAAGGCCTAGGGTTCATACTTTCACTAGTGTAAGTTCTCTCAACAATAATAACATAGATAGAATATATGACAAGCCCTCAACATGCAACAAAGAGTAACTTCAAAGACACTAATAGCGGAGAACAAACATAGAGATTATGGTCGGATACGAAACCACCACAAAGCTATTCTTTCGGATTGATCTATAAAAGAGTTCATACTAGAATAACACCTTAAGATACAAATCAACCAAAACCCTAATGTCACCTAGATACTCCATTGTCACCTCAAGTATCCGTGGGCATGATTATACGATATGCATCACACAATCTCATATTCATCCAACCAACATAAAAGTACTTCAAAGAGTGCCCCAAATCTACTACCGGAGAGTCAAGAACGTGTGCCAACCCCTATGCATAGGTTCCCAAGTGGCACGAAACCCGCAAGTTGATCACCAAAACATACATCAAGTGGATCAATAGAATAACCCATTGTCACCACGGTTATCCCACGCAAGACATACATCAAGTGTTCATAAAAGACTCAATCCAATAAGATAACTTCAAAAGATGAAACTCAATTCATCACAAGAGAGTAGAGGGGGGAAAACATCATAAGATCCAACTACAATAGCAAAGCTCGGGATACATCAAGATCGTGCCATAGAGCAACACGAGAGAGAACACGAGAGAGAGAGAGATCAAACACATAGCTACTGGTACATACCCTCAGCCCCGAGGGTGAACTACTCCCTCCTCATCATGGATAGCGCCGGGATGATGAAGATGGCTTCCGGTGATGGGATCCCCCTCCGGCAAGGTGCCGGAACGGGGTCCCGATTGGTTTTTGGTGGCTACAGAGGCTTGCGGCGGCGGAACTCCCGATATATCTTCTCTTCTGGAAGTTTTAGGGTACGTAGGTATATATGGGTGCAGGGAGAACGTCGGTGGAGCTATGGGGGCCCCACGAGGCAGGGGGCGCGCCCCCCACCCTCGTGAGCACCTCCCGTATCTTCTGACGTGGGGTCCAAATCCATTAGGTGGTTTTCCTTCCAAAAATAACTTCTCCAGTTGATTTCGTTCCGTTTTGACTCCGTCTGATATTCCTTTTCCTCGAAACACTGAAATAGGCATAAAACAGCAAATCTGGGTTGGGCCTCCGGTTAATAGGTTAGTCCCAAAAATAATATAAAAATGGATAATAAAGCCCAATATTGTCTAAAACAGTAGATAAAAGTAGCATGGAGCAATCAAAAATTATAGATACGTTGGAGACGTATCAGAGCCCGTTCTGGCACACTGCCGGAGGGGGAATCCATCACCGGTGCCCATCTTCATCATCACGGTGCTCTCCATGACGAGGAGGGAGTAGTTCACCCTCGGGGCTGAGGGTATGTACCAGTAGCTATGTGTTTGATCTCTCTCTCTCTCTCTCTCTCTCTCTCTCTCTCTCTCTCTCGTGTTCTCTCTCGTGTTCCCTCTATGGCATAACCTTGATGTATCCCGAGCTTTGCTATTGTAGTTGGATCTTATGATGTTTCTCCCCCTCTACTCTCTTGTGATGAATTGAGTTTCCCCTTTGAAGTTATCTTATTGGATTGAGTCTTTTATGAGAACACTTGATGTAAGTCTTGCCGTGCTTATCTGTGGTGACAATGGGATATCATGTGCCACTTGATGTATGTTTTGGTGACCAACTTGCGGGTTCCGCCCATGAACCTATGCATAGGGGTTGGCACACGTTCTTGACTCTCCGGTAGAAGCTTTGGGGCACTCTTTGAAGTACTTTGTGTTGGTTGGATGAATCTGAGATTGTGTGATGCATATCGTATAATCATGCCCACGGATACTTGAAATGACAATGGAGTATCTAGGTGACATTAGGGTTTTGGTTGATTTGTGTCTTAAGGTGTTATTCTAGTACGAACTCTTTTATAGATTGATCTGAAAGAATAACTTTGAGGTGGTTTTGTACCCTACCATAATCTCTACGTTTGTTCTCCGCTATTAGTGGCTTCGGAGTGACTCTTTGTTGCATGTTGAGGGATTGTTATATGATCTATCTATGTTATTATTGTTGAGAGAACTTGCACTAGTGAAAGTATGAACCCTAGGCCTTGTTTCCTATCATTGAAATACCGTTTACGCTCACTTTTATCATTAGTTACCTTGCTGTTTTTATATTTTCAGATTACAAAAACCTTTATCTACCATCCATATTGCACTTGTATCACCATCTCTTCGCCGAACTAGTGCACCTATACAATTTACCATTTTATTGGGCGTGTTGGGGACACAAGAGACTCTTTGTTATTTGGTTGCAGGGTTGTTTGAGAGAGACCATCTTCATCCTACGCCTCCTACGGATTGATAAACCTTAGGTCATCCACTTGAGGGAAATTTGCTACTGTCCTACAAACCTGTGCACTTGCAGGCCCAACAACGTCTACAAGAAGAAGGTTGTGTAGTAGACATCAAGTTCTTTTCTGGCGCCGTTGCCGGGGAGGTGAGTGCTTGAAGGTATATCTTTATATCTTGCAATCGAATCTTTTTGTTTCTTGTTTTATCACTAGTTTAGTTTATAGAAGAAAACTACAAAAAAATGGAGTTAAGTTT
This sequence comes from Triticum dicoccoides, assembly GCF_002162155.2. Classification (NCBI taxonomy): domain Eukaryota; kingdom Viridiplantae; phylum Streptophyta; class Magnoliopsida; order Poales; family Poaceae; genus Triticum; species Triticum dicoccoides. Next base: position 557,906,741 of record NC_041383.1, read on the forward strand.
GTCTCATACGCTTCGTCTTTTTAATATCTTTCGTGAGTTTGATGGAAAGAAAAAGTGTGCTCAAGTGCTAGAAGAAGAATGCATTAGAATACTTGATACTAAATCTTTGAATGATGAGCATGATTGCAATGTTGTTAGTATGAACTCTTTGAATATCTATAGTACTAATGATGATTGCACTAGTTATGATGAAAATGTCTCCTATAAGCATATTGATTTTTGTGGAGTAGATTGGATTTGCATGGACACACCAAATAGAGAAAATAGATATTGCAAGAGCCATAAGTATTTAAAAACTAAAGGTTTGCAAGAAAGTCTTGATGAGTGTGCTAAAAGATTCAATATTTTTTGCGCTCCTTGTGAACTTTGCAATGAACATGGTCATTTAAATCTCCAATGCAAATTGTTTTATGATCGAATCGTGTCCAAAAATTGTGATAGCTTGATTACCCTTGGGCATCATAAAGAGCTTAGTCTTCTTTTGGGGTATGAAGAAATGAAACGTATAACCAAGGGTATTCCAAAATTTAATCTTGATAGATTTCTTGATTTTGATCTAGAGGATATTTATTTGTATTGTGCGGAGAATTGCATTGAAAATCCTTATATTGCCAGTTACATAAAGAAAAGAAAGCAAATAGAAGATGAAGAGAATACTAATGAAAGGGAAGAGACTTCCCAATCTCCTCCTATTATTTCTTATGATGAATCAGGTAACGAGGAGGAGCTTGCTATTCAACCAATCTCATCAATAAGGAGCTCAAAGAGGAAGGTTGAACCCACACATAATGTGAAGAAGAACAAGAAAAGAAGGAACAACAAAGGTAGAAAGGTATCCATCCCAAATGATGTTGCTCCTACTACTCATTGTGATGATGATAATTGCTATACTATTGGTGCTATCAATATTTTTAATGATGAGAGTGATTATGCTTATGATATGAAAGGGCCCAAGCTTGGGGAAGCTATGTTTGACGAGGATGAAATATTTTAGAATATATTTGCTGAATTTAGTGTTTGTCCAAAGCTTGGGGATGCTACCTTTTATGAAGATGATATTTTTAACATCCCAAGTTTTGATATGCAAAGTTGTTATGATGATAGCATGCCTCCTACCTATGATGATTATATTGATGAAAGTGGGTTCGGAAGAGTGTCAACTTTAGGAAGTAGTGATCCCACTATTTTGGAGGATGTTGAATTTTATTGTGATGAATATGAAAGTGGATTTGGAAGAGTGTCAACTTTATTTAGTGATTCCACTATCTTGGGAGAGGTTTCAATCGATTATGATGAAAACGAAGTTGCTACTTATGATGATTATTATGATGAAACTTATGCTATAAAAAGTAGTGATGATTATATTTACAAATCTTGTCATGATTATGATTATTCTTTTTCTGAACATTACTCTTTTAATATGGAAAGAATTTTTAGTGTTCAAGTCTCTTATGATACTCCTACTATTCTAAATGAGAAGAATTGTGCTTATGTAGAGAGTAGTAAATTTTCTATGCTTGTAGATCATGAAAATAATGCTTTAGGTGCTGGTTATATTGTTGAATTCATTCATGATGCTACTGAAAATTATTATGAGGGAGGAATATATGCTTGTAGGAATGGCAATAATGTCAAGTTTCCTCCCTATGTGCTTAAATTCTTGAAGCTATGCTTGTGTTACCTTCCTATGCTAGTTGATTATTGTTCCCATAAGTTGTTTACTCACAAAATCCCTATGCATAGGAAGTGGGTTAGACTTAAATGTGCTAGTCATATGCTTCATGATGCTCCCGTTGTGTTTCAATTCTTATCTTTTACGTGAGCATCATTTGAAGGAAATATGCCCTAGAGGCAATAATAAAGTTATTATTTATTTCCTTATTTCATGATAAATGTTTATTATTCATGCTAGAATTGTATTAACCGGAAACATAATACATGTGTGAATACATAGACAAACATAGTGTCACTAGTATGCCTCTACTTGACTAGCTCATTAATCAAAGATGGTTATGTTTCCTAACCATAGACATGTGTTGTCATTTGATTAATGGATCACATCATTAGAAGAATGATGTGATTGACTTGACCCATTCCGTTAGCTTAGCACTTGATCGTTTAGTATGTTGCAATTGCTTTCTTCATGACTTATACATGTTCCTGTAACTATGAGATTATGCAACTCCCGTTTACCGGAGGAACACTTTGGGTGCTACCAAACATCACAATGTAACTGGGTGATTATAAAGGAGTACTACAGGTGTCTCCAAAGGTACATGTTGGGTTGGCGTATTTCGAGATTAGGTTTTGTCACTCTGATTGTCGGAAAGGTATCTCTGGGCCCTCTCGGTAATGCACATCACTATAAGCCTTGCATGCAATGTAGCTAATGAGTTAGTTACGGAATGATGTATTACGTAACGAGTAAAGAGACTTGCCAGTAACGAGATTGAACTAGGTATTGGATACCGACGATCGAATCTCGGGCAAGTAACATACCGATGACAAAGGGAACAATGTATGTTGTTATGCGGTTTAACCGATAAAGATCTTCGTAGAATATGTAGGAGCCAATATGGGCATCCAGGTTCCGCTATTGGTTATTGACCAAGAATATTTCTAGGTCATGTCTACATAGTTCTCGAACCCGTAGGGTCCGCACGCTTAAGGTTTCGATGACAGTTATATTATGAGTTTATGAGTTTTGATGTACCGAAGGAGTTCGGAGTCCCGGATGAGATCGGGAACATGACGAGGAGTCTCAAAATGGTCGAGACGTAAAGGTCGATATATTGGACGACTATATTCGGAGTTCGGAAAGGTTCCGAGTGATTCGGGTATTTTTCGGAGTACCGGAGAGTTACGGGAATTCGTCGGGGAGTATATGGGCCTTATTGGGCCATACTGGAATAGAGGAGAGAGGCCAAAAGGAAGGAGACCTGCACCCCCCTCTGGTCCGAATTGGACAAGGGGCGCAGCCCCCCTTTCCTTCTTCCTCTCCCCCTCTTTCCCCTTCTCCTACTCCAACAAGGGAGGTGGAATCCTACTAGGACTAGGGAGTCCTAGTAGGACTCCACACTTGGCGCGCCCCCTCCTAGGGCCGGCCTCCTCCCCCCTTGCTCCTTTATATACGGGGGGCAAGGGGGCACCCCATAACACACAAGTTGATCTACGGATCATTCCTTAGCCGTGTGCGGTGCCCCCCTCCACCATATTCCACCTCGGTCATATCATCGCGGAGTTTAGGCGAAGCCCTGCGCCGGTAGAACATCATCATCGTCACCATGCCGTCGTGCTGACGGAACTCATCCCCGACGCTTTGCTGGATCGGAGCCCGGGGATCGTCATCAAGCTGAACGTGTGCTGAACTCGGAGGTGCCGTATGTTCAGTACTTGGATCGGTCGGATCGTGAAGACGTACGACTACATCAACCGCGTTGTCATAACGCTTCCGCTTACGGTCTACGAGGGTACGTGGACAATACTCTTCCCTCTCGTTGCTATGCCATCACCATGATCTTGCGTGTGCGTAGGAATTTTTTTGAAATTACTACGTTCCCCAACAGTGGTATCAGAGCCTAGGTTTTATGCGTTGATGTTATATGCACGAGTAGAACACAAGTGAGTTATGGGCGATACAAGTCACACTGCTTACCAGCATGTCATACTTTGGTTCGGCGGTATTGTTGGATGAAGCGGCCCGGACCGACATTACGCGTACGCTTACGTGAGACTGGTTTTACCGCCGTGCTTTGCACACAGGTGACTAGCGGGTGTCTGTTTCTCCAACTTTAGTTGAACCGAGTGTGGCTACGCCCGGTCCTTGCGAAGGTTAAAACAACACTAACTTGACGAACTATCGTTGTGGTTTTGATGCGTAGGTAAGAACGGTTCTTGCTCAGCCCGTAGCAGCCACGTAAAATTTGCAACAACAAAGTAGAGGATGCCTAACTTGTTTTTGCAGGGCATGTTGTGATGTGATATGGTCAAGACGTGATGCTATATTTTATTAAATGAGATGATCATGTTTTGTAACCGAAGTTACCGGCAACTGGCAGGAGCCATATGGTTGTCGCTTTATTGGATGAAATGCGAACGCCCTGTAATTGCTTTACTTTATCACTAAGCGGTAGCGATAGTCGTAGAAGCAATAGATGGCGTAACGACAATGATGCTATGATGGAGATCAAGGTGTCGCGCCGGTGACGATGGTGATCACGACGGTGCTTCGAAGATGGAGATCACGAGCACAAGATGATGATGGTCATATCATATCACTTATATTGATTGCATGTGATGTTTATCCTTTATGCATCTTATCTTGCTTTGATTGACGGTAGCATTTTAAGATGATCTCTCACTAAATTATCAAGAAGTGTTCTCCCTGAGTATGCACCGTTGCGAAAGTTCTTCGTGCTGAGACACCACGTGATGATCGGGTGTGATAGGCTCTACGTTCAAATACAACGGGTGCAAAACAGTTGCACACACGGAATACTCAGGTTAAACTTGACGAGCCTAGCATATAACAGATATGGCCTAGGAACACGGAGACCGAAAGGTCGAGCGTGAATCATATAGTAGATATGATCAACATATTGATGTTCACCGTTGAAACTACTCCATCTCACGTGACGATCGGACATGGTGTAGTTGATATGGATCACGTAATCACTTAGAGGATTAGAGGGATGTCTATCTAAGTGGGAGTTCTTAAGTAATATGATTAATTGAACTTAAATTTATCATGAACTTAGTCCTGGTAGTATTTTTCAAATTATGTTGTAGATCAATAGCTTGCGTTGTTGCTTTCATATGTTTATTTTTATATGTTCCAAGAGAAAATTGTGTTGAAAGATGTTAGTAGCAATGATGCGGATTGGATCCGTGATCTGAGGTTTATCCTCATTGCTGCACAGAAGAATTATGTCCTTAATGCACCACTAGGTGACGGACCTATTGCAGGAGCAGATGCAGACGTTATGAACGTTTGGCTAGCTCAATATGATGACTACTTAATAGTTCAGTGCACCATGCTTAACAGCTTAGAATCAGGACTTCAAAGATGTTTTGAACGTCATGGACCATATGAGATGTTCCAGGAATTGAAGTTAATAATTCAAGCAAATACCCGAGTTGAGAGATATGAAGTCTCCAACAAGTTCTATAGCTAAAAGATGGAGGAGAATCGCTCAACTAGTGAGCATGTGCTCAGATTGTATGGGTACTACAATCGCTTGAATCAAGTGGGAGTTAATCTTCCAGATAAGATAGTGATTGACAGAATTCTCTAGTCACCATCACCAAGTTAGTAGAACTTTGTGATGAACTATAGTATGCAAGGGATGACGAAAACGATTCCCGAGCTCTTCGTGATGTTGAAATCGACGAAGGTAGAAATCAAGAAAGAGCATCAAGTGTTGATGATTGACAAGACCACTAGTTTCAAGAGAAGGGCAAAGGGAAAGAAAGGGAACTTCAAGTAGAAAGACAAGTAAGTTGTCACTCCTGCGAAGAAGCCCAAAGCTGGACCAAAGCCTGAAACTGAGTGCTTACACTGCAAAGGAAATGGTCACTAGAAGCAGAAATACCCTGAATATTTGGTGGATAAGAAGGATGGCAAAGTGAACAAGGGTATATTTGATATACAGGTTATTGATGTGTGCCTTACTAGTGTTTATAGTAGTCCCTGAGTATTTGATACTTGTTCGGTTGCTAAGATTAGTAACTCGAAACAGGAGTTACAGAATAAACAGAGACTAGTTGAAGGGGAAGTGATAATGAGTGTTGGAAGTAGTTCCAAGATTAATATGATCATCATCGCACACTCCCTATACTTTCGGGATTAGTGTTAAACCTAAATAAATGTTATTTAGCGTTTGCGTTGAGCATGAATATGATTTGATCATGTTTATTGCGATACGATTATTCATTTAAAGTCAGAGAATAATTGTTGTTCTGTTTACATGAATAAAACTTTCAATGGTCATACACCCAATGAAAATAGTTTGTTGGATCTCGATCGTAGTGATACACATATTCATAATATTGATGCCAAAAGATGCAAAGTTAATAATGATAGTGCAACTTATTTGTGGCACTGTCGTTTGGGTCAGATCGGTGTAAAGCGCATGAAGAAACTCCATAAAGATGGATTTTTGGAATCACTTGATTATGAATTACTTGGTACTTGCGAACCGTGCCTCATGGGCAAGATGACTAAAACACCATTCTCTGAAACTATGGAGCGAGCAACTGATTTGTTGGAAATCATACATACTGATGTTTGTGGTCCAATGAATATTGAGGCTCGCGGCGGGTATCGTTATTTTCTCACCTTCACAGATGATTTGAGCAGATATGGGTATATCTACTTAATGAAACACAAGTCTGAAACATTTGAAAAGTTCAAAAAATTTCAAAGTGAAGTGGAAAATCATCATAACAAGAAAATAAAATTTCTACGATCTGATTGTGGAGGAGAATATTTGAGTTACGAGTTTGGTCTTCAACTAAAACAATGTGGAATAGTTTCACAACTCACGCCACCTGGAACACCACAACGTTATGGTGTGTCCGAACGTCGTAACCGCACTTTATTGGATATGGTGCGATCTATGATGTCTCTTACTGATTTACCACTATTGTTTTGGGGTTATACATTAGAGACAGCTGCATTCACGTTAAAAGGGCACCATCGAAATCCGTTGAGACGACACCATATGAACTGTGGTTTAGCAAGAAACTCAAGTTGTCGTTTCTTAAAGTTTGAGGCTGCGATGCTTATGTGAAAAAGTTTCATCTTGATAAGCTCAAACCCAAATCGGAGAAGTGTGTCTTCATAGAATACCCAAAGGAAAATGTTGGTTACACCTTCTATCACAGATCCGAAGGCAAGATATTCGTTGCTAAAAATGGATCCTTTCTAGAGAAGGAGTTTCTCTCGAAAGAAGTGAGTGGGAGGAAAGTAGAAATTGATGAGGTAACTGTACCTGCTCCCTTATTGGAAAGTAGTTCATCACAAGAACCGGTTCCTGTGACAACTACACCAATTAGTGAGGAAGCTAATGATATTGATCATGAAACTTCAGATCAAGTTTCTACTGAACCTCGTAGATCTACCAGAGTAAGATCCGCACCAGAGTGGTGCAGTAATCATGTTCTGGAAGTCATGATACTAGACCATGATGAACCTACGAACTATGAGGAAGCGATGATGAGCCCAGATTCCGCGAAATGGCTTGAGGCCATAAAATCTGAGATATGATCCATGTATGAGAACAAAGTATGGACTTTGATTAACTTGCTCGATGATCAGCAAGCCATGTTAAAGAAATGGATCTTCAAGAGGAAGACGGACACTGATAGTAGTGTTACTATCTACTAAGCTCGACTTGTTGCGAAAGGTTTTCAACAAGTTCAAGGTGTTGAATACGATGAGATTTTCTCACACGTATTGATGCTTAAGTCTGTCTGAATCATGTTAGCAATTGCCACATTTTATGAAATCTGGCAAATGGATGTCAAAACTGCATTCCTTAATGGATTTTTTAAAGAAGAGTTGTATATGATGCAACCAGAAGGTTTTGTTAATCATAAAGGTGCTAACAAAATGTGCAAGCTCCAGCGATCCATCAATGGACTGGTGCAAGCATCTCAGAGTTGGAATATACACTTTGATGAGTTGATCACAGCATATGGTTTTATACAGACTTTTGGAAAGGCCTGTATTTACAAGAAAGTGAGTGGGAGCACTACAGCCTTTCTGATAAGTATATGTGAATAACATATTATTAATTGGAAATGATGTAGAATTTTCTGGAAAGCATAAAGGAGTGTTTGAAAGGAGTTTTTCAAAGGAAGACCTCGGTGAAGCTGTTTACACATTGAGCATCAAGATCTATATAGATAGATCAAGACGCTTGATAAGATTTTTCAATGAGTACATACCTTGATAAATTTTTGAAATAGTTCAAAATGGAACAGTCAAAGAAGGAGTTCTTGCCTGTGTTGCAAGGTGTGAAGTTTGAGTAAGACTCAAGACCCGACCATGGCAGAAAATAGAAAGAGAATGAAAAGTCATTCCCTATGCCTCAGTCATAGGTTCTATAAAGTATGCTATGCTGTGAACCAGACCTATTGTATACCTTGCTCTGAGTTTGACAAAGGAATACAATTTTGATCTAATAGTAGATCACTGGACAGCGGTCAAGAATATCCTTAGTGAGGACTAAGGAGATGTTTCTCGATTATGGAGGTGATAAAAGAGTTCGTTGTAAAAGTTACATAGGTGCAAACTTTTACACCGATCCAGATGGCTCTAAGTCTCAGTCTGGATACATATTGAAGGTGGGAGCAATTAGCTAGAGTAGCTCCATGCAGAGCATTGTAGACATAGAATATTTGCAAAATACATACGGCTTTGAATGTGACAGACCCGTTGACTAAGCTTCTCTCACGAGCAAAACATGATCACACCTTAGTACTCTTTGGGTGTTAATCACATAGAAATGTGAACTAGATAATTGATTCTAGTAAACCCTTTGGGTGTTGGTCACATGACGATGTGAACTATGGGTGTTAATCATATACAGATATGAATATTGGTGTTAAATCACATGGCGATGTGAACTAGATTATTGACTCTAGTGCAAGTGGGAGACTGAAGGAAATATGCCCAAGAGGCAATAATAAAGTTATTATTTATTTCCTTATTTAATGATAAATGTTTATTATTCATGCTAGAATTGTATTAACCGGAAACATAATACATGTGTGAATACATAGACAAACATAGTGTCACTAGTATGCCTCTACTTGACTAGCTCATTAATCAAAGATGGTTATGTTTCCTAACCATAGACATGTGTTGTCATTTGATTAATGGGATCACGTCATTAGAAGAATGATGTGATTGACTTGACCCATTCCGTTAGCTTAGCACTTGATCGTTTAGTATGTTGCTATTTCTTTCTTCATGACTTATACATGTTCCTGTAACTATGAGATTATGCAACTCCCGTTTACCGGAGGAACACTTTGGGTGCTACCAAATGTCAAAATGTAACTGGGTGATTATAAAGGAGTACTACAGGTGTCTCCAAAGGTACATGTTGGGTTGGCGTATTTCGAGATTAGGTTTTGTCACTCCGATTGTCGGAAAGGTATCTCTGGGCCCTCTCGGTAATGCACATCACTATAAGCCTTGCAAGCAATGTAGCTAATGAGTTAGTTACGGAATGATGCATTACGTAACGAGTAAAGAGACTTGCCAGTAACGAGATTGAACTAGGTATTGGATACCGACGATCGAATCTCGGGCAAGTAACATACCGATGACAAAGGGAACAACGTATGTTGTTATGCGGTTTGACCGATAAAGATCTTCGTAGAATATGTAGGAGCCAATATGGGCATCCAGGTTCCGCTATTGGTTATTGACCAAGAATAGTTCTAGGTCATGTCTACATAGTTCTCGAACCCGTAGGGTCCGCACGCTTAAGGTTTCGATGATAGTTATATTATGAGTTTATGAGTTTTGATGTACCGAAGGAGTTCGGAGTCCCGGATGAGATTGGGGACATGACGAGGAGTCTCGAAATGGTCGAGACGTAAAGATCGATATATTGGAAGACTATATTCGGAGTTCGGAAAGGTTCCGAGTGATTCGGGTATTTTTCGGAGTACCGGAGAGTTACGGGAATTCGCCGGGGAGTATATGGGCCTTATTGGGCCATACGGGAATAGAGGAGAGAGGCCAAAAGGAAGGAGACCTGCGCCCCCCCTCTGGTCCGAATTGTACAAGGGGCGCAGCCCCCCTTTCCTTCTTCCTCTCCCCCTCTTTCCCCTTCTCCTACTCCAACAAGGGAGGTGGAATCCTACTAGGACTAGGGAGTCCTAGTAGGACTCCACACTTGGCGCGCCCCCTCCTAGGGCCGGCCTCCTCCCCCCTTGCTCCTTTATATACGGGGGGCAAGGGGGCACCCCATGACACACAAGTTGATCTACGGATCGTTCCTTAGCCGTGTGCAGTGCCCCCCTCCACCATATTCCACCTCGGTCATATCGTCGCGGAGTTTAGGCGAAGCCCTGCGCCGGTAGAACATCATCATCGTCACCACGCCGTCGTGCTGACGGAACGCATCCCCGACGCTTTGCTGGATCAGAGCCCGGGGATCATCATCGAGCTGAACGTGTGCTGAACTCGGAGGTGCCGTACGTTCGGTACTTGGATCGGTCAGATCGTGAAGACGTACGACTACATCAACCGCGTTGTCATAACGCTTCCGCTTACGGTCTACGAGGGTACGTGGACAATATTCTTCCCTCTTGTTGCTATGCCATCACCATGATCTTGCGTGTGCGTAGGAATTTTTTTGAAATTACTACGTTCACCAACATCATTGTCATCATCATGCCTAGCTAGAAAGGCATTAAAGAAAAGCGCTTATTGGGAGACAACCCAATATTTATCCTTTTAGTTTTTGTGTGTCCACATGATTATGCTACTGTAGTAATCATGTTTTATAGATTTTGTTTCAATAACGTGCCAAGTAAGACCTTTAGGATAGCTTACGGTGATTGTTGTGTTGATTCTGCTGAAAATCAGAAACTTTTGCACTCAGTAAATTAGTTTTGTTAATTCACAGAAACGTTCTTATGATCTGATTCTTTTTGCTATGGATTGATACACAAATTTATTAGGACTTCCTAATTTGTTAGGAGTGTTGGAGTTCCAGAAGTATATGTTTGATACAGATTACTACAGACTGTTCTGTTTTTGACAGATTCTGTTTTCTATGTGTTGTTTGCTTATTTTGATGAATCTATGAGTAGTATCGGAGGGTATGAACCATAGATAAGTTGGAGTACAGTAGATATTACACCAATATGAATTTAGAATGAGTTCATTACAGTACCTAAGTGGTGGTTTTATTTTCTTATACTAACGGAGCTTACGAGTTTTCTGTTGAGTTTTGTGTCTTGTGGAGTTTTCAAGTTTTGGGTAAAGATTCGATGGACTATGGAATAAAGAGTGTCAAGAGCCTAAGCTTGGGGATGCCCCGGATGGCATCCCCTCTTTCGTCCTCGTTCATCGGTAACTTTACTTGGAGCTATATTTTTATTCTCCACATGATATGTGTTTTGCTTGGAGCGTCATTTTATTTTGTTAGTATTTGATTTCTGTTATTTATAATAATATTTTGCATCTTTATTTTCAATAAAGAAGTCGAGGATAGCCTTTGCCATGCTTATTTTGTTAGTATACATGTTGCTGTTTGAAAACAGGAAGTTTACCGCTGTTGCAAAAATTCCCTAGAAAAGTCAGGGAATGGTATAATGTTGAAACTTATTTCATAATGAGCTATGATAAATTTACTACAGTGGGAATTTTATTTCATAATTTTTGGAGTTAGGGAAGTATTGATACTCTTGCATTCTTTACAGACTATACTGTTTTGGCAGATTGCTGTTATGGTTGCATTGTTTGCATATGTTTGCTTGTTTAATGGTTCTATTTGAGGATAGGAGTATTAAATATGCAGAGGAATTTAGTATGCAATGTTGAATAATAATTTTAGTGATTTTTTACAGTAGAAAATGATAAGGTTTTGCATTGGTTTATACTAACCTATCTCACGAGTTCTTGTTGAGTTTGTTGTGGATGAAGCTTTTGATAAAAAGAGAAACCATGATATGAGAGGAATTAAGAAAAACAAAAGTTCAATCTTGGGGATGCCCAAGGCACCCCAAGACAATATTTCAAGAAGTATCAAGCATCTAAGGTTGGGGATGCCCCGGTAGGCATCCCACCTTTTTTCTTCAACAACTATCGGTTAGTATCGGTTGAGCCTAAGTTTCTGCTTTTTCACATGAGTTGTGCTATCCTTGCAATGTCATTTTATTTTGTTTTGCTTGCTGTTTGAATACAATACCAAGATCTGAAATTCCTTAATGTTAGAGAGTCTTTACATAGTTTCACAATTATTTAGCTACTCACTGATCTTTACTTATATTTTTCGGAGTAGTTTGTCGTTTGCTCTAGTACTTTACTTATATCTTTTAAAGCACGGCGGTGGTTTTATTTTGTAGAAATTAATGAACTCTCATGCTTCAATTATATTATTTTGAGAGTCTTAAACAGCATGGTAATTTGAACGAAAACTTTCATAGGAGGTGAATTGGATGCTATGATCAATTTGATACTTGATAATTGTTTTGAGATATGGAGGTAGTGATATTAAAGTCATGCTAGTTGGGTGATTATGAATTTAAAGAATGCTTGTGTTGAAGTTAGCAAGTCTTGTAGCATGCACATATGGTTAAAGTTGTGTAACAAATTTGAAACATGAAGTGTACCTGGCTTGTGCATCCTTATGAGTGGCGGTCGGGGACGAGCGATGGTCTTTTCCTACCAATCTATCCCCCTAGGAGCACGCGCGTAGTACTTGATTTTTGATGACTTCTAAATTTTTGCAAGTATATGAGTTCTTTTGACTAATGTTGAGTCCATGTATTATATGCACTTTTATCTTTCCGCCATTTCTAGCCTCTTCGGTACCATGCATTGCCCTTTCTCACCCTGAGAGTTGCTGCAAACTTCGCCAGTGCATCCAAACTCCGTGATACGATACGCTCTATCACACATAAGCCTCCTTATATCTTCCTCAAAACAGCCACCATATCTACCTATCATGGCATTTCCATAGCCATTCCGAGATATATTGCCATGCAACTTTCCACCGTTCCATTCATCATCATCATGACATACATTACTTTTGTCATATTGCCATTGCATGATCATGTAGTTGACATCGTATTTGTGGCAAAGCCACCATGCATTATTTTTCATACATGTCAATCTTGATTCATTACACCATCCAGGTACACCGCCGTAGGCATTCATATAGAGTCATATCTTGTTCTAGTTTCGAGTTGTAATTCATATGTTGTAATCAATAGAAGTGTGATGATCATCATTATTAGAGCATTGCCCAAAAAGAAGAAAAAAGAAAAAAAAAGGAAGAAAGGCCAAAAGGAAAAAAAGAAAGGCCCAAAAAAAAGAAAAAAATAAAAAAATAAAAAGGGCAATGTTACTATCTCTTTTTCCACACTTGTGCTTCAAAGTAGCACCTTGTTCTTCATGTAGTGAGTCTCATATATTGTGCTTTAAAGTAGCACCTTGTTCTTCATGTAGTGAGTCTCATAAGTTATCTTTTTCATACTAGTGGGAATTTTTCATTATAGAACTTGGCTTGTATATTCCTACGATGGGCTTCCTCAAATGCCCTAGGTCTTCGTGAGCAAGCAAGTTGGATGCACACCCACTGGTTTTCTTTTGTTGAGCATTCATTTATAGCTCTAGTGCATCTGTTGCATGGCAATCCCTACTCCTCATGTTGACATCAATTGATGGGCATCTCCATAGCCCGTTGATTATCCTCGTCAATATGAGACTTTCTCCTTTTTTGTCTTCTCCACACAATCCCCATCATCATATTCTATTCCACCCATAGTGCTATATCCATGGCTCACGCTCATGTATTGCATGAAGGTTGAAAAAGTTTGAGATTATTTAAGTATGAAACAATTGCTTGGTTTGTCATCGGGGGTATAGAAGTTGGGAACATCTTTGTGTGACAAAAATGAAGCATAGCCTAACTATATGATTTTGTAGGGATGAACTTTCTTTTGCCATGTTATTTTGAGAAGACATGATTACTTTGATTAGTATGCTTGAAGTGTTACTATTTCTTTTATCAATATGAACTTTTATTTTGAATCATTTTGGATCTGAACATTCATGCCACAATAAAGAAAATTACATTGAGAATTATGCTAGGTAGCATTCCACATCAAAAATTCTATTTTTATCATTTACCTACTCGAGGACAAGCAGGAATTAAGCTTGGGGATGCTTGATACGTCTCCAACATATCTATAATTTTTGATTGTTCCATGATATTATATTACTTGTTTTGAATGATTATGGGCTTTATTATACACTTTTATATTACTTTTGGGACTAACCTATTAACCGGAGGCCCAGACCATATTGCTGTTTTATTGCCTGTTTCAGTATTTCGAGGAAAAGGAATATCAAACGGAGTCCAAACGGAATGCAACCTTCGGTGGCGTAATTTATTGGAAGAATATGATCCTGGAGACTTGGAGTCCATGTCAGAAGATCCAGGAGGCCACGAGATAGGAGCCCCCCCCCTTACTGGGTGCGGCCCCCTGTCTCGTGGACCCCTCGAGCACCCCCCGACCGACTTCTTTCGCCTATATATGCCTACGTACCCTAAAACCATCGAATATCAAGATAGATCGGAGTTCCGCCGCCGCAAGCCTCTGTAGCCAACAAAAACCTCTTGGGAGCCCGTTCCGGCACCCTGCCGGAGGGGGAATCCATCACCGGTGGCCATCTTCATCATCCCGGCGCTCTCCATGACGAGGAGGGAGTAGTTCACCCTTGGGGCTGAGGGTATGTACCAGTAGCTATGTGTTTGATCTCTCTCTCTCGTGTTCTCTCTCGTGTTCCCTCTATGGCACGATCTTGATGTATCCCGTGCTTTGCTATTGTAGTTGGATCTTATGATGTTTCTCCCCCTCTACTCTCTTGTGATGAATTGAGTTTCCCCTTTGAAGTTATTTTATCGGATTGAGTCTTTTATGAGAACACTTGATGTATGTCCTGCCGTGCTTATCTGTGGTGACAATGGGATATCATGTGCCACTTGATGTATGTTATGGTGACCAACTTGCGGGTTCCGCCCATGAACCTATGCATAGGGGTTGGCACATGTTCTTGACTCTCCGGTAGAAGCTTTGGGGCACTCTTTGAAGTACTTTGTGTTGGTTGGATGAATCTGAGATTGTGTGATGCATATTGTATAATCATGCCCACGGATACTTGAGGTGACAATGGAGTATCTAGGTGACATTAGGGTTTTGGTTGATTTGTGTCTTAAGGTGTTATTCTAGTATGAACTCTTTTATAGATTGATCCGAAAGAATAACTTTGAGGTGGTTTCGTACCCTACCATAATCTCTATGTTTGTTCTCCGCTATTAGTGGCTTTCGAGTGACTCTTTGTTGCATGTTGAGGGATTGTCATATGATCTATCTATGTTATTATTGTTGAGAGAACTTGCACTAGTGAAAGTATGAACCCTAGGCCTTGTTTCCTATCATTGCAATATCGTTTATGCTCACTTTTATCAGTAGTTACCTTGCTGTTTTTATATTTTCAGATTACAAAAACCTTTATCTACCATCCATATTGCACTTGTATCACCATATCTTCGCCGAACTAGTGCACCTATACAATTTACCATTGTATTGGGTGTGTTGGGGACACAAGAGACTCTTTGTTATTTGGTTGCAGGGTTGTTTGAGAGAGACCATCTTCATCCTACGCCTCTTACGGATTGATAAACCTTAGGTCATCCACTTGAGGGAAATTTGCTACTGTCCTACAAACATGTGCACTTGCAGGCCCAACAACGTCTACAAGAAGAAGGTTGTGTAGTAGATATCAAGCATCAACACTCATTGGACCGCATACATCAGTATGTATTATTTCCAACAAGTTAGTAGCTCGTTCCATTGTTCCGGAGAACGGAGTTTTAGTCATCTTGCCAAAAAGGCACGGTTCCCAAGCATCAAATGATTCATAACCAAGTGATTCCGAAAATCCATCTTTATGGAGTTTCTTCATGCGCTTTACACCGATATGACCCAAACGGTAGTGCCACAAATAAGTTGCACTATCATTATTAACTTTGCATCTTTTGGCATCAACATTATGAGTATGTGTATCACTATGATCAAGATTCAATAAACCATCACCATTGGGTGTATGACCAAAGGTTTTATTCGTGTAAACAGAATAACAATTTATTCTCTATCTTAGATGAATAATCGTATCGCAATAAACATGATCTTATCATATGTATGCTCAACGCAAACACCAAATAACATTTATTTAGGTTTAACACTAATCTTGAAAATATAGGGAGTGTGTGATGATGATCATATCAATATTGGAACTACTTCCAACAGTCATCGTCACTTCCCCTTCAACTAGTCTTTGTTTATTCTGTAACTCCTGTTTCGAGTTACTAATCACAGCAACCGAACAAGTACCAAATACTCAGGGGCTACTATAAACACTAGTAAGGCACACATCAATTACCTGTATATCAAATATACCCTTGTTCAATTTTGTCATCCTTCTTATCCACCAAATATTCAGGGCATTTCTGCTTCCAGTGACCATTTCCTTTGCAGTGTAAGCACTCAGTTTCAGGCTTTGGTCCAGCTTTGGGCTTGTTCACAGGAGTGACAACTTTCTTGTCATTCTACTTAAAGTTCCCTTTCTTTCCCTTTGCCCTTCTCTTGAAACTAGTGGTCTTGCCAATCATCAACACTTGATGCTCTTTCTTGATTTCTACCTTCGTCGATTTCAACATCACGAAGAGCTCGGGAATCGTTTTCATCATCCCTTGCATACTATAGTTCATCACGAAGTTCTAGTAACTTGGTGATGGTGACTAGAGAACTCTGTCAATCACTATCTTATCTGGAAGATTAACTCCCACTTGATTCAAGGGATTGTAGTACCCATACAATCTGAGCACATGCTCACTAGTTGAGCGATTCTCCTCCATCTTTTAGCTATAGAACTTGTTGGAGACTTCATATCTCTCAACTCGGGTATTTGCTTGAATTATTAACTTCAATTCCTGGAACATCTCATATGGTCCATGACGTTCAAAACGTCTTGGAAGTCCCGATTCCAAGCCGTTAAGCATGGTGCACTTAACTATCAAGTAGTCATCATATTGAGCTAGCCAAACGTTCATAACGTCTGCATATGCTCCTGCAATAGGTCCATCACCTAGCGGTGCATTAAGGACATAATTCTTCTGTGCAGCAATGAGGATAAACCTCAGATCATGGATCGAATCCGCATCATTGCTACTAACATCTTTCAACACAGTTTCTCTAGGAACATATCAAAATAAACATATGAAAGCAACAATGCGAGCTATTGATCTATAACATAATTTGAAAAATACTACCAGGACTAAGTTCATGATAAATTTAAGTTCAATTAATCATATTACTTAAGAACTCCCACTTAGATAGACATCTCTCTAATCATCTAAGTGATCACGTGATCCAAATCAACTAAACCATAACCGATCATCACGTGAAATGGAGTAGTTTTCAATGGTGAACATCACTATGTTGATCATATCTACTATATGATTCACGCTCGACCTTTCGGTCTCAGTGTTCCGAGGCCATATCTGCATATGCTAGGCTCGTCAAGTTTAACCTGAGTATTCTGCGTGTGCAAAACTGGCTTGCACCCATCGTAGATGGACGTAGAGCTTATCACACCTGATCATCACGTGGTGTTTGGGCATGACGAACTTTGGCAACGGTGCATACTCAGGGAGAACACTTTTATCTTGAAATTTAGTAAGAGATCATCTTATAATGCTACCGTCAAACAAAGCAAGATAAGATGCATAAAGGATAAACATCACATGCAATCAATATAAGTGATATGATACGGCCATCATCATCTTGTGCTTGTGATCTCCATCTCCGAAGCACCGTCATGATCACCATCGTCACCGGCGCGACACCTTGATCTCCATCGTAGTATCGTTGTCGTCTCGCCAACTATTGCTTCTACGACTATCGCTACCGCTTAGTGATAAAATAAAGCAATTACAGGGCGATTGCATTGCATACAATAAAGCGACAACCATATGGCTCCTGCCAGTTGCCGATAACTCGGTTACAAAACATGATCATCTCATACAATAAAATATAGCATCACGTCTTGACCATATCACATCACAACATGCCCTGCAAAAACAAGTTAGACGTCCTCTACTTTGTTGTTGCAAGTTTTACGTGGCTGCTACGGGCTTAACAAGAACCATTCTTACCTACGCATCAAAACCACAACGATAGTTTGTCAAGTTAGTGTTGTTTTAACCTTCGCAAGGACCGGGCGTAGCCACACTCGGTTCAACTAAAGTTTGAGAAACAGACACCCACTAGTCACCTGCGTGCAAAGCACGGCGGTAAAACCAGTCTCGCGTAAGCGTACGCGTAATGTCGGTCTGGGCCGCTTCATCCAACAATACCGCTGAACCAAAGTATGACATGCTGGTAAGCAGTATGACTTGTATCGCCCATAACTCACTTGTGTTCTACTCGTGCATATAACATCTATGCATAAAACCTAGGCTCGGATGCCACTGTTGGGGAACATAGTAATTTCAAAAAAATTCCTACGCACACGCAAGATCATGGTGATGCATAGCAACGAGAGGGGAGAGTGTGTCCGCGTACCCTCGTAGACCGAAAGCGGAAGCGTTAGCACAACGCGGTTGATGTAGTCATATGTCTTCACGGCCCGACCGATCAAGCACCGAAACTACGGCACCTCCGAGTTCTTGCACACGTTCAGCTCGATGATGTTCCCTGGACTCCGATCCAGCAGAATGTCGGGGAAGAGTTCCGTCAGCATGACGGCGTGGTGACGATCTTGATGTTCTGCCGTCGCAGGGCTTCACCTAAGCACCGCTACAATATTATCACGGAGAACTATGGTGGAGGGGGGCACCGCACACGGCTAAGAGATCAAGAGATCAATTGTTGTCTCCAAGGGGTGCCCCCTCCCCGTATATAAAGGAGTGGAGGAGGGGGAGGGCCGTCCCTCTCTCTATGGCGCGCCCTAGGGGAGTCCTACTCCCACCGGGAGTAGGATTCCCCCTTTCCTAGCAGAACTAGGTGCCCTTCCAAGTAGAAGGAGTAGGAGAGAAGGAAAGGGAAGGGAGAAGGAGGAGGAAGGAAGGGGGCGCCCCCCCCCTCCCCTAGTCCAATTCGGACTAGTTCATGGGGAGGGGTGCGGCCACCCTTTGGGGCCTTCTTCTCCTTTCCCGTATGGCCCACTAAGGCCCAATACGAATTCCCGTAACTCTCCGGTACTCCGAAAAATACCCGAATCAGTCGGAATCTTTTCGATGTCCGAATATAGTCGTCCAATATATCGATCTTTACGTCTCGACCATTTCGAGACTCCTAGTCATGTCCCCGATCTCATCCAGGACTTCGAACTCATTCAGTACATCAAAACTCATAAACTCATAATATAACTGTCATCAAAACCTTAAGCGTGCGGACCCTACGGGTTCGAGAACTATGTAGACATGACTGAGACACGTTTCCCGTCAATAACCAATAGCGGAACCTGGATGCTCATATTGGCTCCTACATATTCTACGAAGATCTTTTATCGGTCAAACCGCATAACAACATACGTTGTTCCCTTTGTCATCGGTATGTTACTTGCCCGAGATTCGATCGTCGGTATCTCAATACCTAGTTCAATCTCGTTGCCGGCAAGTCTCTTTACTCGTTACGTAATGCACCATCCCGTAACTAACTCATTAGCTATATTGCTTGCAAGGCTTATAGTGATGTGCATTACCGAGAGGGCCCAGAGATACCTCTCCGACAATCGGAGTGACAAATCCTAATCTCGAAATACTTCAACTCAACAAGTACCTTCGGAGACACCTGTAGAGCACCTTTATAATCATCCAGTTATGTTGTGACATTTGGTAGCACACAAAGTGTTCCTCCGGTAAACGGGAGTTACATAATCTCATAGTCATAGGAACATGTATAAGTCATGAAGAAAGCAATAGCGACATACTAAACGATCAAGTGCTAAGCTAATGGAATGGGTCAAGTCAATCACATCATTCTCCTAATGATGTGATCCCATTAATCAAATGACAACTCATGTCTATGGTTAGGAAACTTAACCATCTTTGATTCACGAGCTAGTCAAGTAGAGGCATACTAGTGACACTCTGTTGTTCTATGTATTCACACATGTATTATGTTTCCGGTTAATATAATTCTAGCATGAATAATAAACATTTACCATGATATAAGGAAATAAATAATAACTTTATTATTGCCTCTAGGGCATATTTCCTTCAGCCCCTCGCTCCTCTCCCCCGCCCGGTGACGGCGGCCAAGCGCATCCGGGCTGCCTTCCCTCGCTCCTCCGGCGGGTCTGAGTCCCTGGGGACCACGGTCTCGGCGCCCTCGTCCTGCTCCACCCCCGTCGCCTCGCCCGCGTTCTCCGGTGCAATGGCACCCCCCTCCCTGTCCGTCTCGGCCGCGTCGTCCGGTGTGGCGGGCTCCTCCTTGGCCACCTCTTCTCCCTCCGGTGGCCCCCCTCCCGCCCCAGGCCATGTCAGGGCATCCCTCCCTGCGCCCGGCCGGCGCACTCTGCTTCCTCGGCCGCTCTGCGAAGATCCAGGCTGCTGAGGTCGCTCTCGAGCATGCGCTCGTCGTGATCGTGGCAGGCAATCGTTCTGGCGTCGGCCGCTCCGACATGGTGGCTGCGCTCAGGGACCGCTTCGCCCTCGCTGAGGACGCGTTCTTCGTCCATGCCCGCCCTGATGGCGAGTTCTTGGAGCGCTTCGCCGATGCGCGGGACCGTGTCCGCGTGGCGGAGCGTCCCGTCCGCACTCCTCGCTTCCGTCTCCTGTTCCAGCCTTGGAGTCGCTCCGCCGGCGCCGAGCCGGTCTCGCTGCGGCTGCACGTGGAGATCGAGACTTGCGGCATCCCAGAGCATGGCTGGCACCGCTCCTCTGCCGAGCACCTCCTCCCCCTGTTCTGCATCATCGACTACCTCGCGCCTGAGACGCGCGACGGGTCGGACATGGCCGTCTTCCGCCTCTCGGCGTGGACACCCAACCCCGACGCCATCCCCCGCTCCTCTGAGCTCTTCCTCCCGAAGCTCGACGCCGTCTGGCCGGAAGCCAAGCCGGACGTGGCGGAGCGACTTGCCGTCCATCTGCTTCGCTGGCCGGTTTCCATTCACGTCCGGTGCATGGAGGATTTTCAGCTTCCTCCTCCTCCCCCCCTCCGCTGGCGGATCCCACTGTCGGCCCTGACCATTCGCCGCCGTGCCCCCCGCCCTGGCCGGCACGCCACAACTGTTGGGGAACGTAGTAATTTCAAAAAAATTCCTACGCACACGCAAGATCATGGTGATGCATAGCAACGAGAGGGGGAGTGTATCTTCATGCCCTTGAAGATCGCTAAGCGGAAGCGTTTATCAACGCGGTTGATGTAGTCGTACGTCTTCACGATCCGACCGATCCAAGTACCGAACACATGGCACCTCTGAGTTCTGCACACGTTCAGCTTGATGACGTCCTCGCCTTCTCGATCCAGCAAGACGGGCGAAGTAGTAGATGAGTTCCGGCAGCACGACGGCGTGGTGACGGTGTTTGTGAAGAACAATCTCTGCAGGGCTTCGCCTAAGCACTACGAAAACTATGAAGGAGGATAAACTAGAGGGGACGGGGTTGCCGGCACACGGCTTGGTGTTTCTTGATGTGTCTTTGGTGCTAGCCCCGCCCCTCTATTTATATGTTGAGCCCTGGGGTCGAAACTTGGAGCAAAAGCCCCCTCAAAGTCGGTTTTGCCCGAAAGGCAAGAGTCCCACTCGGACTCCAGGACCAAACGCCACATTTCGTGGCGTCTGGCCCAGACGCGATGGGCCTCGGCGTCTGGCCCAGGGCCAGAGGCCAGGGTCTCCGGCGTTTGGCCCCCTGGCCTCCGCAAAACTCCTTTTGCACCGACTTATAGCCCCGTGGGCCTGACCCCTTGGCCTAACCATATCATCCAATATATGAATCTTTACCTCCGGACCATTCCGGAGCTCCTCGTCATGTCTTTGATCTCATCCGGGACTCCGAACAACATTCGGTTACCAACATACATAACTCATATAATACTATATCGTCAATGAACGTTAAGCGTGCGGACCCTACGGGTTCGAGAACTATGTAGACATGACCGAGACATCTCTTTGGTCAATAATCAATAGCGGAACCTGGATGCCCATATTAGCTCCTACATATTCTACGAAGATCTTTATCGGTCAAACCGCATAACAACATGCGTTGTTCCCTTTGTCATCGGTATGTTACTTGCCCGAGATTCGATCGTTGGTATCTCAATACCTAGTTCAATCTCGTTACCGGCAAGTCTCTTTACTCGTTCCGTAATACATCATCCCGCAACTAACTCATTAGTTACAATGCTTGCAAGGCTTATAGTGATGTGCATTACCAAGTGGGCCCAGAGATACCTCTCCGACAATCGGAGTGACAAATCCTAATCCCGAAATACGCCAACCCAACAAGTACCTTTGGAGACACCTGTAGAGCACCTTTATAATCACCCAGTTACGTTGTGACATTTGGTAGCACACAAAGTGTTCCTCCAGTAAACGGGAGTTGCATAATCTCATAGTCATAGGAACATGTATAAGTCATGAAGAAAGCAATAGCAACATACTAAACAATCAAGTGCTAAGCTAACGGAATGGGTCAAGTACCCCCGCAAAAAAACGGAATGGGTCAAGTCAATCACATCATTCTCCTAATGATGTGATCCCGTTAATCAAATGACAACTCTTTGTCCATGGCTAGGAAACATAACCATCTTTGATTAATGAGCTAGTCAAGTAGAGGCATACTAGTGACACTCAGTTTGTCTATGTATTCACACATGTATCATGTTTTCGGTTAATACAATCCTAGCATGAATAATAAACATTTATCATGAAATAAGGAAATAAATAATAACTTTATTATTGCCTCTAGGGCATATTTCCTTCAGTATCCCACTTGCACTAGAGTCAATAATCTAGTTCACATCATCATGTGATACAACACCAATATTCACATTTGTATGTGATTAACACCCATAGTTCACATCGTCATGTGACCAACACCCGAAGGGTTTACTAGAGTCAATAATCTAGTTCACATCGCTATGTGATTAACACCCAAAGAGTACGAAGGTATGGTCATGTTTTGCTCGTGAGAGAAGTTTAGTCAGCGG
Organism: Triticum dicoccoides; assembly: GCF_002162155.2. Taxonomy (NCBI): domain Eukaryota; kingdom Viridiplantae; phylum Streptophyta; class Magnoliopsida; order Poales; family Poaceae; genus Triticum; species Triticum dicoccoides. Next base: position 557,929,712 of record NC_041383.1, read on the forward strand.
GTCTGTCACATTCAGAGCGGTATGTATTTTGCAAATATTCTATGTCTACAATGCTCTGCACGGAGCTACTCTAGCTAATTGCTCCCACTTTCAATATGTATCTAGATTAAGACTTAGAGTCATATGGATCAATGCCAAAACTTGTATCAATGTAACCCTTTACAACGAACCTTTTGTCACCTCCATAATCGAGAAACATATCCTTATTCCACTAAGGATAATTTTGACCAATGTCTAGTGATCTACTCCAAGATCACTATTGTACTCCCTTGCCAAACCAGGGCAGAGTATACAATAGGTCTGGTCCATAGCATGGCATACTTTTATAGAACCTAGGACTGATGCATAGGGAATGACTTTCATTCTCTTTCTATTTTCTGTCGTGGTCGGGATTTGAGTCTTACTCAATTTCATACCTTTGCAATACAGACAAGAACTCTTTCTTTGACTGTTCCATTTTGAACTACTTCAAAATCTTGTCAAGGTATGTACTCATTGAAAATCTTATCAAGCGTCTTGATCTATCTCAATAGATCTTGATTCTTAATATGTAAGTAGCTTTACTGAGGTCTTTCTTTTAAAGAACTCCTTTCAAACATTTCTTTATGCTTTCCAGAAAAATTCTACATCATTTCTGCAACAATATGTCACTCACATATACTTATCAGAAAGGCTGTAGTGCTCCCACTCACTTTATTGTAAATACAGGCTTCACTGCAAGTCCGTATAAAACTATATGCTTTGATCAACTTATCAAAGCATATATTCCAACTCTGAGATGCTTGCACCAGTCCATAGATGGATCGCTGGAGCTTGCACATTTTTTAGCACCTTTAGGATTGACAAAACCTTCTGGTTGCATCATATACAACTCTTCTTTAAGTAAACCATTAAGGAATGCGGTTTTGACATCCATTTGCCAGATTTCATAAAATGTGGCAATTGCTAACATGATTCGGACAGACTTAAGCATCGCTACAGTTGGGAAAATCTCATTGTAGTCAACACCTTGAACTTATTGAAAACCCTATTTGCGACAAGTCGATCTTTGTAGGTAGTAACACTACTATCAACGTGTCTTCCTCTTGAAGATCCATTTATTTTCTATGGCTTGCTAATCATCGGGCAAGTCAATCAAAGTCCACACTTTGTTGTCATACATGGATCCCATCTAAGATTTCATGGCCTTCAAGCCATTTCGCGGAATCTGGGCTCATCATCGCTTCCTCATAGTTCGTAGGTTCATCATGGTTTAGTAACATGACCTCCAGAATAGGATTACTGTACCACACTGGTGCGGATCTTACTATGGAAGACCTACGAGGTTTGGTAGCAACTTGATCTAAAGTTTCATGATCATCATCATTAACTTCCTCACTAATTGGTGTAGGAATCACTGGAACCGATTACTGTGATGAACTACTTTCCAATAAGGGAGAAGGTACAATTACCTCATCAAGTTCTATTTTCCTCCCGCTCACTTCTTTCGAGAGAAACTTCTTCTCTAGAAAGGATCCATTTTAGCGACAAATATCTTGCCTTCGGATCTGTGATGGAAGGTGTACCCAACAGTTTCCTTTGGGTATTCTATGAAGATGCACTTCTCTGATTTGGGTTCGAGCTTATCAGGTTGAAACTTTTTCACATAAGCATCGCAGCCCCAAACTTTAAGAAATGACAACTTTGGTTTCTTGCCAAACCATAGTTCATAAGGCGTCGTCTCAACGGATTTTGATGGTGCCCTATTTAAAGTGAATGCAGCTGTCTCTAATACATAAGCCGAAAACGATAGTGGTAAATCGGTAAGATACATTATAGATTGCACCATATCCAATAAAGTGCGGTTATGACATTCGGACACACCATTATGTTGTGGTGTTCCATGTGGCGTGAACTATGAAACTATTCCACATTGTTTTATATGAAGGCCAAACTCGTAACTCAAATATTCTCCTCCACGATCAGATCGTAGAAACTTTATTTTCTTTTTACGATGATTCTCCACTTCACTCTGAAATTCTTTGAACTTTTCAAATGTTTCAGACTTGTGTTTCATTAAGTAGATATACTCATATCTGCTCAAATCATTTGTGAAGGTCAGAAAATAACGATGCTCGCCACGAGCATCAACACTCATTGGACTGCATACATTGGTATGTATTATTTCCAACAAGTCAGTAGCTCGTTCCATTGTTCTGGAGAATGGAGTTTTAGTCATCTTGCCCAAAAGGCATGGTTCACAAGCATCAAATGATTCCGAAAATCCATCTTTATGGAGTTTCTTCACGCGCTTTACACCGATATGACCCAAACGGCAGTGCCACAAATAAGTTGCACTATCATTATTAACTTTGCATCTTTTGGCATCAATATTATGAATATGTGTATCACTACGATCGAGATCCAACAAACTATTTTTATTGGGTGTATGACCATTGAAGGTTTTATTCATGTAAACAGAACAACAATTATTCTCTGACTTTAAATGAATAACCGTATTGCAATAAACATGATCAAATCATATTCATGCTCAACGCAAACGCCAAATAACATTTACTTAGGTTGAACACTAATCCCGAAAGTATAGGGAGTGTGTGATGATGATCATATCAATCTTGGAACTACTTCCAACACTCATCGTCACTTCCCCTTCAACTAGTCTCTGTTTATTCTGTAACTCCTGTTTCGAGTTTTTTAGCAACCGAACAAGTATCAAATACTCAGGGGCTACTATAAACACTAGTATGGTACACATCAATAACCTGTATATCAAATATACCCTTGTTCACTTTGCCATCCTTCTTATCCACCAAATATTCAGGGCATTTCCGCTTCTAGTGACCATTTCCTTTGCAATAGAAGCACTCAGTTTCAGGATTTGGTCTAGCTTTGGGCTTCTTTGCGGGTGTGACAACTTGCTTGTCATTCTATTTGAAGTTCCCTTTCTTTCCCTTTGCCCTTTTCTTGAAACTAGTGGTCTTGTCAATCACCAACACTTGATGCTCTTTCTTGATTTCTACCTTCGTCGATTTCAACATCACGAAGAGCTCGGGAATCGTTTTTGTCATCCCTTGCATACTATAGTTCATCACGAAGTTCTACTAACTTGGTGATGGTGACTAGAGAACTCTGTCAATCACTATCTTATCTGGAAGATTAACTCCCACTTGATTCAAGTGATTGTAGTACCCAGACAATCTGAGCACATGCTCACTAGTTGAGCGATTCTCCTCCATCTTTTAGCTATAGAACTTGTTGGAGACTTCATATCTCTCAACTCGAGTATTTGCTAGAAATATTAATTTCAATTCCTGGAACATCTCATATGGTCCATGATGTTCAAAACGTCTTTGTAAGTCCTGATTCTAAGCTGTTAAGCATGGTGCACTAAACTATCAAGTAGTCATCATATTGAGCTAGCCAAACGTTCATAACGTCTGCATTTGCTCCTGCAATAGGTCTGTCACCTAGCGGTGCATTAAGGACATAATTCTTCTGTGCAGCAATGAGGATAAACCTCATATCACAGATCCAATCCGCATCATTGCTACTAACATCTTTCAACACAATTTTCTCTAGGAACATATAAAAATAAACATATGAAAGCAACAACGCAAGCTATTGATCTACAACATAATTTGAAAAATACTACCAGGACTAAGTTCATGATAAATTTAAGTTCAATTAATCATATTACTTAAGAACTCCCACTTAGACAGACATCTCTCTAGTCATCTAAGTGATCACATGATCCAAATCAACTAAACCCTAACTGATCATCACGTGAGATGGAGTAGTTTTCAATGGTGAACATCACTATGTTGATCATATCTACTATATGATTCATGCTCGAACTTTCGGTCTCCAGTGTTTCGAGGCCATATCTGCATATGCTAGGCTCGTCAAGTTTAATCTGAGTATTCTGCGTGTGCAAAAACTGGCTTGCACCCATTGTAGATGGACGTAGAGCTTATCACACCCGATCATCACGTGGTGTCTGGGCACGACCAACTTTGGCAACGGTGCATACACAGGGAGAACACTTTTATATTGAAATTTAGTGAGAGATCATCTTATAATGCTACCGTCAATCAAAGCAAGATAAGATGCATAAAAGATAAACATCACATGCAATCAATATAAGTGATATGATATGGCCATCATCATCTTGTGCTTGTGATCTCCATCTCCGAAGCACCGTCATGATCACCATCGTCACCGGCGCGACACCTTGATCTCCATCGTAGCATCATTGTCGTCTTGCCAATCTTATGATTCTATGACTATCGCTACCGCTTAGTGATAAAGTAAAGCATTACAGGGCGATTGTATTGCATACAATAAAGCGACAACCATATGGCTCCTGCTAGTTTTCCGATAACTCGGTTACAAAACATGATCATCTCATACAATAAAATTTAGCATCATGTCTTGACCATATCACTTCACAACATGCCCTGCAAAAACAAGTTAGACGTCCTCTACTTTGTTGTTGCTAATTTTACGTGGCTGCTACGGGCTGAGCAAGAACCGTTCTTACCTACGCATCAAAACCACAACGATAGTTCGTCAAGTTAGTGCTGTTTTAACCTTCTCAAGGAACGAGCGTAGCCACACTCGGTTCAACTAAAGTTGGAGAAACTGACACTCGCCAGCCACCTATGTGCAAAGCATGTCGGTAGAACCAGTCTCACGTAAGCGTACGAGTAATGTCGGTCCGGGCCGCTTCATCCAACAATACCGCCGAACCAAAGTATGACATGCTGGTAAGCAGTATGACTTGTATCGCCCACAACTCTCTTGTGTTCTACTCGTGCATATAACATCTACGCATAAAACCTAGGCTCTGATACCACTGTTGGGGAATGTAGTAATTTTAAAAAAATTCCTACGCACACGCAAGATCATGGTGATGCATAGCAACGAGAGGGGGGGTGTATCTTCATACCCTTGAAGATCGCTAAGCGGAAGCGTTTATCAACGCGGTTGATGTAGTCGTACGCCTTCACGATCCGACCGATCCAAGTACCGAACACATGGCACCTCCGAGTTCTGCACATGTTCAGCTCGATGACGTCCTTGCCTTCTCGATCCAGCAAGACGGGCGAAGTAGTAGATGAGTTCCGGCAGCACGGCGGCGTCGTGACGGTGTTGGTGAAGAACAATCTCTGCAGGGCTTCGCCTAAGCACTACGAAAACTATGATGGAGGATAAACTAGAGGGGACGGGGTTGCCGGCACACGGCTTGGTGTTTCTTGATGTGTCTTTGGTGCTAGCCCCGCCCCTCTATTTATATGTTGAGCCCTGGGGTCGAAACTTGGAGCAAAAGCCTCCTCAAAGTCGGTTTTGCCCGAAAGGCACCCACTCGGACTCCAGGACCAAATGCCACAATCCTTGGCGTCTGGCCCAGACGCCATGGGCCTCGGCGTCTGGCCCAGGGCAAGACGCCAGGGTCTCCGGCGTTTGGCCCCCTGGCCTCCGCAAAACTGCTTTTGCACTGACTTATAGCCCCGTGGTCCTGACCCCTTGGCCTAACCATATCATCCAATATATGGATCTTTACCTTCGGACCATTCCGGAGCTCCTCATCATGTCTGTGATCTCATCCGGGACTCCGAACAACATTCGGTTACCAACATACATAACTCATATAATACTATATCGTCAATGAACGTTAAGCGTGCGGACCCTACGAGTTCGAGAACTATGTAGACATGACCGAGACATCTCTCTGGTCAATAACCAATAGCAGAACCTGGTTGCCCATATTGGCTCCTACATATTCTATGAAGATATTTATCGGTCAAACCACATAACAACATACGTTGTTCCCTTTGTCATCGGTATGTTACTTGCCCGAGATTCGATCGTCGGTATCTCAATACCTAGTTCAATCTCGTTACCGGCAAGTCTCTTTACTCGTTCCGTAATACATCATCCCGCAACTAACTCATTAGTTACAATGCTTGCAAGGCTTATAGTGATGTGCATTACTGAGTGGGCCCAGAGATACCTCTCCAACAATCGGAGTGACAAATCCTAATCTCAAAATACGTCAACCCAACAAGTACCTTTGGAGACACCTGTAGAGCACCTTTATAATCACCCAGTTACATTATGACATTTGGTAGCACACAAAGTGTTCCTCCGGTAAACGGGAGTTGCATAATCTCATAGTCATAGGAACATGTATAAGTCATGAAGAAAGCAATAGCAACATACTAAACGATCAAGTGCTAAGCTAACGGAATGGGTCAAGTCAATCACATCATTCCCCCAATGATGTGATCCCGCTAATCAAATGACAACTCTTTGTCCATGGCTAGGAAACATAACCATCTTTGATTAATGAGCTAGTCAAGTAGAGGCATACTAGTGACACTCAGTTTGCCTATGTATTCACACATGTATCATGTTTCCGGTTAATACAATCCTAGCATGAATAATATACATTTATCATGAAATAAGGAAATAAATAATAACTTTATTATTGCCTCTCGGGCATATTTCCTTCAATAGCTTCACCCGTCGGGAGGGTCCTCGCGCTCGTCATCCTGGGGGCGCCAGGCCTGCCGCCAGCGGCCGGCACCACGAGCTTGCTCCTCCCTGCTGCGGGTGGCAGGGCATCCTCGGGCCCTGCCCGCCTGTGCTCTGCTACGTCTCAAGCTTGTGTTGGTTTTCCCCGAAGAGGAGAGGATGATGCAGCACAGTAGCATAAGTATTTCCCCTCAGTTTTTGAGAACCAAGGTATCAATCCAGTAGGAGGTCATGCGCAAGTCCCTCGTACCTGCACAAAACGATATCTACTCGCAACCAACGCGATTAGGGGTTGTCAATCCCTTCACGGTCACTTACGAGAGTGAGATCTGATAGAGATAATATTTTTGGTATTTTTGGTATAAAGATGCAAAGTAAAAAGTAAAAGCAAAGCAAGTAAATAAAGTGATGGAGATTGATATGATGAGAATAGACCCGGGAGCCATAGGTTTCACTAGTGGCTTCTCTCAAGAGCATAGATATTCTACGGTGGGTGAACAAATTACTGTTGAGCAATTGATAGAATTGAGCATAGTTATGAGGTTATCTATGTATGATCGTGTATATAGGCATCACGTCCGAGACAAGTAGATCGAAACGATTCTGCATCTACTACTATTACTCCACTCATCGACCGCTATCCGGCATGCATCTAGAGTATTAAGTTAAAAACAGAGTAACGCCTTAAGCAAGATGACATGATGTAGAGGAATAAATTCATGCAATATGATAAATACCCCATCTTGTTATCCTCGATGGCAACAATACAATATGTGCCTTGCAACTCCTTCTGTCACTGAGTAAGGACACCGCAAGATTGAACCCAAAGCCATGCACTTCTCCCATTGCAAGAACTACCAATCTAGTTGGCCAAACCAAACGGATAATTCGAAGAGACTTGCAAAGACAACTCAATCATACATAAAAGAATTTAGAGAAGATTCAAATATTATTCATAGATAAGCTGGATCATAAACCCACAATTCATCGGTCTCAACAAACACACCGCAAAAAGAAGATTACATCGAATAGATCTCCACGAGAGAGGGGGAGAACATTGTATTGAGATCCAAAAAGAGAGAAGAAGCCATCTAGCTACTAGCTATGGACCCAAAGGTCTGAAGTAAACTACTCACACTTCATCGGAGGGGCTATGGTGTTGATGTAGAATCCCTCCGTGGTGGATGCCCCCTCCGGCGGAGCTCCGGAACAGGCCCCAAGATGGGATCTCGTGGATACAGAAGGTTGCGGCGGTGGAATTAGGTTTTTGGCTCCTGTTCTGATCGTTCGGGGATACGTAGGTATATATGGGAGGGAGGAGTACGTCGGTGGAGCTCTGAGGGGCCCACGAGGTAGGGGGCGCGCCCTCCACCCTCGTGACCTCCTCGGAGGCTTCTTGGAGTAGGGTCCAAGTCTCCTGGATCACGTTTGGTTGGAAAATCACGATCCCGAAGGTTTCATTCCGTTTGGACTCCGTTTGATATTATGTTTCTTCGAAATACTAAAAAAGGCAAAAAACAGCAATTCTGGGCTGGGCCTCCGGTTAATAGGTTAGTCCCAAAAGTAATATAAAAGTGGAAAATAAAGCCCAATATAGTCCAAAACAGTAGATAAAGTAGCATGGAGCAATCAAAAATTATAGATACGTTGGAGACGTATCATGCTCCCTCCGCGTCACGCGGGCCTGGTCTCGTGCAGGCTGGGCGCTACGTCAGCTCCGTCAGGCTCGGCCTTGGCCATTTCTGCGGGCCCTGCTGTGGCTTTGGATAAAGCCGCCGATTATGCGGGCCTTGCCGTGGCTTTCGCTAAAGCCGCCGATTCGGTGGCGCATCTCGCCCAATTGCCGGAGCCGCATTCAAATGCCCTTGACCGGTCCGCGTCGCCAGCTGTCAGGGCTGCCTTGTCGTCGGTTCATCTGGAAGTCGCAGTCCTGGTGGACCCTGTCTCTCCCCCCCCCCCC
>NC_041383.1:557938367-557950512 GCF_002162155.2 Triticum dicoccoides
ACGCCCCCCCCAGCCGGCTCGCCCCGCTCTGCGGTTGGCCGCGCGTCGCCTGCCTCGGATCCCCGTACGATTCAGTCTCCCCCTGCGAGTGGTTGTGCCTCGCCCGCTTCGGATCCTCAGGTGATCCTGTCCCCTCCTGTGCAGAGGGACACGCTGGTCGATTCCTTCTGCCGGCCCCGCTCCATGCCAATGGTGGACCCTGCCTTGCATGCCGCTGATCCGAGGCCATGCAGCGGCCTACGTTGCTTTCCCTACTCAACTCGGCCCAGCAGGCGACCGATCAGGTCCTGCCTAATCCCAAGCCCGCTTCCCGGCGCCGTCGCAACGCCGTCCCACCCAACTTCACCCCGCGCAGGAGCAGTCGCATCGCCAAGACCGATTGTGGGCTGGATTCTGAGCTGGAAGCAAAGCGTGTTCTTCTCCGCCGGCTTGGGCTTCTTGAGGATGATGGCCGGGTGGGTGATGCCATCCTTGCCAAGTATGCCCAACTCTTTGGGCGTCCGCTCGCGGAAGACGTTGTCCAGGCCTTCGCTGACTACTACGGCTGGCAGATCCCTCGGGGCGTCACGCAGCTCCTCGATCCTGCGCCGGTCCAGCCATTCCTAGTCCCTTCTTAGGGCTTACCTCTCGGTCCCCTGCAGCTCCCCATCTTCTTCATGGATTGTAACCTTAAATTGGTATTTTGGAACGTGCGGGGCCTCAACTCCCGCACGAGACGTACGGCTGTTCGGTCCTTGGTCTCATCTGTCTCCCCCTCGATCGACTGCCTTAGCGAAACGAAGCTTGACGTGATCACCACCGCTATTGTTGCTGAGACCTTGGGTCCCATGTATGGTGGCGATTTCTTCTTCCTCCCAGCCTCCGGGACGCGTGGTGGCATCTTGGTGGCGTGGCGTGACTCTAAGATCTCCCTGTCCCGTCCAGAGATTGGCGATTTTCATGTCTCCGCCCTCGTCACCTCTGCCTCCGGTGGGCAGCATTGGTGGCTTTCCTCTGTCTATGGTCCCCAAGATGACGCGGCCAAGGTGGAGTTTCTTGCGGAGTTGCACAACTTTCGCCTCACCTGCGCGGGCCCTTGGCTAGTTGGTGGCGACTTCGACATGATCCTTTCTTTTGCGAACAAGAATAATAATCGCCTACACCACCACTCCATGAGCCGTTTTCGCCGCTTCGTTGCCGACATGGAGCTCCGTGACATGTATCTCCATGGTCGGAGGTACACTTGGTCGAACGAGCAGGACTCCCCCACCCTCGTGCGCAACGATCGGGTCCTCTGCACTCCTAGTTGGGACGCGTGCCAGCCTAGTTGCTCCCTCCGCTGCCTTGCCTCGACGACCTCTGATCATGCCCCACTCTTTGTGGATTGTTCCCAGCAGATGGGTGTTCACAGGCGCTTTCACTTCGAGCATTTTTGGTTGAAGCTCGATGGCTTTCAGGACGTGGTGGCGGAGGCATGGAATGCCGAGCCTCTAGACGCCGACCCCTTCCGCCGGCTGTACCAGCGCCTCAAATTCACGGCTCGTCGCCTCCAAAGTTGGAGTGCACGGCGAGTAGGCGTGGTTTCTCTCCAGCTCTAGGTCGCGCGTGAGCTCATTGCCCGGCTTGATGCGGCGATAGATCTGCGGCCCCTCTCCTCGCTCGAGACTTGGTTGCCTAGAAGTCTAAAGCTCAAATACCTAGGTCTCGTGTCCCTTGAGCGCACGATCGCCCGGCATCGTGTGCGCCTGTCCTAGCTGCGCGAGGGGGACGCCAACTCAACCTTCCTCAAGATCCGTGCCATTCACCATTTCCACAAGAAGAGGATCCGGCACCTACGTGTGGACCACGTGCTTGTTTCCGATGAGGCCGGTATGGCGGAGGCTGCTTTCCATCACTTCGCCGGCATTCTGGGTGCGGCTGATCCGCGCGAATCCACCCTCAACCTTGAGGCTTTTGATGGTTGTTCCTTCGACCTTTCATCTCTCGAGGTCCCTTTCTCCGAGGCTGAGATTTGGGAGGCGGCCAAGCAGCTCCCGTCTGGCAAGGCGCCAGGCCCCGACGACTTCATGGCAGAGTTTCTTCGCGCTTGCCGGGACGTCATCAAGAAGGACATATGCGATGCTTTTGATAAGCTTTTCCACATGAATGGCATGGGCTTCCAAAAGCTCAATGAAGCCTTCATCACCCTTCTTCCCAAGAAACCTGACGTTGCCTCGCTTTCGGACTTCCGACCGATTAGTATCATTCACCTCCTAGCCAAGCCAAGCTCTTCGCCAAGGTCTTGTCGCTCCGGCTCGCTCCTCGTCTCAATGCCATGGTTTCTCCCAACCAGAGCGCCTTCATCAAGGGCCACAGCATCCACGACAACTTCATTCTTGTTCAGCAGACCGCCCGTCAGCTCCACAACATGCGCGCCCCGCGTGTGCTCCTCAAGCTCGACATTGCGTGTGCCTTCGACTCGGTCTCCTGGCCGTTTCTCCTCCAGGTCCTACGCTACCTCGGCTTTGGTCCTCAATGGCGGGAATGGATCTCCATCCTCCTCTCCACTGCCAAGACCCGCGTTCTAATCAACGGCAACCCGGGCCCGCCAATTCATCATGAGAAGGGCTTGCGCCAAGGCGACCCTGTCTCCTCGATGCTTTTTGTGCTAGTCATCGTCGTCCTCAACTCCCTCCTTCAATTTGCCACTAGCTCCAGCGTGTTGTGCCGCCTCACCAAGCGCAGGATGGCCTCGAGCATCTCCTTGTATGTTGACGATGTGGTCATCTTCTGTCACCCTGACCCGCACGAGCTCATCATCGTCCATGAGCTGCTTCGCATCTTTGGTGCTGCCTCGGGCCTCCACACAAACTTCTGGAAGTGCTCTGCCTCGCCTATCCAATGCTCGGACGCGCAACCGGCGCAGGTCGCGGGCACGCTCTCCTTCCCCGATCATGCACTTCCCGATCACCTACTTGGGCATTCCCCTCTCGGTCTGGAAGGTCTCCGCGGCTGCTCTCATGCCCCTGGTGGAGCGCATGGCTCGCAAGCTTCCTACTTTGTGCGCTTCACTTCTCTCCCGCGGCGAGAGACTGGCCTTTGTTCGGCACGTGCTTGCCGCCATGCCCACCCATCTCCTCATGGCCATGGCTTTGCGGCCTTCCATCCCGAAGAAGATCAACCGCATCATGCGCGAGGTCCTTTGGCACGGCGGCAGTGACTCCTCGGGCGGTGGCAATCTTGTTAGCAGACCCAAGGTGTGCCGTCCGTCCCCTAGAGTATGGGGGTCTGGGCATTCGGGACCTCCAGCTCACGGGCATTGCTCCCTGCGCTCGCTGGCTTTGGCTTAAGGCCACTGATGCCACCAGGCCGTGGAGACATCTCCACATCCCAACTGAAACTGATGTTCAGGCTATCTTCAACGCGTCCACGACGTGGACCGTGGGGGATGGCAACTCCTGCCTCTTCTGGATGGACAGGTGGATCGATGGGCAGTCCGTTGCCGATCTCGCTCCGGCTGTGCTCGCCCTGGTCCCCAAGAGTTTCCGGCGGACGCGCTCCATTGCGCAGGGCCTTCTGGGCAGGGCCTGGATCTCTGACATCCGTGGCGCCTTGGGGCCTGCGGCCCTGGTGCATTACGTGGAACTCTAGTGACGCCTTCAGCATTTCCCCCTTTCCTCCGACCCCGATGAGCTTCATTGGCGTTGGACGAGCAGCGGCTCCTACTCCGCCAAGTCCTGCTACCAGGCTTTGTTCGTCGGCTCCACCATTGCCCCACACTGGAAGCTCACTTGGCGTACATGGCCCCCCTTCCACATCCGGTTCTTTGCCTGGCTGGCTGGTATGGATCGCTGCTGGACTGCTGCTAGGCTCGCTCGCCATGGGCTCCCGCACGACGATCTCTACGCTTTATGTGCTCAGGAGCTTGAGACGATCGACCACCTGCTCCTTCACTGCTCTTTCACCAGGATCATTTGGCATGAGATCTTTGCTTGGTGCCATGCCCTGACCCATGCCCCCCAGGACCCAGAGGATTCCTTCCTGGACTGGTGGTCGTCCTCGGTCGCGGATGCGCCTACCGCCATGCGCAAGGGGCTCTCCTCCCTAGTGCTTCTTGCCGCATGGTCTCTATGGCGCCACCGCAACGCATGCATCTTCGACAACGCTAGCCCCTCCACATCGCTTCTTCTTCAAGCTATCAAGGACGATGCCAGGATTTGGGCCTCTGCCGGCGCCAAAGACATAGCTAATCTAATGCCTCCTTGAGCTCCTTCGGGCTGAGCATCCCGTGTTCTGCTCGTGTTGCCTCTCTCTACGCCTCTTTGTGTACGTAGTGAGCGGCTACCGCCCCCCCCCCCCCTTGTAACACTCATGTACTCTTCTATCTATCAATGGAATGATACGCAATTGTTGCGTATTCGCGAAAAAAAAAAGAATTTGAACCATGTTTGGCTTTATAAAAAACAAATAGTTTTTCTCACAAAATCTATTGATGATATTGATAGACAAAGTGAACTAATAGGATTGAGTAGAAATAATTTTTTGATGATGGGGAGTTTAGAGGAAGAATTGCATAAAATTAATAAAGAGGAGGAGATCAAATGGTTGTGAGTAACACAAGGGTTGAGGAACTCTTGGATGTGCTGAATAGAGAGGCCATTCGCGAAGCTGATGTGAGTAACCCAAGCATTGTCACTCATGGACCCAAATAATTTTCCTCTTGGAAATGTCAAAAATGGAGGGAGCCACATCCTTGGCACGAACTCCTTGCAGCCAAGCCATGTCCCAGAACCTCGCCTTTCTATCATCAACTGTGATCTAAGTGAAAGCATAGAACAGCCCTTTGTCTCAGGATTACATGGGTTGCCGGTGCACACCCAAGACCGGTCCAGTGAGGTTCCCTCCGCCCACGGCCGTCGCACTCTCAGGGCACGAGTGAACATCTCTAAATTGAGGACCCCAAGGCCACCAAGGGCGGTAGGCCAGCAATTAAACAATGTCTCAATTGATCTTGAATTTACCACCTTAAATTTTGTGTGAGCCCGCCCAAAGTCAATGTACTGCAACACATTGACATAAATTTCAGTGGATGTAAAATGATACATTGTTATTGCGGTGAGCACCGCCTTGACTAAAGCGGTGCGGCCGGCCACATTGTGTATGTCTAAGCTATACATAACAAAACTCACCGATGGATAGTAAAACTGCCATTTATACGTGTGCAGTATTACAAAATGAGATCTCTTACAAAATTCACTCAGATTTTTACACGGGATGTACGTACAAACAGAGAGCTCATGCAATAGGGCTAGCTTTAGCAAATAAGCAACAGCTAAGACCATGGAGGGAGTCCTATGCACTAGCTACTGCCCGACTTGTCCCAACTACACCAGTCTGACAGTGACAGGGATCACGGACTCACGGCCTCACAAGGGCAGCACATGATTCCGCCGACGGAGCCGTAAAAGTACATGCAGTTGGCAAGGGGGTCCATGTCGTAGCTGTAGAGCGGCCGGTAGGGCATGAAACCGCCACGGCACACCGTAGCCTCTCCTTCGTGATCGCGCGGGCGCGGGCGCGGGCGCGCGTTGACGCCGGCGCTCTTGCCTGCCGCGCCTCTTCGTTTCGTCCCCGCGGACGACGTCTCAGCGGCTGCGGTAGCGGCCTGGCTTCCTGCCGACGCGTCGTTCGCGGCGACCGGCGGGGTTGGACCAGGCTTCGTCGTCTTCGCGTTCTCCGTAGTGGCCGCCTTGGCACGCTTCGCGCCCTTGCTGCCGGCGAAACCCACGCACGCCAGCGGGTTGAGATGGCCCATGGGCGTCGCGGTAGCGGATCGGCTTGCGGCTCACGTGGTTTCTGTGATGGAAATTAGCTTGCCAGGCAACAGGCTTGTGTTGTGTATATATAGATAGCTTGATACGCTGGTGCAATAATCCGAGTCTAATTAGATATGGAGTAGTTAATTTCGTTATTGCTACGTAGAAGAAAGGAAGGACTAGTGCTGGGTCTGCACGCTGTACGAAGTGGAGAAGGACACGGACACAAATCTCCTTCACTCGGTTATTTGGCTGTTCAATGATACTCCTACAAACGAGCCAGTCAGGCCGCGCAACCCTGATTGGTGGTGAAATCTGGTAACCGGGCACCTCCTTCTGGATTGTAATGTAACAAACATGTTATATTCGTCTTAAAGTACAACTGTTGTGGATTCTAAAAAAAAGGTACAACCGTTGTGTTCCTCAAAAGAAAGAAAAGTCACGTTCATACTCTATTTAGAACACAACTGCAATTCCTTTTTCAGTTCCATACAAGTCAAAGTGTAGAAGAGACTCACCTTTCCCCTCCGTGGATAGGGCAAACTCTCTCCTCTAGGCTCCACCAGTGAGCCCATTGATTTGCCTCCTCTTTGTCAGCAGCTTGTGATGGGGAGGGAAATCCTAGTGCCTTTGCTTCAACCAGTAACTATGGTTAGGGTTTATAGTCCTCATAGGTGCGGTGCTCGGACGGATGATGACAATTCTTCTTTGAGTTTGTCTTTCCAACTCTTATCCTCCTCTACTTTAGCCATTTGAACGTAGTCGAAGAGCTCTGGCGTAGATTCCTGCCATCTCTTTGAGGCAATGAGTTTAGGGTTTCTCGTCGTGCGTGCGTGATGATGAGATTTTGGTGTCATATGCTTCAAATCTATTCAAGAGTTCAACGGCGACTGCGGCCCCGATGGTCCTTAGGGGCATGTGCACGTATTCCCTCCGTCCTTGAAAGAGTGTACTTCCAACTTTGTTGGAAAGTCAATTTTTTTTATGTTTGACCACATTTATACAATAATACAACAATATTTATGCCATCAAATTAGTAGCATTAGGTCCATGCTAAAGTATATTTTCATCATATACCTATTTGGTTTCATAACCATTGATATATTTTTGCATAAACTCGGTCAAACTTTGACATAGTTTGACCCTTCAACAAAGTTGGAAGTACACTCTTTGAAGGACGGAGGGGGTAGACTTTTCAGTTGTCATTAACAAGGTCAAGTCGCTCTGGTAGGTGTGCGGCGACAATGGCGCATTGGTGGCTCATTTTGACGGTGATACTGGTTATTCAGTGGTCTAGGGATCTCGATCTATATTTTTTATTATGTTTGAGGTGCTTTTGTACTTCTGGTGAATTTTTATAATATATCTGGATCATTTTCGCAAAAAGAAAAGTCGTGTTCAAATGTGCTAACGAACTTTTTATTTGTGATCACGAGTCTGACAGGTTACCGACATGCGAGCACGTCATGAGAGAGCCAGTTACAAACGCGGAGAGGCGCACAAGTGAGGCTAGGTGCGTGATGGAGCCCGAGAGCTCGTTGTCGAGCACATTATCGCTAAGGTCGACGATGCTGAGATGTAGGCAAAGCCCAATTATCATCGAGGACGGCGCCGAAGAAGCGCTTGCCGCTGAGTTTGAGGGTCTTGAGGTTGTGCAGGCAACTGACGCCAACAAGAACGAGGCCGGGGAGGCGGTTCTGGAATAGGTCAAACTAGTGACGGAGGCAAGGGCCTGTTGAGATTTTTTTAACACCTAGTAGTCCTTCTGTTGTTGAAACTTGTTGGCCTTTTCTTTTTAATATCTAAAGGAGCAAAATCATATACAAATTCTTTTAAAGTATACTGATACAATTCTCAGCCATCTCACGTTTTTAGGGTTCCTTTTTTTAAAGACGTCTTTAGTGTTCTTAGTTGTCAATTTTAATGATCTTTTTAGGGGAAAATTAAGTAGTATTGATCAAACTCCCGAAGGAGAGGAATACATAAGGGATCATGTGGTTGCATCAACCAAACATGTCTTCCCTGATCTAGAGAATATGAAAACTTGGCTAACCTAGCAGCATCAATGTTTGTAGCATGACTTTCAAACGTAAAATTACAACTGACAAAAGAAGACCTATAGTTGATTTCTCCAAGTCGATTTTTTTTCTCCAAGTCAATTTTAATGATCTGACAGTAGCGGCTTTGTCTCACTTTATGCAAGACAGAAGCTCGTCTCACTTCAATGTCGCTATTAATGGGCCAGCCCAAATAGTTTCCTGCGGGTTAGTTCACTTTTTTTGTCCTTTATTGTTTTTTATATTTAATATATTTTTGAAAATGTTACAAATATGTATATTCTAAAAATTATATTTACTTAACTTTTTGAACAACCATGAATTTGAAAAATGTTAACGTAGTGCAAACATTTGCTAGCTTGATTTCAAAAAGATGTTGATACCATTAAAATAACTTGTTTGTGACATTTGAAGAAAATCATGCATTTCAACAAAAATGTATGTGACATTTAAATAAATATTTTCATACAATGTAAATATATGTCCATGTAATTAGAAAAATGTTTCATACCATTCAAAAAATGCAAGGTACATTTTCAAGTGTCTAAGAAATATGTGTACGCCATTTACAAAATGTTTATATAATGTTAAAAATCTGTGTAGTTCAAAAAAATGTTTGATATCATTTAAAAAATGTTTACACATGTATTTGGAATTTTTAATATGTATTCTAAAACATGTATTCCAAAAATGTTAAACACATAAAAAATATTTTAGATGTATACAAAAAATGTTGAATGTGCATGAAAAAAATATACATCAAATGATATATTTGAAAAACTGTTATCCTTTATGTATAATTCCTAATATATATTAAAAAGGTAGAAACTGTTGAAAAAATAAAAAAACAAAAAACAAGGAAACAGGTGTAAAACACAAAAGACCAAAACACAAAACAAAACCATTGAATACCGACACAGAAAAGAGAAAAAAGAAATAAAGAAAACTAAAAAATGCTAAAGAAACATAGAAAACCAAAATCCGCAAGAAAAACCAATAGAGATAACGCACAAAAAGAAGGAAAAAAACAAACCTTCTCCCGCACAAACCAGGCCATAGCGCGCTCGCCTATTGGCATAGGGGCATCCCAGCCACTGGTTCATTCCATGAGAGCCACTGGTTCATTCCATGAGAAGAAAGACAGGAATGTAAGATTCGTTGTGTCAGGCTAATTCATTCTAAAAAAAGGGGAAGGAAGTCTTCTGAACTATGTGAGTCATGGGGTGAGGGGGAGGTCACTTTTCCCGATCCATCCATAAGGGTTTTCCCCTCTCTTGCCCCATAATCGTACCCAGTTTTGCTATCGGCTCAACCCTATCTATTCATCTCTCTTTTTTACATGATTTTTTTATCTCTCTTGTTCATAGATCTTGAAAGAAGATCAGTAATGGTTTATTAAAGGATCTATCAATAGAAAGATCTACAATCTCTATCAAGAACATTTTGTTTTCAACTGCATATATATGAAATCATTAGTTACGGGGTAGCCCTTGCAAAGATCACTCCCCCACCTTCTCTTGTTTGACAAATGGCGCACTGCATGTCATTGGCGGAGGAGCCCAGTGGGCAAGGTGTGGCGGCCGCCACACCTTGATTCGGCACCCATTTTTTTATAGGTAAGCATGCACTTTTTCTTCGCGGGAATAGCCAAGCATATACTACTTGTTGGTTTTAGACCACTGTAGATTGATTTGCACAAGCAAACCTAGATGAAAGCATAGAAGCAGGCAGCTTGATTGATGTGCCGCCTAGCACATGCACATCTCACCACGTAGACGTACTCAAACTGGCTCGCTTCCGCTGAAATTCTCTCGGCGGCTCGCTCTTGATGGAACTCTCATAACTTGGTGACCAAAAAATAGAACGGAAAATAAATTTGCTGGTGCGTGCAACTTGCATTTTTGGGTTCTTTTTTCCTTGACTTGTATATAAGAGACATGACTACTACTCGTGCCCTTTCGCAAAAAGAAAAGAAAAGACTGACTACCCGTGCCAACACTTCACGGACTTCACACCAACACAACACGACCCGGTGTTCGGTTTAACACACATATGGGATGAGTATGAGGTGTGCCGGACAGCTAAATAAGTTGATGGTGTGTTATATTGAAAAAAGGATATTCAAAAGTTTATATATTGCTATAATTAAGGAAGACTTTGAGAAGGAGGATAGGTCACTACCATTGCATGCGTCTTCTAGACACCATTGAAAGCTTTAGTGCAGCATGAATTGACTATTACATTTTTGCATCAAATTTTTTTAGTTGACGGTTCGCCACACCTTAATTTTTTTCGTCCTCCGCCTCTGCTGCATGTGCATCACTTGTCACAACCAGGGAGTTTCCCCTTTTTTTTCCTTCATAATTTCGGTTTTTCAAAATGTTTAATCTCTTGAGCCATGTGTCCAAATACTGAACCGTTTTCATTGTTAGATTTATCACCTTGAGATATTCGAAACTGGATCCCAAGTTAATAGATTTCCATGATATTGTTTCCATATAAAAGTTGAAAATAAAAAAAATCCAAAAAAGTGAATACCCAAAAAACAAAATCCAAAAAAGGCCAAAAATTGGTTCATGCAAAAAAATGATGAATACTGAAAAAAAGAAGGAAAATATTGAATCATGGAAGAACGGTTTGCGGTTTTGCACTTTTTTTGGAAGCACATGATGTGCTTTTCCTATTTTTGAAGAAGCATAATTAAATTTGTGCTTTTCGCAGAAGCAAATCTGTGCTTCCGATGAAAGCACATATTATTAGCATAAAGAAAACTAAAAAATGCTAAAGAAACATAGAAAACCAAAATCCGCAAGAAAAACCAATAGAGATAACGCACAAAAAGAAGGAAAAAAATAAACCTTCTCCCGCACAAACCAGGCCATAGCGCGCTCGCCTATTGGCATAGGGGCATCCCAGCCACTGGTTCATTCCATGAGAGCCACTGGTTCATTCCATGAGAAGAAAGACAGGAATGTAAGATTCGTTGTGTCAGGCTAATTCATTCTAAAAAAAGGGGAAGGAAGTCTTCTGAACTATGTGAGTCATGGGGTGAGGGGGAGGTCACTTTTCCCGATCCATCCATAAGGGTTTTCCCCTCTCTTGCCCCATAATCGTACCCAGTTTTGCTATCGGCTCAACCCTATCTATTCATCTCTCTTTTTACATGATTTTTTTATCTCTCTTGTTCATAGATCTTGAAAGAAGATCAGTAATGGTTTATTAAAGGATCTATCAATAGAAAGATCTACAATCTCTATCAAGAACATTTTGTTTTCAACTGCATATATATGAAATCATTAGTTACGGGGTAGCCCTTGCAAAGATCACTCCCCCACCTTCTCTTGTTTGACAAATGGCGCACTGCATGTCACTGGCGGAGGAGCCCAGTGGGCAAGGTGTGGCGGCCGCCACACCTTGATTCGGCACCCATTTTTTTATAGGTAAGCATGCACTTTTTCTTCGCGGGAATAGCCAAGCATATACTACTTGTTGGTTTTAGACCATTGTAGATTGATTTGCACAAGCAAACCTAGATGAAAGCATAGAAGCAGGCAGCTTGATTGATGTGCCGCCTAGCACATGCACATCTCACCACGTAGACGTACTCAAACTGGCTCGCTTCCGCTGAAATTCTCTCGGCGGCTCGCTCTTGATGGAACTCTCATAACTTGGTGACCAAAAAATAGAACGGAAAATAAATTTGCTGGTGCGTGCAACTTGCATTTTTGGGTTCTTTTTTCCTTGACTTGTATATAAGAGACATGACTACTACTCGTGCCCTTTCGCAAAAAGAAAAGAAAAGACTGACTACCCGTGCCAACACTTCACGGACTTCACACCAACACAACACGACCCGGTGTTCGGTTTAACACACATATGGGATGAGTATGAGGTGTGCCGGACAGCTAAATAAGTTGATGGTGTGTTATATTGAAAAAAGGATATTCAAAAGTTTATATATTGCTATAATTAAGGAAGACTTTGAGAAGGAGGATAGGTCACTACCATTGCATGCGTCTTCTAGACACCATTGAAAGCTTTAGTGCAGCATGAATTGACTATTACATTTTTGCATCAAATTTTTTTAGTTGACGGTTCGCCACACCTTAATTTTTTTCGTCCTCCGCCTCTGCTGCATGTGCATCACTTGTCACAACCAGGGAGTTTCCCCTTTTTTTTCCTTCATAATTTCGGTTTTTCAAAATGTTTAATCTCTTGAGCCATGTGTCCAAATACTGAACCGTTTTCATTGTTAGATTTATCACCTTGAGATATTCGAAACTGGATCCCAAGTTAATAGATTTCCATGATATT
>NC_041383.1:557950978-557980452 GCF_002162155.2 Triticum dicoccoides
AACACACACAGAGACCCACCCCAAGAAGCACAGTTTTTTCTATGTTTTGCACGAAAAAACTAAAAAAATGAAATCCAAGGAGAGCGCAAGCGGCATGTGACGACGGTTGGATGCATCTGCTCCCGCATATTTTTTTTATCTTCTGTTTAATTCGGTATGGGCCACATCTGCTGATTCTTGGGCCTAAAGTCGGCCTCTTGTACAGAGCAAAAATTTAAAGCCCTCTGGTCAACTGGGCCTCTAGCCAGCCCATTTAACTAACCGAGCCACACGTTCCACAACCGTTCGGGCTTATCCCGTCGGCCTCAGAGAAAGCGGACGAGGGGATTAATCGGTCGTTGCGCTTAGGGCTGAAAAAAAAGCTCGAAACTCGCGAGCTAAACAAGTAGCTCGTGACTCGGCTCGAATCGACTCGAACTCAAAGAATAATGAGTCGAGCCGAGTTTTAGTTTAAGATTGTTTATAGACCAAGTTAAATGAGTCAATTTTAAGAGTACTCGTGTAACTTATTAAGCTCGATATAATAGATCAACCATTCCCAATACAAAGAAAGATCAGCCACTAAACAACCTATATCCGAGGCGCAAAATCCAATGCCCATCCGTTGAAAGCCTAGCCTCCTAAGAGACTCATGCGTTACAAGGAAATTACAATTGTTTAGTAATATATATGTTTAATATATACATGATCATTTTTATCATATTTGAGGGCTTTATGTTTATATCTTTAACGAGCTTAACAAGCTAAACGAGCCAGCTCGCGAGTTATATGAGTCGAGCTAATCTTGGGTTTGAGCTTGTTATAGTAACAAGTCGAGTCGAACTCGGCTCGAATTCCACCCCTACTTGCGCTCCTCCCTCCCCCCCTGGAAAAAGCTCGATGCGCCCCTAAAAAAAAACTCGATGCGGTCGGCGAGGTTGCGGGGCAGAGCCCAGCCAGCCGGCGGAGGCGACGCGGGCGGTATGGTTGCGCCATCCCGGTCGCGGACCAGCTCCGTGCGGTAGAGGTTGGTTGGGGCCTCCCGGACCGCACGCCGATGTAGATCGACGCCAATCGTAGTTTGGCTACTCGGCTGTTCGTCGAGCGAAACTGCTCCGCGGTTTGAACGAAGCAATCATTCCTCGCTTTCGGGAGGAATCCATGGCGGAATGCGGATGATGCGGCCCCCTTGCCGGCGGTGATTAATGTATGTCTCTCTGTTTAACCACCCTTTGCTGCTTAGTTCACGACGCATGTGTATATTCTTCCTCGCACTATCTGGTTACTCCGGCAGCAGAACATGAACATCCATCACCATGGTTCTCGGCTAGGTTCTGCTCTATATTTGCTTTTTCATGTACCACTCGTTCTTCGACCCAAAGATTACATTTGTGCTAATATCCTCCTAATTCCAGTTCTGTACAGGCGGTATTCATACTGTTGTGGTCAATTGATTCGGCCAGATCTTTGGAGATTGGTTATCAAATTATTTTTACTCTCTGGACAGGTAATTACTTCACTTCAGCTGACAGACCTTATCCTTCCATGTTTTTACGGCGTACGCTTGCTTCCGTGTGATTCATAGTTTCATACCATGGTGCTATTTACTACTGGATGCGACAGGTGGCTTAGAACAACATAGTGAAATCACAAGAAAAATGCAGCCATGCTGCTCTAGAGGGGAGCGAAGCCTCAACGTTTTCCTGCTTCTATCCATAAATGAGAAAAACCCGAAAAATCCACGGATACTTTGTTTCCTAAATACACAGTGTGAAAATTTAAAGGAAGATCGTTTGGCCTGTATTAGATGCAGAAAACAGGAAATATTAATGTCGCTGTTCTGATTGCTTGCAGCGATTGATGTTCCAAATTGGCATTCTTCATCTGAACTGAGGTATAAGGCGAGCCTCCAAAACAAGGGAACAGTACGTTGCCGAGTAACATGTGTGTTCAACATCATTTCCCCATTATTCATGTTGAGGTAATCCAGTGACTTTAACTATGATGACCTTCTGTTGGTATTCTCCTGTAGGTATCAAAGAAGTGGAATGGTTAGCTTCTCTACTTCTTCAAGAATTTCTGAAAGGATATAATAAACAGGTGCCATGTTATAAACTTCTGTTATTGATATCCTTGCAATCGTTCGCAGTGTGTTAGCCACCTTATTCTACCAATATATGTTCCAGAATTAATTGGACCAGTTTGTGTTTAGAAGAGTGTTCCTTTCCTATCTGATTGACTCCATGAATATTTTTAATGAATAAGATATAAACAGCAATGTACATTTATCTCTGATGTATATTGCCATCCAAATAAAGGGCTGTTAATTTTCAATGTTGTTTATACAATGTGACTTTACAATACATTTATCTCTGATGCGATGAATGTCAACCTGATGGGCATAGGTCACAGGTTAGGTACTCTTGTACTACTACTGTAGGTTCTACTATTTTACACACAACTATCTATGAACATACTTGCACATCCATATCTAATATTGTTGATATCCCTGGGGCCTATAGACTAGCTATATGGTGCATACTTGCTAACGAGTATTGACTGCAAAGAGAGGGTCTGCATAATGTCAGATAAACATATAGGTACATGATTGCTAATTATATACTATATACATGGTATTATAGCTTATAGGTAGTGCACCTGCTATGATTGTTAGAAACCCATTTCCTTTCCTGAATATGCAGGTTAGAGAAGCTCATTTTCTGTTGTTTTAAGGCTCATCCTCAGGTTCATTACATGAACCAGATAGGTGCAATAATCTCCATTACGAACAATGATTGCTGTGTTCGTGCTTTGGAAATGGATGCTACTGTATCTTTCTACAGGGCTATACACTTGAAACACTCTAATTTGAACTATTCAAATTATACCAAATGAATTCTAACTTCCTGGAAGAAAAATTGCATCTGTTAGAAATATCAATGTGCTTCCTGCTCTATGAGATAGATCATTCCCACATTTTGAATGACTTCATTTGAAAGAACTGGTTCCAATATCAGATTACCCCCTCCCTTTTTATGAATGAACATATCTAAAACATGAAACATAAACTTTTATTAAAGTATAATCCGTTCACATCTTATGTATTTCTAGCGTTCATCAAGATAGAAGAGCGTTGCAATGAGCACCAAGTCACCCCTTACTACCATACTACTTACTCCAAATCAATTAAACTTTAAATCATTTTATAACTTACAAATATATGGGTTTTTTCATGTATATTTAACTTATAAATATGTTTTGAAGATGACAAAAACCCTGCTCAACATGCTAGTCTCTCGAACAGGGTCCCTAAATGGGTTGCTAAGCTTTATACACTGCAAGGTGCTTAGGGAGATGCTTATTTAGAGAAATAAACTAGTGTTTTCTTAGGCATTGGTGCTTATTTGTGGAAGGTGGATGCTTGATTAGACACCCCTCATGAAAATAAGCATTGATGCTTAAGAGATAACTCAGTTTAATTTACTAAGCACCTTGCATTGTACTCTCTCCATAAAGAAATATATGAGCGTTTAGATCACTAAAGTAGCGATCTATAGGGAATACAAGGCAGAAGAAAGCATAGTAGGTGGCATAATCTTGGTTGAACATATACAAGTTTGACTTGCACAAAAATCAATATAGCTTATATTTTGAAGCGAAGAGAGTATACACGTAAGATATGAGCCAACGACTAATCTACCCTGATTTACATAAGGTGTGGTAACCGAAAATTGTACACAATCTGCTCTCTGAATCTATTCGCCTAAACCTCTAAAACTACCTAGTGTCTACACCTTTAGTTAGAGCTCACGAGCTCGAAGGGGCAGGATCCATCCTAAAACGTAGCAGGACGTTTGCGCTTCCCAAGTACGCCCGGTTCGTCGCCCTCTAGTTCTGGAGCCCACATCGCCTCCTTCTGCTTCCGAGCTAGTAGTATTACATCGCGCTCCGGCGCAACTATACTGTACATCTGTCCGGTGCGTCTCCTTGAGTTTTGCTTCGCACCAGGGGATCCCGGCAACGGTGCAGGGCGCCGCCACAACCTAGCCGCCTTGGATTTTGTTGGCGCCGCCGGCACCTCTTCGCCCTGGGCGTCTCGGCCACAGTCCCTCTTCCGAACCTTGCACATGACGTAAGAGTTCATCTGTTCCAGGAACAAGACAGTTTGGTAAGCAATGAGAAAAGATCATTAATCTGAAGCAAGTGGTTCACATGTTCACATGCGTACCTCTGGCTGCGCGAGGTTCCTGAGGTCGCCACGGTCTGCGTTGAGCTTGTACTCGAACATGCTCCACGGGGTCCTGCGCCCGTGCAGCAGCCTGCCGCGGTAGAAGTCCATCGACGTCTTGAAGGCGACGGTGCGGCGGCCCTCCCTCACGCGGGCCGGCCGGCCGCGGATCCTCCAGTACCCGGCCGGGGTGGTGTAGTAGCACCCATTGCTGTACGCGGTGTCTTGCTTGTGCACGAAGAACCCTAGTCGCTCTTTGTCTCCGTCTTCTTCGTCAACTGCGTGCATATACGTAGAAGAGTTAGACTCTTTCATGCAACTGTGTATCACAACGTCCATGACTGCTTTATGTACATGAAAACAACAAATAATTCCATAAAAAGTTGTTTTCGGAACTTACGTCTTATGTCATCTGCGTCCAGAGCATAAATATTGTCCAGCTCTTCTATTCTTCTTGGAAGCGCCAGATTCAGGACTTTGGGCTTGAGATAGTGGAGCACGATCTCCTTGTCCGTGGGGCGAAATCTGAATCCTGGTACTAGCCACCATGGTGTACTACCTGTTTCATCAACTTCAGTAGACGTCTCTGTTGCTTGCTCGTTGGATACATCCCTATGTTCCATTGTAATCGAGCTATTCACGCTATCAGAATCGTCAATGTGGTCGTTGTTGACATTCGGTTGCTCTGCTGCCGAGCTAGTCGTGTCGTCGCTGCTGCCACCAAGCTGTGTTGACGATGACACCATGGTACTGTTCGGAGTCGTCATTGTCGTGCTGTAATGCACAACGATATTGCTATCAGAACACACAATGTTCTGGTCAGGCCATGAGTCTTGGCCTGTTCCAAAGAATTTGTCGGTCGAATCTTTGAATGTCCGCTCTCTCCAATCGGGTGAATCGTTGTCACCGTTGCCACCAAGCTGGGTCTGCATTGACGACGATGCCATGGTGCCATTCTCCACGGGTC
The DNA here is from genome assembly GCF_002162155.2 of Triticum dicoccoides. NCBI lineage: Eukaryota > Viridiplantae > Streptophyta > Magnoliopsida > Poales > Poaceae > Triticum > Triticum dicoccoides. The sequence continues at coordinate 557,956,153 of NC_041383.1, forward strand.
GATGCAACAAAAATTCTGCCGACCTCGTTGAAGTCGTCATTGTCAAACTGCATTGCGCGTTGGTGTGGCTGTCGAAACATACACTGCTCTGATCAAGACATGAGTCCTGATCTATTCCGAAGAATTCGTCGTTCGAAACTTTGGATATCTGCTCTCTGCAATCGCGTGAGTCGACCTCCTCCACGGGAATTCCCTCGGAGGAATAGTCCTGCCATAGCCGTTCGTCCCATTGCTTGGAAATTCCCACGGTGGAATCTAGGCCTCCGTACATAGTGCACCACCACGATAGTTGATCCCAATGGCGTATGATACTGAGGTCGATCGAAATTCTCTCGGCATAATGCTGGCTGAGCTCATGCTGTAGGGCATTGCGGCAGAACTGAAACACCGATATGTCCAACGTCGAAAGATACTCGTTAGCAGACCGTCGATATCGCCCTCCCGCGCCAGTGGAAGTGCGAGGCTTTGCCTTGTATGTCAGTCTCTCTGATATCATCCGGTGACGGTTCGCCATGGCTCGCCATCGGCTGACGGTGCTCTCCTCCACGCACGGCAACGTGCCGTGAAAGTTGTCACCCGATCCCTCAAGTGTCAACAGTTCGATATCATCGTCGTGTCGCCGGGGCACCAAAGTGTATACACCCGCCCCACTGGGTGTAGTCATCGTCAATGTAATCCTGGCGATATAAGCCTGTAGTTTATTTATCATCGCTAGACGGCAATTCAGCTTCGACGTCGTTGCCGGATGACGACGACATGACGCTCTTCTTGTGCCGGTGGTGCTGTCCTCCTCATTGCCCAAGCTCAGAAACACCTGGCGGGAGTTACACGACGCCGGGCTTTGGCCGCCGTCGGCACGAACGTCTACGCTGCCGAAGGTATCCACCTCCCAGCGAACTTTTCCATGGGCGCGGCCGCGTTGGAGCGGCCGGCAGAGGCACTGGAGGAGCAGCGGCAGCAGGATCACGAAAAACGCCTCGAGGAGCGAGCACCCGTCGGCCGGGATGCTGCTGGATATTGTCGCCATATTTGTACGCGGGAGGAGGCTCGGTGTGGATTAATGTCTGGCGGTACGTCGATGTTCGTCGCCTTTCGAGAGAGAGAGCAGAAAATTCCGACAGCACGCGCCACGATCTGGAAGCTATTGTATGCGCGAGTGTCCCAGTTAGCTACGTACTACTAAGCTAAGCAGCTCGGACTTTGTTTCTTACGATGGAGAACTGGAATAAAACGTCTCATTCCGTCTATAGAATCTAGATCTATTTCCTGTCGCACTCGGACACCATCGCCTTCCCATTAGAAAACTATAGGGGAATTTGTATAGGAGTCGGACACGGTTTAGGTTTTTCTAGATATAATAGCACACGGTTTAGTACTTGACAGTCACTTTCCCTGCTCAAAGGTGCAAAATAGGCCTGCTAAGAATCTATATAGGGGCAATCGTATTTAACGCCCGTAGCGCAGAATAGTTCACAGAGAGCAACCAATGAACGCGTATTCCTTCGGGAGCCCACCCAAGGGCCAGTTTTTGTGCGCCGGGAGCGCGTTTCGCGCTCCAGACGCTCCCTCTGTATTTTGTTTTATTTTTATTTTTTCTCTATGCATTTTTGGCTTTTAGATGATTTTTTTAGGTTTTTTTTTGCTTTCCGGTTTTTCTTAGGATTTGGACAATTTTATGCGGATTTTTCTTCTTCCTTCCCCGAGAGCCACAGATTTATTTCTCATGGAGGCACGGATTTGCTTCCGCAAGTGCCTCTCAGAAAAAGAAAAAATGTTTCTGCGAGAGGGACAAATTTACTTCTCGTGCAGGCACGGATTTGCTTCTGTGGAGGCGTGGTCTGAGAGACACAAATTTACTTCTCGTGGAGTCATGGGACCATGCCTCTCCGGAAAGTGAATTCTTCCGCGAGAGGCACATATTTACTTCTCTCGGAGGAGCGAATTTGCTTCCGCGAGAGGCAGGGTGTGCCGCTCGGGAAAGGAAAAAACACATTTTTTTTTCATGCGAGATGCACAGATTCACTTCTCGTGGAGGTACGGATTTGTTTCCGCGAGAGGCACAACCTGGGAAAGAAAAACATGTTTTCTTTTTGTGAGAGGCACAAATTTACTTCTTCTGGAGGCACGGATTTGCTTCCGTGAGAGTCACAGTTGTGCCTCTTCGGAAAAGGAAAAATGTGCTCCCAGTTTGGTTTTTCGTCCGGTTTGTTTTGTGAGTTTTTTTGTCGAAATCTATCAACAAGCAATCTAGTTTTGAAGATATTGACACGAGGAATCCAACGGTAAAAACAGTTTGAGATTTGGACTCACGGTTTAGAAGATAAAATGTTTTAAATAAATTAATCTATGAAAAAAAACCCTCCAAGGTTGTGACAAGTTGTCGCAACCTGGGAGGTGGGAGTAACCTTCACAAAAAATGCTTCTTAATTAGTTTTTCTTAGACATGAGTGCTCCTTAATTAGTGATTTCATATTTCACATACCATAGAAAGCACACACCCCTTCATAGAAAGCGCACACCCCTTCTGGCCACATGGGCTGGCCCAATTAGGAAACTCTATGTACGATTCCACCTGGAAGTTTCTGCACGGTTCTGAAAAGGTTCCGGCCTTTTTCTTCCTGTGTTTTCTCTATTGGTTTTTCCGGGTTTTGTATGGTGTACTATTTTATTTATCAAGATACTTTAGTCTAAAAATATAAAATTCATGAATAATTTTTAAAACCTGGGAGTAGTTTTGCAAATTTCTATTTTTTTAAATGCATGACCATTTTCGAATTTATTAGCATTTTATTAAATTCATGAATATTTTTGGATTTGTGAACATTTTTAAATTTTGTGAAAATTGTTAAGTCTTTTGTATATGATGAGCAGAACCCAGCCCAACCCATAAATTACAAGTCCAAACAGGCCCTGCTCAGGGAAGGGTATCGGCTATCGCAACCCATTTCCAGCTTACAATTCGAAAAGACTAGCTCAAGAAAAATAAAAGACAATAGCCAACTATCGTAGCCCGTACTCCCTCGATTGTAAAATGAGCAGATGATCAATAACTCGCAAAAAAAGAAAGTCAAGAGAATTGTTTATACTACATCCATTGGCTCATAAAGTCGAAGCTCATAGGTGGCCTTGTATAATTGGCTCGTTATACCTCGATTTTCTAATACATAAAATAGCATAGAAAAACGAAGAAACTAAGACATTCTCCTTTTTTGAAAGGACAGAGTGCTATATATCTTATTTAGGGGTAAATTTTTTTATGATAAAGGGTGAATTTTATTTGCTTAAAATGAAGCATCAAGAGGATACAAATACAATAAGCATACACCCGGCCTCTGCATACCTAAGATGCACACAGCCAACACCAACTCACACACGCATAACACACCAGCACATAGCAAAGTCATATAAGACCAAAGCTATGCGTAGGCGAGAATAAAACCCCCAAAGTAATCAGATCCATGATCGGCAATCGGCAAACTACAACAATGACTGTATACGCACCAACCATCTCATAACACCACGATCTGGAAGGAATAGTTTGTTACAGCATCATGTGACTCAATAAGCCAAACATGTCAACCTAAACTTAATGATAAAGAAAACTTTGTTAAACTAACTATCAGCTTCATACTTCCTTCAACGAGATTCATGTGCACTAGTAAACAAGATTGGAACTCATTTCTCCTCGCAATCATCTCCCTCACGACAGATGCATGATTCCCTCCTGTGCCATCTTCTATATCCTTGATAACCGTCACATTATCACATGCTATGAGAATTTTTGTCTGCATCAAATCGTCCGGTTTATTGGGCCGGAGGGCTATATGTAACGTCCTTTTTTAAGGCCAATAATTTATATGACGCTGGGGTGCTACATTCATGTTGCGTCTTCACTGATTGCACAAAGAAAAATCATTGCTAGTCATGCAAAGAGAAACAATACGTTGCATCCATTGGAAAATTCGTCTCTGAGCTCGAGCTCAGGTCGGCCCGATATCCTAGTGCTTCAATCGCCTCCGGATGGCCACCGTACCTCGGGATGCCGAAAGAGAAAGTTCGACAGAAGTTTTCTTCATACTTGAATCAAGATTTTTCTATATCTTCAGGTCATAGGAGCCATAGTTTTTAGATCATCTACTGATCTACACACCTCACACAAGTAATATTAAGTTGCTAAAAGCAAGAAAATGCAACCACTTTTGCAAGTTTGGCAAAGTTTTCCCTCCATTTTTGAATCTAGATATTTGTATTTTTTTTCTTTTATAGTAATACAACTTTACTTTCACATAGTGGCACGCTGTGGCACACTGCTGGATACAAAAAGTTGCAACGCACGGCCATATATGTACTAGTCTTATGATATACAAGAGATGTAGTAACCGACAATTATGCACAACCTGCACTCTGCATCTATTCGTTTATTTAAACCTATGGATCAGAAACATAAAACCACTAAAACTACTAGTGTCTACAACTTCGGTTAGAAGCTTAGAGCTCACGAGCTCGAAAGGGCAGGATTCATCCTAAAATGTAGCAGGACGCTTGCGCTTCCCAAGAAGTAGGCCCGGTTCGTCGCCCTCTAGTTCCGGAGCCCCCATTGCCTCCTTCAGCTTCCGATCTAGTAGTATTACATCGCGCTTCGGCACAACTATCTTGTCCATCTGTCCGATGTGTCTTCTTGAGTTTGGCTTCCCACTAGGGGATCCTGGCAACGGTGCGGGGCGCCGCCACAACCCTTTCGCCTTGTATGGCGCCGCCGGCGCAGCCTCCACCTCTCCGCCCTTGGCGTCTCGGCGACAGCCCCTCTTGCGAACCTTGCACACGACGTAGGAGTTCATCTGTTTCAAGAACAATGACAGTTTGGTAAACGACGAGAAAAGATCATTGATGTGAAGCAAATGGTTCATATGTTCACATACGTACCCATGGCCGCGCGAGGTTCCTGAGGTCTTCTCTGTCCGCGTTGAGCTTGTACTCGAACATGCTCCACTGGGTCTTGCACCCGTGCGGCGCCCTGCCGCAGTAGAAGTCCATCGACGTCTTGAAGGCGATGGTGCGGCGGTGGTGCTTCACGCGGGACGGCGGGCCGCGGATCTTCCAGAACCCGACCGGGGTGGTGTAGAAGCACCGGTTGCTGTATGCCGTGGCTTTTTTTGAAACTAGGCTGTACACCGTGGCTTGCTTGCGCACGAAGAAGAACCCTAGTTGCTCTTTGTCTCCGTCGTGTCCATCAACTGCGTGCATATACGTAGAAGAAGAATTAGACTGTGTCATGCCACTCTGTTAATAAACCACAACGTCCAGCTGCTTTATGCACTGAAAATAAAAAAATACGGCCTATGCAAGTACAGTGCAACCTAGAAGTTGTCTGAAATTCAGAAAATTAATCGAGTGGATTTAAATAATTTACACGCTATATATACATTTATTTACGGTGTCACATAGTTTAGAAGCCAACAGAACTCTCTTTTAGGGCTCACTATATAACGAACAAATAATTTAACCACACGTTAAGAAATACAAAGGGAAACTGTGTTGTGTATCCACAACAGAATTCTCTTGTTCGTTCACGTGTCGTCGAGTTTGAGTTCTAACGACTGAAATATAATAATAAACATATAGTCTTAGTTTGTTAGATATTTTTTAGGGCTCACGGTCCCCCCATTTAGTAAGGGCGCCAGCACTTTTTGAAAACCTAGATCAACAAGTGATGGCTTTTAGCCTAGATCTTCACCTGCAAGTGCAAAGTGTCATTGCAGCTGCATGTGCCAACCATGGTAGCATGCAATTGGCCGGAAAAAAAACTTCCATGCAACTTCGGTAATTCAGTTCATTGAGCTACATTTTTTTTTAGAAAATCCAAGATGCATGTGCACTTCACCGGACTAGACCAAGCAAAACAAAAATATTAATAACTCAGTAAAAGATGTTTTCGGAGCTTACGTCTTATGTCATCTGGGTCCAAAGCATAAATATTGACCAGCTCTTCTATTCTTCTCCTATACGGTTGAAGCGCCAGATTCAGGACTTTGGGCTTGAGATAGTGGAGCACGATATCCTCGTCTATCGGGCAAAATCTGAATCCTGGAATGAGCCAATATGGTGTACTTGTTTTATCAACTTCATTAGACGTCTCGATGTGGTCATTGTTGCTATTCGGTTGCTCTGATGTCGAGCTAGTCACGTTGTCGCTGCTGCCACCAAGCTGCATTGACGAAGATACCACGGTATTGTTTGAAGTCGTCATTGTTGCGCTGAAATGTGCGCCGATCTTGCTATCAGAACACACAATGTTCTGATCAGGATACGACTCTTTGTCTGTTCCAAAGAATTGGTTGGTTGTTTGCGCTCTCCAGTCGTTTGAGTCGTTGTCATTGTTATTGCCAAGCTGGGCCTGCATTGACGACAATGCCATGTCCGCAGGTTGATGCAACAAAAAATCTGCTGACCTCGTCGAAGTTGTCATTGTCGCGCTGCAGTGGGCCTTCTTGTGGCTGTCAGAACACACACTGCTCTGATCAAAACAGGGGTCATTGTCCGAAAATTCGCTGGTCGAATCTTTGCATGTCCGCTCTCTCCAATCATGTGAGTCGTCCTCGTCCTCCACCGGAATTCCCTCGGAGGAATAGCCCCGCCATGACCCTTTGTTCCGTTGCTCGGAAAATCCCATGGGGAAATCTAGGCCTCCATATACAATGAACCACCGTGATAGCTGATCCAAATCGCGTATGATACGGAGGTCGATCGAAGTTCCCTCGGGACTAGGGCCCATGGAAGTGCCAAACTCTGTCTCCACGTGCCGATCCCAATTGCATACGATACAGATGTTGGTTGAAGTTCTCTGGCGATAATGTTGATTGAGCACGTGGTGCAGAAAACTGTGGCATAACTGAAGCCCCGTGAGGGTCGGCATCGAAAGGCACTCGATACCCGACAGTCGGCCTCTTGCGCCCATCAAAATGCCAAGCTCTGCCTCCGCGACATTGTCTGTCAGTCTCTCCGAGATCGTCCAGTGATCGTTCGCGGTGGCTCGCCTTCGGCTAGCGGTGCTCTCCTCCATGCACGGCAGCGTGCCGTGAAAGTTGTCACCCGACGCCTCATGTGTCAACGTCTCGATATCGTCTGCATGTCGCCAACGCGCCAAAGTGACCATCAATGTAACCATGGCGATGTAAGCTCGTAGCCTATTGACCATCGCTAGACGGCAATACAATGTGGACGTCGCCGGATGATGGCGACACAATGCTCTTCTTCTGCCGGCGGCGCTGTCCTCCTCATCGCGCAAGCTCAAAAACATCTGGTGGCATGTACACGGCACCGGGCTTCGGCCGGCGGCGCGAGCGCCCACGCTGCCGAAGGTACCCTCCTCCCAGCGAACTCTTCCGTGCGTGCGGCCGCGTTGGAGCGGCCGGCAGAGGCACTGGAGGAGCAGCGGCAGAAGGATCAGAAAGAACGCCTCGACGAGCGAGCACCCGTCCGCCGGCACGCCGCTGAATATTGTCGCCATATGTTACGTCGGAGTAGGATCGGTGTCTGGCTGGTACGTCGATGTTCGTCGCCTTATATGAGAGCAAGCAGGAATTCCGTCCGGAGGCGGCAAGCATATGACAGCTATGCTGGAGTGTCCCCGGTTATAGCTACTGGAAGCTAAGCAGCTCGGGCTTTGTCCATCCTTAATTCGGAAATAAAACATGTATTTCCAACTATAGTACTGTAGAACCTAGATCTATTTCCTGTCGAACTCGGACAAGGCGATCGCCTTCCCATTTATAGTAGAATACTAACGGTAGGGGTCGGAGACCGTATTTCTTTTCTTCAAGTACGGAGACGGTTTAGTACTCCCGTGGCGTATAGTACTAGTTCGCAGACCATAGAAACGCTCACCCCTCCGGCCACATGGGCTGGCCCAATTAGAAAACTCTATGTACGTTTCCACCTGGAAAGGTTCCGGCCTTCTATGTCTCTGTTTTCTGTATTACTCAGGTTTTACTGGGTTTCTCTTTCCTTTTTTGTTTAAAAAAAATAAAATTCATGGATAATTTTAAAAACCTGGGAAGATTTTTTTTTCAAATTTTAAATATTTTTAAATGCATTATTTTTTTGAATTTGTTAGAATTTTTCAAAGACATGATTTTTTTGGATTCGTAATCATTTCTAAAATTTGTGTTTTAAAATAAATAAATTATATGATGAGTAGAACCAGGCCCAACCCATAAATTGCAAGTCCAAACAAGTCCAGCTCAGGGAAGGGTATCGCTACCCGTTTCCAACTTCCAATAAAACAAAAAGAAAAGACAATTTAAGAAATCATGAATACTTTTTAAAACCTGAGAACACCTTTTCTAATTTGTAAAAATAATAATTAATGCATCGTTTCTATGAACTTGTTAGTATTTTTCAAATTCTTGATTGTTTCTGGATTCACGGTCATTTTAAAATTTTGTGAACTTTTTCAAGGTTTTCGTGAACGGATAAATTGCAAGTCCAAACAGGACCTGCTCAGGGAATGGGTATTGCAACCCATAACACGTAACTGTTCTTCTCTTACTATGTTGGTATGTTGTATTTTATGGTGAATTAGGGCGATGCTGGGCATCGGCACGCCGGCAGAACGTTTCGGCCGGTCGCACCCTAGCCATCAGATCTCCTAAAATGATTTTGGAGATAGAACAACTTGTTTATGGAGTTAGCCCCCAGTGGAGAAGCAAGGCTTCCAGACTCGCCATCAATCCAAGCAAAGCAGTCTTCCCAAACTACTCCCTCTGTCCCATAATGTAAGATATTTTTTGACACTACATTAGTGTTAAAAAATGTCTTACATTATGAGACGGAGGGAGTAACTAATTGTTGAATTAATACTTGCTATACTAATAGCTCTTCAATCTGTTTATTGCTGATTCATTGTCCTTTCCCTTTGCTCTAGCGTTAGTCGCAGGAATCCCTCTTGCGTTAGTCGTAGTCATTTATTCGACCCACAAAGCATGTAAATATTTTTCACAACTTAAAAAACCTAGCTCATAAAAATAAAACATTTGCAAACCTAGGAACACAAGCAACGCGGCGAAGCTTGCACTGCCCTTCTATTTTTTTTCAAACGGGGTTGGTTACCCGGGTATGACATGTCCAAAAATTAATGCCCGATGTCTGAATCGTTTACATTTTTTTCTTTGCAGGGTAAAATTCGTTTGCTTTTTAGGGAGAAATTACATCAAATAACATGTCATGGATGATAAAACTTGGTGGATCGCCGACCCAATCCACCTCAGTTTTAGAATCAAAAAGAAAATCTAGCTAGATTATGCGTCATCCGATTAACATCCCTCGGCCAGTGAAAGAACTCCACTGAACCAATTTCTTGAGCTGACGTTTGCTTGGTAAAGAGGAAAGCTCTATCCCAAGTGGGAGCTCTATCCCAAGTGGGGGGCTTACTGAGGGCAGGCTATCTGGCCAATTAATCGGACAGCAAATCGAATGTACTCTTCACATGGTCAGCCTCAGTTTATAAAACTTCCCATTTGTGGTGCAAGTTGCCTACTATCTTTTTCTTCTGTAGACGTGGACTACTGCTCCCAAATGACCAAAACCAAGAACGTAATCACCTCTCAAGGAAAAGATTATGTGTAATCATGTTTGGAATCCACGCCCTAGTGGGCCAATTTATCGCTTATATAGTACTGCATTGGAAGGTGGAAGGATCATTAAAAAGCCAGAAATCGTACTGTAGCAGAACGAGGGACGTGCACGCGCGCTAGTCGGTTTGGCACCACATATGAGACTTTACCCTCGACGGTTGTGCGCGAAGAGTTTGACCAAATTAAGGGTATCCTATCCCATTCTCCTTCCGCCGGAGAAACAATACTTACTTCATTAGTGGAGTTTTTTTTTAAGTATCACATGTCCTTGTAATCACACCCTTAGACTAGCCACAGTGGAAGCAACCTCAGTAGTAACATCGAGTCCAACTCAGGAAATTTGCTTATGTGGCAATGAGTTAATGAGGAGAGAGATAGTTTGAGTAACTTAGCTAGGTACCGTAACATCACATATCCCGATGCAATATGAGTCTATAACCTAATAAATGAAGCTTTGCATAACACCACACTTATGTTATTACCCATTATGAAGGTAGTAACATGGTCTAGGGATACACGTATGTTACTAGTGTATGTTAGACTACCCACAGTGGGAGTAACATAGATAGTAACATCACACATATCTAGATAAAATAGATGATGTGGCAAGCAATAAATGAAGAAAGAGAGGTATATGGTAACATAACTAGTTACTACTAGTATGAGTAACATCACATATATCAAGGCAAGATGAGTCTATGGCCTAATAAATAAAGTGTTGTATGTTACCGCACATATGTTACTCCCCACTATAGAGGTAGTAACATAGAGTAGTAACATGCCCATGTTACTACTCTATGTTACTACCCATTGTGGCTAGTCTTATTATCCACTATGGCTAGTCTTACACAAAATAAAATTACATCAAATTTTTGGGGTGCCGAAGTCTTTTTTTCTCTCTTGCATTCATACACGGTGCACCGTGAGGGTAGTTTGATGTCGTCTCTAGGCCTCATCCGCCTCAGCGGAGCAATCTTTTAAAAACCCGGGAGATTGTAGAAGGAGTGACTGAAAAGTCGTGGATGCAAACCAGGAGACACCGGCAGCTATGATTTACAAAGCAAAGGTCATCACACACGGTTCGAAACCTCTATCAAGTACGATTTGACGAACCACTGGCGTGCATCAATATACGATTGTGGATGCCATCGCACTCACTATTAAAATTGTGTGTGATGGAATGGCGGATTGCAAACAGTCTAAAAAATAAAACATGTGTGACGTAGGCATTTATCTTACACACTTTCCCGATAACCATACTGATAGCACATCCCACGTTCTGCTACAGTCCAATACTTTGTGATGATCGTTTGCCTGTCCTTCACCATCATGAAGAAAACTTCAAGTTCACTGAAGTAGTCTGGGCGAAATAATTTTCGTTACCCTGTTACTAATCATGTAGTTTGCGAGGCATTGCTTAATCAACTGCTTCGGAAACTATCAAAAACAAAAATATTCTAATATTGTTGCTTAAATATTCATTATCCGCCATCCTTCGTTGTTGTCTGAATGCGTAAGCAAAGGGTTTCATTTGATCACCCATCTCTTTATCCTATTGATCTTTCTAAGTTTCTTTACTTAATGTTGATTCATGGATATCTCATTTTTCCGTATGCAAAATAGGTCAAAATGTGGGTCTATATCCCTGAGATATGTACCTACATGTAAGAAGTAAATGCACTATAGGCCATGTGATCAATCTAACCTCGATAGTAAACAACATGGTTTCCTATTGTCATCATGCAATAAGTAGATACTGAGATAAATTAAGAATTTGCACACTATCAATAATAGCTTGATTATGAAGATTTTTCATGCTAGTAAAGCAACATAGTAGTTCAGACCGGAAATACTTACTAATTACAACAATCTTAACAATCAATAAATATAGCAATTCAATATATTGTTAACATAACTGAACTAAACATGGCATATTTAAAAAGGAGATTGCCTAACCGAACACTTACATAAATGAACATCGAATTGTGCATAATTTAACTATTCGGTGCATAGTAAAACATCACATTGCACAATCAACTAGAACAAAGGCTTAACAAGCTATAACTAGGGCTTAATTGGCTAGAAAACTAGGCTTACTTAGGTAAAACAAGTTACTCGTTGGAGAAGGAGGAGGTGCTGATGGGATAATTCCCCTTGAAATAGCCCAAGGCATGCACATCATCGGTGCCCTCCTTGTTGAAGGAGGAGACGTTAGGTGCAACCTTGATAGCTGAGGAGCCCGAGCCGTCGATGCCGGTCCTAGCATTCAAAAATGTGAAAAGAGGCTTGATGGTGTGGCCAACTCTAGTGGTCTCGGTGACTGAAGATCTCAAGCTACTGGGGCTGGCTCTGGTCTTCAAGAATGCCAAACCTCGCTCCAAGAGTGAGCCTTTGTGGAGCTTGACGACAGAGGAGCCCCAGCAATGGACACTACCCACTCCGATTGTGCCATGTTGAAGTCAACGACTTTAATGAGCTCGATGTCATCTCCATCTTTGGCCAAATAAAAAAAAATGCAAAATCCATCGATTGAGCGCGCCTAACATCACATTTCCGCGCGCACGGAGGCATCGATGGTCAACATGCTCCTTTAGGATCTTGGGGTTGGTGTACATGGTGGCAACCACGACCGCGAGTTGCCTCTTGGCGACCATATGCTCCTCAATGGTGGAGGAGCCCGACCAACGGACATGGTTCCTGCGATATGTGGTGGACCATCCGTCGGTCTTTGGTGGCGATGCTTTGGTAGAGTAGATGAAGATTTGGAGGCCAAAGTGTGTTACACATGTGCCATTAAAGCAAATATAGTTTGTGAGGGTTTGGGGATGGATGAGTATCCTGAGGAGGAGGGATCAGTTTCTTACTTGAGCCGATCGAAGAGCCTACGCATGAGTAGGGGTTGCCTTGGAGGGTTGACATGGAGAAGTGGAGGTGGTCGAGAGTTTGAGGAGAGGAAGGGGGAAAGGTGGGAATATGGTTTTGGGGGTCGAATGAAAAGGGGGGAATGACATGGTTGGCAAAACAATTTTGCCGAGGTGGGAAAATTGGTACGAGAGAGGCATGCATCACACACGGTTTAACTAGTACAATCGTGTGCGCTAGCATAACGGGAGCATAATGCATAGAGTTAGCCTAAACAGGTTTATTGAACAGTAGAGGTTGGATTCCAATCCTAGTATCTATATTTACAACGGGCATCAATTGCACACAGGTTCCTAGTTTCAACAGTGTGCAACGGGTTGTACCATTGCACATGATTTTTTAATGTGACTCATGTGCGATGTGATTTGCCCAATCTGCAAATTAAGTGAACACATTGGCACTGAAAATCGGTTGCAAATTTAACGCACATATTGGCTAGAATAACTTGAACTAGGACATGGAGTTTCTGCACTCGGGTGCATATGCACTTGGATGAATAGTAAAATCGGATGAAATAAGGAGTAATGTGATTTGTTTTTTTAAATAAACATTGTTGGATGTTGTCTCAACTTGCAAAGTTTTGTGGTGAAAAAGCATTAATCACTAGGTTACGGTAATATGTGCTTGTCTCCGAAAAGAAGGATAAAAGGATAGATTAGCAAAGCAGTCACTCCCAACGGCCTCCCGGACTTCATATTCATCATTTTCTAAAGAAAGGGTAAGGGATCTCTTTTCTGCAACGAAAAAAAAATAAGCTCGGAGGTCTTGGGAAAGAAAAATAAAAATGATGTTCAAAAGGGCAGTATTTTAAAGTACTTTGGAACATCGATTTTGTGCTTTTTTGTCCAATACTCCACGGGTGTTTTTCCTTCACGAACTTTGCAGGTTGCTAAAACGTTCAAATGTTAGAATTATTTGATTTTTTTTAGAATTTACTGTCCATCACAGACGCATATGCACGCAGGAGCATCACCTCCGGACCTATTGTGTCTTACATATCATACTTGTTATTACAGCCCGAACAATAGATCAGGACTGTTATCAAAAGTAGCTAGTTGAGTGGTAAATTTTTATCTCTTCTCTATCTTTACTACTTAAAAAGAATGTAAAATTTCATGTTTCGCTTTTCTTTTCACCACCCCTTCACCTAATCTTCCCTGTATGATTAACAATCACATTAACTTACTTACCTTCTAAATCAATCCCGCTTTAATTCACTTACCAAACTTCTCATCAAAATATAACATAAATCACAGACTTAAAAAAAAGGTAAATAATGGGTATGATTAGATAACATATTAGCATATTTATATCTCGTTGCAACACACGGGCATTGTCCTAGTACTATACTACTTAAAAAGAATGTAAGGTTTTATGTTTCACTTTTCTTTCCGCCACTCTTTCGTCCAACCTTTTTTTATGATAATCAATCACCTTAATTTACTTATCTTCTGAATCAATTTCATTTCAATTTACTTACCAAGCTTCTCATTAAAACATAAGGTAAATCATGGGCAGGAATTGATAAACATTTATTTACACACTCGTATTAATATGGGCATGTAAAGATAACATATTAGAATATTTATAACATGCTACAACACACAGTCATTGTCCTAATAGTAAGATTCTGTAAGTTTACTTCAACGATAATTATTGGTTAATTTGTACCACTCCTTCCGTTCACTTTTGTAAGTCGTTTCAGACAACTGAAAATGAACTGCTTTGCACTGACTGAAATGTCTTTGAAGCCTTGTAAAAGTGAACAGAGGGAGTACTAACAAATCGATGGAAATTGCGTGCGCAAATGGATGTCTAGCATGCACTTTTGGGATTCAAGAGTGGTCAACATAAGTCTCAGCTTTGCCGCAAAAAAAAACATAAGTCTCAGCTTTTCCCTCGCAAAAGAAAAAAACATAAGTCTCAGCTTTGTACTAATAGCTCGCTACTGACACGATGGAGTAAGTATATAAGTATAGTATCTCTCAAAAAAGCACCCCTACATACAAGCGAATCTACTGTAGGTGCAAAAGAAAACATACAATAGAATCGATTTGCATGCACGTTCGAATTCAGAATGTTTTCAATACTGGGAAAGTCGCTACCTGGAATCACACGTTGCATCAGGTAGCTAGCAGTAGCACCCACTAGGAGGAGGCTAGCTTAGCCACTCATGCTGGTATAAGTACAGGGCCCTGCTTCTCCAGCATTTTCCTCCTGTCCGGCCGAGAGATAGGATTGTTTTCCCCGGCCTGTCCTCGCGCGCTTCTTCCCAGCCAGCCACGAGCCACCTCCCACAAACCAATGCTAGCTTTGACTGCCCTGATCAGAAGAATCTAGCTAGCGACCAGACCGCCACTGCCATCTCTTCCAAATCAAACCACTGATCGATAAAAATACACGAGCTCCATCTCCACAATGGCTTCGGCGAACAACTGGCTAGGCTTCTCGCTCTCCGGCCAAGGGAGCCACCCACAGCCCCACCAGAACGGCTCACCCGCCGCCGCCGCCGCCATCGACGTCTCCGGTGGAGGCGACTTCTATGGCCTGCAAGGTCAGACGGCGCCGGATGCGCACCTCGGCATGTCTGGCCTACGGGCCGACGCCAACTACGGCGTCATGGATGCCTTCAACGGAGGCACCCAGGAAACCCAAGGTGAGCTGATGAGCTACTGTGCATGTACTACTTGAGCTCCAGCGCGCATGTATACCTTTCTCTAGCATCTGATGTTGGATGGGATCATGCGGTTACAGATTGGGCAATGAGGGGTTTGAACTACCACGGCGGCTCCTCCGAGCTGTCGATGCTAGTCGGCTCGAGCGGCGGGAGGATGACGGTGGACGACGGTGAGGCGCCGAAGCTCGAGGACTTCCTAGGCGGCAACTCCTTCTCCGACGTGCAGGACCACGCCGGCGGCTACCTGTTCTCGTCCGGAAGCGCGATGGGCAGCAGCGCGGCGGCTGGTTCACACGGCGTAGACGGCCGTGGCGGCAGCACCATAGAGCTGTCCATGATCAAGACATGGCTCCGGAACGACAATAACCAGGCGCAGCATGACCAGGAGATGAGCGCCGACGCGAGCGCGACCAGCTATGCGTGCTCCGGCGCGCCAGGGAGCACCGGCAACGGCGTGGGCGTCGCGAGCTCGCGTGGGCAGGGCCTGGCGCTCTCGATGAGCATGGGGTCGAACTCGCACCCGCAGATGCCGGTGGTCCCGGCGGCGGTGGGGACAGAGAGCACGTCGTCGGAGAACAAGCGGGTGGATTCGCCGAGCGCCGGCACGGCAGACGCCGTCCAGAGGAAATCCATCGACACCTTCGGGCAAAGGACCTCGATCTACCGAGGTGTAACAAGGTTAGCTAACGTGGATCTTCCTGGCTTCTGCTAGTGACCTAGAGGTGTTTAATTTGCTTCTTTGGCTCCTGATGCCTGATCTTCGTTGCCCATTACTCCCTCTGTAAAGAAATATAAGATCGTTTAGATCACTAGTAGTTTCTTTCTTTCTCCCCCTCGATTGCACACTAATCTTTCTTCTTTTCGATGCCATTTTTGAGGGATCGATCTGCCTAGAATGCGTATGGTTAGAAGTAGCTAAGGAAAAAAGATGATTTTTGGATCCTGTGTACACTACAATTAGCTAGGAACTTCACAAAAACTTGTTAATAAGATTTGTAAAATTAGGAACAAAATCATGATCGCTCTAGTATTTTGCTAACAACATAATGCAATCAAAGCTAACTAATCTGATAGCAGTATATATGCTAGTACTTCACTTGTGCTATGCAACTTTCCACTTCACTTAGCCTTTAGGTAACACAATGCTTGTAATATAAGGTGATCCTCACAAAATGCACTAGTGGTACTATAGTTGACTAGGTAAAGGGGGGACACATATGCATCGAATTTCCATGATCTGCGTAGGGTTGTTTGGCCAATAGAAGTGTCGCTTTGATGCTTCAAAGCTGATTTTACTTTACGCGTTATTTGTTGTTAATTCGACCTGCAGGCATAGATGGACAGGGCGGTATGAGGCGCATCTATGGGACAATAGTTGCAGGAGAGAGGGGCAGACTCGCAAGGGGAAACAAGGTATAATGGGACTGTTCATGTAGTATATACATGGATATATAGTTCAATCATTAGCTAGATCTCAATCTTTTGGCAACTTCTATGGGATGTTCTTAAACATGTGATAATTAAGCTTTCTTCTTTCTGGTGTGTCAATGCTGGCCTCCCCTGGAATATGACACTGGAAATACTGATCATGGGAATGCAGTTTATCTGGGTAAGAATTTGTACTGATCTTTCGTGCAAGTATTCGATTACTACATATATTTGTATGGGCAAGTGTTCTGATGCTAGCTAAGTCCTCGATAGCACTTTAATTTCTCCTGGGTGAACATTTGCGTAGGCGGTTATGACAAAGAAGACAAGGCAGCTAGGGCTTATGATTTGGCAGCTCTAAAATATTGGGGCACAACCACAACAACAAATATCCCAGTAAGAAAAAAAATCTATAATAGATTGTTCTGTTTCCTTCTGCATGGGCAGCTACTGATCCTGTTTTTTCCTTTCACCTATAAAAAATCTGCAGATAAGTACTTATGAGAAGGAGATAGAGGAAATGAAACATATGACCAGGCAGGAGTACATTGCATATCTTAGGAGGTAACAATTGCTTGACCCATCCCAAGTAATGTTTTACAACATCACATGTATACATGTGTTGAAAGATTGCACGGTACGTAATTAAGCACGTCTCTGTTGGCTAACAATCACATGGATGCATATGATCATTCAACTGTAGGAATAGTAGTGGTTTTTCTCGTGGCGCGTCAAAATATCGCGGTGTAACCAGGTAACTATACTATTTACAGTGCGTGAAAACTGGTAGCCTACCAATCTAGTGGTACTAAATATATATCTTATGGTTTGACAGGCATCATCAGCAAGGAAGATGGCAAGCAAGGATAGGGAGAGTCGCGGGCAACAAGGATCTCTACCTCGGCACCTTCAGTAAGCCGCATAAACTATCACATCAAAGCGAAATTGCTTTCTCAGCTAGCTAAACCACTTGTTTAATTACTGTACTGGAGTAGTCCTAGTAGCAGTAGCTGTGCTGTGCTTCCGAGAACCAAGTCATGAAGCCCTAATTATTTACTACTCCAGCTCACGAAATCTCAGTAGTCTCGTAGGACGCAAGCGTTGCAATATTTTTATGCGTTCAAATGGCGCTTAAGATAGTGGAGTACGTACACCATTAACTATGTCCGAAATGTTCCTTTCCAAGCTTGTGTCTCGGAGCTGTCTGAGGAAACCGGGGCATGCGGTCAAGCACCGGTTTGAATATCCCCAGCGCCTCGCTTGAGCTTCGCGCCGTCGCATGCAGCTCGCGTTGCATGCGCCACCGCGCCGTGCGTGCGTGCGTGCGTGCATGCATGCATGCAACGCGCAATATGCTCCACTGGCTGGTCAGTTGGGTAGACACACGCGTTGGTGAGCTAACCCTAATCATGCGCGTGCTGTGCAGCGACCGAGGAGGAGGCCGCGGAGGCGTACGACATCGCCGCCATCAAGTTCCGGGGGCTCAACGCCGTCACCAACTTCGAGATGAGCCGCTACGACGTCAAGAGCATCCTGGAGGGCAGCACGCTGCCGGTGGGCGGCGCGGCCAGGCGCCTCAAGGAGGCGGCTGAGCTCGCCGAGGCCGGCGTGTGGCGGGCGGAGGACGGCAGCATCGTCTCGCACCTGCAGGCCGACGCCATGGCCGGGTACCACCACGGCTGGCCCACGTCCATCGCGTTCGGCAGCCACCAGCAGCAGCAGTCCGCGGCGCAGCTCGCCCTGCACTACCCGTACGGCGTTGGCGGGCACGCCCGCGGGTGGTGTAAGCCGGAGCAGGACGCGGTGATCGCGGCCGCGCACGGCGGGCAGGACATCCAGGAGCTCCACCTGGGAAGCGGCGGCAGCACCCACAACTTCTTCCAGCCGGCATCGAGGGCCGCAGTTTACGGCAACGGCGGTGGCGGCGCCTGGTACCAAGGCCTCGGAGGCAACGCGTACATGATGCCGGTGGGCACGGTGGTGGACGCCGACCAGGGGCACAGCGGCAGCACGGCGACTACGGAGGAGGGGAGGCTCGTGGGGTACGGCGCCGAGGCTGGCGTCGACCCGTACGCGGCCATGAGGCGCGCCTACGAGCTCTCCCAGGGCTCCTCGTCCGTGAGCGTCGCCAAGGTGGCGGACGGCTACTCCAACAATTGGAGCTCGCCGTTCAATGGCATGGGGTGATCGGCCCCCTACGTTCGTGTTACTAATCAACTGCCACGCTTGTTGTAACGTACGTTGCGCGCACGAGTAACCGGAGACCAATTAAGTTCTGTAATTTTAGGATAGTCTAGAGCAGTGCATGAGCACGAGCGGTGCCTTCTGAAAGGTAGTAATGGCCAGCGATCGGTGAAGTAGGAGGACTTTGTAAATCACCATCGCTGTGCCGTTAGTTTTGGGGATTTCAGAAGGGAAAAATCAAGCTAATCTATCAAACAAACTTCCATGGCTACTTCATTCAATTGGTGGATCGTCGTCAGTTTGAACACATGCAGGAGTATACATATAGTAAGCTTGCAACTATCGTCTCGTGCAGTCGTGCATGCTTCCATGCATTTCACGGCCAAATGAGCAGTGCATCTCAAAGATTAAAAAGCATTGAATTAACTACTCCGCTCGATCGACTTGGAGAACGCAGAGGCACATGCATGCGGTTATGGATGACCGGGCTTTGACTGCTTGAGGTAGCTAGTGCTTTTCCTGCTCTAGCTAAGGTCCTCTTGGAAAGAATGGAACACAAACAAAATACAGGGAACATGTTCAATCCCACTGAAAGGATAATTCGCTTTAAAGAGACATGCATGCATGGGTGGCATCAAACTAGGGTTTGGTCAAAACTTTGTTCGTACTTTCTTCAACAAGAGCTTTGCAAATGAAGGATTTCCCATAAACAGAGGGCATGCATGTATTAAAAATGAAGTATAGTAATTGAAGGGAGCGCCTGGAGCTCACTCATTGAGTATTTCTCAAGTGGCGCCACTACTATTTCAGTTCAATCTATATGTACTAGTATGTATTCAGCCTTGGTTATTCATTTGTGTGGTTCCAAACCAACAATCGTGCAGGCTAAGCTTCAAAGTCAAGATTTTCAAATGGATGCTGCTAATAAGAGAGAACATCGGAAATATAAATCAAATAATTGAGTCTATGTACATAGAAGTTGACCATGTGTGAACCTTATGGATCCCGAGAAGAATGGATAGCTAGTCTAGGAGCTCTTTGGTTTGTAGAATTCTAAAATAATAGAAATCTAGGAAAATGTAGGAATATAATAGGAATGCATGCGTAAAATAGAGGAATGGAAATCACGGCAATTTTGTAAGTTTGGACGTTTGGTTCACATGAATAGAAAAACACATGAATCCTAATAAACATGATCAAATCAAAATCAAACCACGTAGTAAAGTGTAATTAACAATATTATGCCACTAAGAATTCTAGTTTCATTCTTCATGCGTAGGAATATGAAAAGGAGGTCCAAGCAGATTATGAAATTCCTTTTAAACAGGTATCAAAGAAATTTCCTCCATTTTCTCCTTGCTCCATTGCTTTGAGTCAAATGCATGAATAGTGTAACTGTAGGAAAAAATTCTACACCTGCATTTTTCCTTTCAACCGCAAGTGAGGAGGCCCCTAAAGGGTACCCATCCATGAGCCTAGCCAAATAGTATTTCCATGGGCAAGAAGGAGCACTCAACGGGACGCAGAGTTTTTGAGCTCGAGCTCAAAGGAGCTCGGTGAACAGTAAATTCTGAAAAAATGTAAAAGAATTTCAAAAATCTGAATTTTTTTTCTGGGGTAAACATTGACAAAAAGTTTTCAGTGATTACAAAAATTCATCAAAGAATCACATTGGTAGAAGTCGTGGCAAAAAAAAACGATGCTCCAAAAGTGTTATTTTCGAAAGCATTTTGAAGTCCTGATTTGTTTTTTTACCATGACTTCCACTAATGTGATTTCATGCTAAAATTTTGCAAGCACTTAAAACATTTGACAAAGTTCATCATTAAAAAATTGGATTTTTTTAATGATTTTACTGTTCACCGCGAGATCGAATGAGCTTGCAAGCAGAACATGACTTTCACGCTAAACGTGAGTCAACAAAACTAATAATGGAACAGAGAAAACCTCCCCTGGCCTCTATATCTGCTATTCTGTTCATGATACACAGTAATGAAACTTCCACGATCAAGGACTAATAATTACAACATCATGGAAGTTTAAAGCAAAACAAAAGCAATACTGACAAAACAAGTATATAACATACTCCCTACGATCTAAATTAATTGATGCAGCTTTAGTACAACTCTACCGACGCAGCTTTAGTACAACTCTACTGACGCAGCTACGTCAATGAATTTGGATCGGAGGGAGTAGCATATTGAGACAAAAAGGCTCTAGCAAACATCCTCCAAACGGCTGCAGCCTACCATCATATGGTCCCACATGCGAAAGGTGAGCTTCATAGCCTATTGCTTTACCAAACCCTACACACAAAAGCTAATCAAAATCGAAGATCTATTGACTAATTTGCTAAAGGCTCACAGTACAGTTCGGGGTCACCAATACAAGTCAACAGAGGCAAGGTTGATTAGAGTGAGGGTGTGCAACGTACGTACAACTATCACACCCTGTATTAAGCAATAAGCATACCCTGTAATAAGTATGATAATCGCCAGATCTAGCACCGAATGTTAGCAAACACATTATTATCTTTCCAGTTCTTGCAATCAAACAGAAATGATAGCTAGAAGGCAGTGTGAATTCAAATGGAACAGAAGTGTAGATAAATAGATAGTGTAGAATAAATAGATAGTGTAGAATAAATACAGAAATGTAGCGTACCTTGCAGTGTAGGAAAACAAGAACTCAAATCCCATTGACATTGGGAACTAAAATTTCAAGACCAAACAGTTACTGCTAAGAGTGCCAACTATTAGACATTTTCCATGTCACATATCCTAGTGTTCTATTTCAAGACGAAATTGTTCTTCTTCCTAATGCCCCAGACCTCATCTAGAAGGCAGAGTACTCCCCTGCCCAAAGTACCTGGCTAAAGATTAGAGCTCACAAGTTTGGTCATTTGTAGAAGAAGAAAAAACATAACAAAAGTACTGAACAAATTATGCTGCTTATGAAACCAGCATTAGCTGGTACTATATGGTTCTTATGTCAACTGATAACTGTGTACAAGGTTCTCCTATTACCTACTATTCCAGAACCTTGTGTACTTATCACAAACTTCCCGCCAATGTATACAAAAGCCTTTTGTCACCAAAAGAAAGGACTACAATTTTCCAAACAAACTTGAACTTCAATTTTTGAACAGAGGTAAAAAGTTATGTATCATAGTAAGACAACAGATGCACAGCAGTATAAATGAAAGATGCTACAAGAGCAGGAGAATGCCACTTCTATTGCCTCCGGTCAGTTTAACTATAGGATGATGAAATTCCAATCAAATTCGCAATGGACCTCCAGTCATATCATGCACGATGCATAATGCAGAGGATTACGCCAAACTGGAACCGAGCACAGTTCACTTGGATTCAATGCATCTTCACACCTAAATTGCATTTGACTTGGTTAAACAAAAGCCGAAACCAGTTCATAATGAAGAGATTCTTCTGCATTAGGCAGAACAGCTCCGACAAAAAGGTCACATGGCAGTATACATCAACTAAATGGGACCATGTAGACCCTGAAAAAATGGGACCATATAATCAGCTAAAAGTTTACAGTCACAAGTTACTAACAAGTAGTAAAGCTAACGAAGTTGTATGTACTCTTATACAGAGGTATCGTCCTCTAGTGCTGCAGGATGAACATCTGATTTGTTGCTGCTATCACCTTTTACAGGCGAAGAATCCTCTGCAAGTTTCATGGGACAAGGTACAGCAGAGATCAGCTTGGCATTAGCTTGTTTGATGCCTTGGCTTGCAGTCTCGAGGTCAATTTCAGTACTACTCGAAGTCTCGATTGTTGCTACTGTAGACATAGAATTACTTGCTCCAGCTCTTGGTGTAGCATAGACAACGTTACGCGCACCACTTGTCTTTGAGATTGGGATTAATGCTTGTGCTAGGTCTTCAAACTGAATCCAAGAAATTCAAACATGTTTTAGTTCTTCATATAGTACTATTGTATTATTAGGTTCATGAGGTAAACCATCAAGGTTACATGAAGGAACTGACTTATTTACCTGCTCGTCTACTTCATTGAGCAAGGTAGCAAGGAATTCTTTGTCATTGTCCAGCGAGGATTTTTCTGAGCCAACTTCAGCACCAGATGTATTATCACCTTCAATAGCCAAGAAAGCATCATAGGCCTTATTCGGCTTCTGCATACGTGACTTGATGAATGAAATAACCTTTGCAGCATATGGAATCGCATCTCCAATCTTGGATGCAGACTTGAAAGCCAGAAATATGTGGAAGTTTCTAGGACCAAACTAAGGAAATTAACAAAGAACAACCAAAATCTACAATACACCACATTTTCTAACTGAATTCTTCTTCAGCGAGAAAAGTTCATCCGCACAAATACACTAGTGTGTGCATTTATACAAATGGAGAAACCCATGCAAAATTTCTGTAATCCAAAACTTATTGAAAGCAACTGACTAAAGTGTACCCCTGAAACCTGAATACACGCCTACAAAGTGCAGCAACTTTAGCACTTGGGTTGGAAATAAGATGCTTCAAACTATTATATAGCACACAATTTATACCGTTATTACCACAAGTAGGATACATTAAGATAATCCGACAATGGTCAGGCTCAACCAAATGCTCCAAGATGGCTAAAGCTTTGAACCAAGCATTGAGTGAGTAGTGTATGTCTTCTGCAATTAAAGTATGGGCCGTGAATACCAAGATCATTTAGTATTAAAATGCATGAGTAACTAAGATAAATGGAAGTCTGAAACTACCTCTTTCCATAGAAACTTCAGCAAGAGAACAATATGTAAGGACTTCCACAACAGGATCGCAAGGACTCTTTTCAAGTATTGCCTTCGCAATATGCAACATTTTCCAGGCCAGATCCAAATCTGAACAAAATTATGATCATGGTTGTCCAGAGTTTTTCTTTAATAAGTAGATATAATGGTATTTACTATGGCATAAATAATTACACATGGAACAAGGCCATCAATTATCGTGGTGTTATGTGTGTGCAACAGTACAGGAGGCAGGCCCACCTTTAGGTCACACACAAATATTAGGACTCTTTTTCACTTCCAGGTTAGATAATTCTATTTCCTTATTTGTGGGTACCCTATGTATATAAAGAGAAGACAACTAGATGCACATAATATGTAGATGATCAAACTAAAAACAGGATAAACTGATCATCAACAATTCAACATTTCCTCATTCATCAATACCTTGATGCATTTAAATTCAAATTAGAAGAATTACGACAAAAATGTTAGACCACAGTTCTAAATTATTTTCTTTAGAATGCAATCAACGACCAATTATTCATATTGTTGCACGATATATGTAACACATACTTTGCACCAAAGCTAGTTCATTCAAATACATTGGACAGGGACGCTGCTTCGGTGACGTAACTGCAGGTGCAGTTGGGTCAGTGACATGTCGGCCAGCCGTTTGTTGGGCCCACATGTCACTG
>NC_041383.1:557980506-558051592 GCF_002162155.2 Triticum dicoccoides
TGCAGTTATGGCATCGGAGCTCAGTCCATTGGACAGATAGCCACTAGCAGAATTGAATGAAGTCATGGTTCATAGATCAATGTCTATTTAATCAAGCATTGCAATTCCGAGTGTACAAGTACTAAGCATGGTAGGAAATAAAAATAAAAATAAGGCTAGTAACAGATATGGTACGGAAAACATGCTAATGTCCCGTTCGTTCAAAAACGTATGAGCAAGCGATAAAAAATTTGTATCCAAGATAATCTACTATGTTTTTTCCACCAGGGCCCTGGCTTGCACTTATTGAGTAGGCACCCAGAAAGTCCAAGGAGTCCTACCCAGGTGAACTGAGGGGTTGACACCTCCTCCTGACCAACCGCCCACCTGGACGGTTCCTGAAATCATTTGCTATTTAATCTATACCACTATATAGTAACTTTGAATATCAACCGTTGGATGCAGCTCATCCGACAGTGGAGAGGTAGCCAATCTGGACGTTGCTGACCACTAGATCTTCTCTTTACTACACCAGATTCCACCATGTGTAATATCAAGAAGATTCTCTGGTTGGGCTTAAGCCCTATAGACATTTTGCACAAAACTCGAAACACACTTCTACTTTGTTCTAGACTCTTCCATACTTAGACTCTCCCAACTTATTTTTCTAACAGTACTATCATTTATTTTTAGTTGGTATTTTATTTGTGTTCAAGGCTATAGATGTACCATCATAAATCAAATTTATTTTTGTAGGCGCAATGCTAGTTATTTTTGTTATTTTCTAGAAATTGCAACTTGAGATGCTTAAAGACACCTCTTGGAAAAGGAACACCATCGGTATATTTTACCCAAATTTAGCATCTTATACTTCATGCATGTGCCTCAAAATTTTCATTTACCTATTATATATACTGTAACAGTGTGCCGATTTTTGGTTGTAATTTGATTGTCCAAGCTCTCACATGCAATGCACGTATAGTTTACTACTCCCTCCATTCCAAAATAATTTGAACAAAAACCACGACATGTATTTTGGAACGGAGGGAGTGGCAGTACATTACAAAGTAGCAGTTCATTATGTACACTCCTCAGCATGTATGAACAGATGAAGAGACAAGCTTGTAATCCGTAACCACAATAATCTTAATCAAGTGTGTACATTGCAGAGTATATTGTAGTGTCTATGATTGTATGGGGTACATGAGTAGTGGCAATGGCATATATACCTTTTTCAGTATCACCTTCCCTTACATTACTACCAGATGCCTTTGAGCTTCCAATATCATCTCTGCTAGTTCTACTCTTCCACCAGTCCTGATATGGTGCAATCTCGGCTCGAGCTTTGTACAATAAAGCATATCCATACTTGTAATATGTGCTAATACACATTGGAGAAAGTCTCCCATAATATAACACCCTAGTTGACAACAAAGCAGTACGTTACTACATTTATCAGGTGCATCATTGTCAAGAGTCAGGACTCAAGAGTACAACATAATGACATGAAAAGTAATGTAATCTGAGATACAACATCATAATCAAAACTCCACCACAATTATTTCATCAGGAAGGTTCCAACTATGTCCACTGTTTATCACCTTAGTTGGCATTCTTTGATGACTTAGCATTGCCCCAGTCAGCGTCAACTCGGTCAAAACCACCCGACTTAGTCAAAACCATGAGGGGGGTTGATTTTTAGACCGTCTGGTTAGTTTGGTGTGTGGGATGAATGGTTTTGAAGTTGAGGCTTGAAGTTTAAACCTAGTGGTTAGTTCAGGGTTGTAATGTAGACTTTTCTCTTGTAACAACCACCAAGAGTGTCATAGTTTTAAGTGCAACTTCTAAGTCCCATATAATTAAACTACGCTACGATGAAGTATTTAGAATAACTGCACTTTTCGCCAGTTAGCCTTACCACAGTTGGTCCAAAGTGCTACTTAGTTTAAGAATTTCTGATCCCATTCACTGAGTTTTTTGCAAACTGCATATGCAGTAAGGATAGTTGGTATAAGTGACATTGCTCATATGCAAATTCCTCAAATAGGTAAACACCAAGTCCTGAAGCAAATACACATTGATTTGGCACTCGTCACAATTCACACAGCATAACAAAAGAAGGTTAGGTCCTGACTCGCAGGCATTGCTGCTTTCCCAGTTTGAACCCCCTAAACACAACTAAGCTCATCACAAAATCAAAGACTAAGTAAGTCAAAGTGCAAAGCAATTAAGCACGTATAAAATACCAATACAGATAAATGGACTCTGGAAGTTGTATCCAATAATCCATCTGTATGCACGATTCAGCCAGGCTTTGGAATAAAAGCAGCATGCGGAAGGGAGAGAAACCCTAACCTGCTCCTAAGGGCAGTGTAGAAAATGCCCTCGGCATGGACCAATTGGCCTTCCTCGATGGCCTTGGACCCCTAATCAAACAACTCCTGAGCTTTATCCCCATTCTATTCCCAATCCTCTTCCTCGGCCTCCTCCTCCCATCCGTCCTCCTCACATTCACAATCCTCCTGGCCCTTCTCTACCCACTTCTCCTTCTCAAAGCCCAGATTCCCACTTGAGTGTGGCTGCAGCAGATCATGGTGCTCGTCTCGGGCCTTCTCAATGCTCTCTGAGGAGGAAGCCATGGCTAATGGAGGCTTTATACCCCCAACTTGATCTAAAAATATACATTATATATGATACCAGAAATATTAATTACTTTTTACTAAATGATTTGCATGTCATAGGAAAGCAAACATTAACAAGCTATTACGGGTTTGATGATGCTAGTACTTGGAGTGTAGAAACTCATGTAGGGAATGATGTGAGTGATGTTGGATACCTTCTTAACTCAGCCTGAATTAAGCTCAACTGTGAAGGTGCTAAGATCTGTCCGCACGAGAAAGACATCAAGTCCATTGGCGCAGCTGATCGCATATCTGGGGGAGAGGGTAGCAGGTTCTCAAGCTGTACGACTACGTATTGCCCATTTCACAGCTCTGTCTGTGCCAGCCTCCATCGACCATAATTCGAGCTTGGACTCCTTCAGGGTAGCACATCCCAGCACACCATCCTCTGTGGGCATAACGATATATTCGTCGCACTTACACTTTGGCAAGGGTGGCCAGTAAATCATTGATAGTTCCTGGTTCAACAAGTCATACTGCAGGATGAACGTTTCCTGATGGCACAAGAAATAGACTGCATCTCCCACAAGGGCATTGGGCCGAGAGCGAATGACGAGCAGGGGCAAGCCAGGGTGCTCACAAGATATCACGAGGCTCCAGGAACGATCCTCTGAAGAGTAGACACAAGCTTGTGCGACCTCCTCTTCATCGGTGCCCACGTAGACCACGCGGAAGGGGTTGCCATGGCAGTCGATGTGGTCGTAGCCATCGGTGGCGTAGAGCACCGCTGCCACGCAGTCCGGGATGGTTGGGTAGTCCACGAACTTGGGCCAGGGAGGCGTCCACGTCGAGATCATTTAAGAGGACGAGGCCGTGGCGAGAGTCGAGCGTGAAGAGATCACATTGGCTGGGGTGTGATATGTTGGGGAACGTTGCAGAAAATAAAAAATTTCTACGCTTCACCAAGATGAATCTATGGAGTCATCTAGCAATGATAGAGAGAAGTGCATCTACATACCCTTGTAGATCACGAGCGGAAGCGTTCAAGAGAACGGGGTTGAGAGAGTCGTACTCGTCGTGATCCAAATCACTGAAGATCCTAGTGCCGAACGGACGGCACCTCCGCGTTCAACACACATACGGTTGGGGAAGACGTCTCCTCCTTCTTGATCCAGCAAGGGGAAGGGAGAGGTTGATGGAGATCCAGCAGCACGACGGCGTGGTGGTGGAAGTAGCGGCGATCTCGGCAGGGCTTCGCCAAGCTCAGCGAGAGGGAGAGGTGTTACGGGGGGTGAGGGAGGCGCCAGGGACTAGGGTGCGGCTGCGCTCCCTCCCCCCATCTTTATATAGGGGCCCTAGGGGGTGCGTCGGCCCCTAGAGATCCATCTCAAGGGGGGGGGGGCGGCCAAGGGGGGACTTGCCCCCCAAGCCAAGTGGGGCGCCCCCACCCCTAGGGTTTCCAACCCTAGGCACAGGGGGAGGCCCAAGGGGGCGCACCAGCCCACCAGGGGCTGGTTCCCTTCCCTCTTCAGCCCATGTGGCCATCCGGGATAGGTGGCCCCACCCGATGGACCCCCGGGACCCTTCCGGTGGTCCCCGTACAATACCGGTGACCCCCAAAACTTTCCCGGTGGCCGAAACTGGACTTCCTATATACAAATCTTCACCTTCGGACCATTCCGGAAATCCTCGTGACGTCCGGGATCTCATCCGGGACTCCGAACAACTTTCGGGTTACCACATACTAATATCTCTACAACCCTAGCGTCACCGAACCTTAAGTGTGTAGACCCTACGGGTTCGGGAATCATGCAGACATGACCGAGACAGCTCTCCGGCCAATAACCAACAGCGGGATCTGGATACCCATGTTGGCTCCCACATGTTCCACGATGATCTCATTGAATGAACCACGATGTCGAGGATTCAGGTAATCCCGTATACAATTCCCTTTGTCAATCGGTACGTTACTTGCCCGAGATTCGATCATCGGTATCCCAATACCTCGTTCAATCTCGTTACCGGCAAGTCACTTTACTCGTACCATAATGCATGATCCCGTGACCAAACACTTGGTCACATTGAGCTTATTATGATGATGCATTACCGAGTGGGCCCAGAGATACCTCTCCGTCATACGGAGTGACAAATCCCAGTCTCGATCCGTGTCAACCCAACAGATACTTTCGGGGATACCTGTAGTATACCTTTATAGTCACACAGTTACGTTGTGATGTTTGGTACACTCAAAGAACTCCTACGACATTCGGGAGTTACACGATCTCATGGTCTAAGGAAATGATACTTGACATTGGAAAATCTCTAGCAAACGAACTACACGATCTTGTGCTATGCTTAGGATTGGGTCTTGTCCATCACATCATTCTCTTAATGATGTGATCCCGTTATCAATGACATCCAATGCCCATAGTCAGGAAACCATGACTATCTGTTGATCAACGAGCTAGTCAACTAGAGGCTCACTAGGGACATGTTGTGGTCTATGTATTCACACATGTATTACGATTTCCGGATAACACAATTATAACATGAACAATAGACAATTATCATGAGCAAGGAAATATAATAATAACCATTTTATTATTGCCTTTAGGGCATATTTCCAAGAGTCTCCCACTTGCACTAGAGTCAATAATCTAGTTACATTGTGATGAATCGAACACCCATAGAGTTCTAGTGTTGATCATGTTTTGCTCGTGGAAGAGGTTTAGTCAACGGATCTGTGACATTCAGATCTGTATGCACTTTGCAAATATCTATGTCTTCATCTTGAACATTTTCACGAATGGAGTTGAAGCGACGCTTGATGTGCCTGGTCTTCTTGTGAAACCTGGGCTCCTTGGCAAGGGCAATAGCTCCAGTGTTGTCACAGAAGAGAGTGATCGGCCCCGACGCATTGGGTATGACTCCTAGGTCGATGATGAACTCCTTCATACAGATTGCTTCATGCGCTGCCTCTGACGCTGCCATGTACTCCGCTTCACATGTAGATCCCGCCACGACGTTTTGCTTGCAACCGCACCAGCTTACTGCCCCTCCATTCAAAATATACATGTATCCGGTTTGTGACTTAGAGTCATCCAGATTTGTGTCGAAGCTAGCGTCAACGTAACCCTTTCTGACGAGCTCTTCGTCGCCTCCATAAACGAGAAACATATCCTTAGTCCTTTTCAGGTACTTCAAGATATTCTTGACTGCTGTCCAGTGTTCCATGCCGGGATTACTTTGGTACCTTCCTACCAAACTTACGGCAAGGTTTATATCAGGTCTGGTACACAACATGGCATACATAATAGACCCTATAGCCGAGGCATAGGAGATGACACTCATCTTTTCTCTATCTTCTGCCGTGGTCGGGCATTGAGCCGAGCTCAATTTCACACCTTGCAACACAGGCAAGAACCTCTTCTTGGACTGATCCATATTGAACTTCTTCAATATCTTATCAAGGTATGTGCTTTATGAAAGACCTATGAGGCGTCTCGATCTATCCCTATAGATCTTGATGCCTAATATTAAGCAGCTTCTCCAAGGTCCTTCATTGAAAAACACTTATTCAAGTAGGCCTTAATGATGTCCAAAAGTTCTATATCATTTCCCAGCAAAAGATGTCATCTACATATAATATGAGAAATGCTACAGAGCTCTCACTCACTTTCTTGTAAACACAGGCTTCTCCATAAGTCTGCATAAACCCAAACGCTTTGATCATCTCATCAAAGCGAATGTTCCAACTCCGAGATGCTTGCACCAGCCCATAAATGGATCGCTGGAGTTTGCATACCTTGTTAGCATTCTCAGGATCGACAAAACCTTCCGGCTGCATCATATACAGTTCTTCCTTAAGATAGCCGTTAAGGAATGCCGTTTTGACATCCATTTGCCATATCTCATAATCATAGTATGCGGCAATTGCTAACATGATTCGGATGGACTTCAGCTTCGCTACGGGAGAGAAAGTCTCATCGTAGTCAACCCCTTGAACTTGTCGATAACCCTTAGCGACAAGTCGAGCTTTATAGATGGTAACATTACCATCCGTGTCCGTCTTCTTCTTAAATATCCATTTGTTTTCTATCGCTCGCCGATCATCGGGCAAGTCTGTCAAAGTCCACACTTTGTTTTCATACATGGATCCTATCTCGGATTGCATGGCTTCAAGCCATTTGTTGGAATCTGGGCCCGCCATTGCTTCTTCATAGTTCGAAGGTTCACCGTTGTCTAACAACATGATTTCCAGGACAGGGTTGCCATACCACTCTGGTGTGGAACGTGTCCTCGTGGACCTACGAAGTTCAGTGGTAACTTGATCCGAAGTACCTTGATCGTCATCATTAATTTCCTCTCTAGTCGGTGCAGGCACTACAGGAACATCTTCCTGAGCTGCGCTACTTACCAGTTCAAGAGGTAGTACTTCATCAAGTTCCACTTTCCTCCCACTTACTTCTTTTGAGAGAAACTCTTTCTCCAGAAAGGACCCGTTCTTGGCAACAAAGATCTTGCCTTCGGATCTGAGGTAGAAGGTATACCCAATGGTTTCCTTAGGGTATCCTATGAAGATGCATTTTTCTGTCTTGGGTTCGAGCTTTTCAGGTTGAAGTTTCTTGACATAAGCATCGCATCCCCAAACTTTTAGAAACGACTGCTTAGGTTTCTTCCCAAACCATAATTCATACGGTGTCGTCTCAACAGATCTAGACAGTGCCCTATTTAAAGTGAATGTAGCTGTCTCTAGAGCGTATCCCCAAAATGATAGCGGTAAATCGGTGAGTGACATCATAGATCGCACCATATCCAATAAAGTGTGATTACAACATTCGGACACACCGTTACGTTGAGGTGTTCCAGGCGGCGTGAGCTGTGAAACGATTCCACATTTCCTTAAGTGCGTACCAAATTCGTGACTTCAATATTCTCCTCCACGATGTGATCGTAAGAACTTTATTTTTCGGTCATGTTGATTCTCTACCTCATTCTGAAATTCCTTGAACTTTTCAAAGGTCTCAGACTTGTGTTTCATCAAGTAGACATACCCATATCTACTTAAGTCATCAGTGAGAGTGAGAACATAACGATAGCCACCGCGAGCCTCAACGCTCATTGGACCGCACACATTAGTATGTATAATTTCCAATAAGTTGGTTGCTCGCTCCATTGTTCCGGAGAACAGAGTCTTGGTCATTTTACCCATGAGGCATGGTTCGCACGTGTCAAATGATTCGAAATCAAGAGACTCCAAAAGTCCATCTGTATGGAACTTCTTCATGCGTTTGACACCAATGTGACCAAGGCGGCAGTGCCACAGATATGTGGGACTATCATTATCAATCTTACATCTTTTGGTATTCACACTATGAATATGTGTAACATCACGTTCGAGATTCATTAAGAATAAACCATTGACCAGCGGGGCATGACCATAAAACATATCTCTCATATAAATAGAACAACCATTATTCTCGGATTTAAATGAGTAGCCATCTCGTATTAAACGAGATCCAGATACAATGTTCATGCTCAAAGCTGGCACTAAATAACAATTATTGAGGTTTAAAACTAATCCCGTAGGTAAATGTAGAGGTAGCATGCCGACGGCGATCACATCGACCTTGGAACCATTCCCGACGCGCATCGTCACCTCGTCCTTCGCCAGTCTTCGCTTATTCCGCAGCTCCTGTTTTGAGTTACAAATATAAGCAACCGCACCGGTATCAAATACCCAGGAGCTACTATGAGTACTGGTAAGGTACACATCAATTACATGTATATCACATATACCTTTGGTGTTGCCGGCCTTCTTGTCCGCTAAGTACTTGGGGCAGTTTCGCTTCCAGTGTCCGCTTCCCTTGCAATAAAAGCACTTAGTCTCAGGTTTGGGTCCATGCTTTGGCTTCTTCCCGGCAACTGGCTTACCGGGCGCGACAACTCCCTTGCCGTCCTTCTTGAAGTTCTTCTTACCCTTGCCTTTCTTGAAACTAGTGGTTTTATTGACCATCAACACTTGATGTTACTTTTTGATCTCCACCTCCGCTGATTTCAGCATTGAAAATACTTCAGGAATAGTTTTCACCATCCCCTGCATATTGTAGTTCATCACAAAGCTCTTGTAGCTAGGTGAGAGCGACTGAAGGATTCTGTCAATGACCGCCTCGTCCGGGAGGTTAATGTCCAGCTAGGACAAGCAGTTGTGCAACCCAGACATTTTGAGTATGTGCTCACTGACAGAACTATTTTCCTCCATCTTACAACTGTAGAACTTGTCGGAGATTTCACATCCCTCGACCCGGGCATGAGCTTGGAAAACCATTTTCAGCTCTTCGAACATCTCAGATGCTCTGTGTTGCTCAAAACGCTTTTGGAGCCCCGGTTCTAAGCTGTAAAGCATGCCGCACTGAACGAGGGAGTAATCATCAGCACGCGACTGCCAAGCGTTCATAACATCTTGGTTCTCTGGGATGGGTGCTTCACCTAGCGGTGCTTCTAGGACATATGCTTTCTTGGCAGCTATGAGGATGATCCTCAGGTTCCGGGCCCAGTCCGTATAGTTGCTGCCATCATCTTTCAGCTTGGTTTTCTCTAGGAATGCGTTGAAGTTGAGGTTGACATGAGCATGGGCCATTTGATCTACAAGACATTTTGCAAAGGTTTTTTAGACTAAGTTCATGATAATTAAGTTCATCTAATCAAATTATTTAATGAACTCCCACTCGGATTAGACATCCCTCTAGTCATCTAAGTGATACATGATCCGACTCAACTAGACCGTGTCCGATCATCACGTGAGACGGACTAGTCATCATCGGTGAACATCTCCATGTTGATCATATCTTCCATACGACTCATGTTCGATCTTTCGGTCTCTTGTGTTCCGAGGCCATGTCTGTACATGCTAGGCTCGTCAAGTCAACCTAAGTGTTTTGCATGTGTAAATCTGTCTTACACCCGTTGTATGTGGACGTTGGAATCTATCACACCCGGTCATCACGTGGTGCTTCGAAACAACGAACTTTCACAACGGCACACAGTTAGGGGGAACACTTTCTTGAAATTATTATGAGGGATCATCTTATTTACTACCGTCGTTCTAAGCAAATAAGATGCAAAAACATGATAAACATCACATGCAATCAAATAGTGACATGATATGGCCAATATCATATTGCTCCTTTGATCTCCATCTTTGGGGCGCCATGATAATCTTCATCACCGGCATGACACCATGATCTTCATCATCATGATCTCCATCATCGTGTCTCCATGAAGTTGTTTGCTAACTATTACTTCTACTACTATGGCTAACGGTTTAGCAATAAAGTAAAGTAATTACATGGCGTTTATTCATTGACACGCAGGTCATACAATAATTAAGACAACTCCTATGGCTCCTGCCGGTTGTCATACTCATCGACATGCAAGTCATGATTCCTATTACAAGAACATGATCAATCTCATACATCACATATATATCATTCATCACAACCTTTTTGGCCATATCACATCACAAGGCATATGCTGCAAAAACAAGTTAGACGTCCTCTAAATGTTGTTGCATGTTTTTACGTGGCTGCAATAGGGTTCTAGCAAGAACGTTTCTTACCTACGTAAAACCACAACGTGATATGCCAATTTCTATTTACCCTTCATAAGGACCCTTTTCATCGAATCCGATCTGACTAAAGTGGGAGAGACAGACACCCGCTAGCCACCTTATGCAACTAGTGCATGTCAGTCGGTGGAACCTGTCTCACGTAAGCGTACGTGTAAGGTCGGTCCGGGCCGCTTCATCCCACGATGCCGCCGAAACAAGATAATACTAGTGGTGGCAAGAAAATTGACAACATCTACGCCCACAACAAGATTGTGTTCTACTCGTGCATAGAAACTACACATAGACCTAGCTCATGATGCCACTGTTGGGGAACGTTGCAGAAAATAAAAAAATTCTACGCTTCACCAAGATCAATCTATGGAGTCATCTAGGAACGAGAGAGAGGAGTGCATCTACATACCCTTGTAGATCGCGAGCGGGAGCGTTCAAGAGAACGGGGTTGAGGGAGTCGTACTCGTCGTGATCCAAATCACCGAAGATCCTAGTGCCGAACGGACGGCACCTCCGCGTTCAACACACGTACGGTTGGGGAAGACGTCTCCTCCTTCTTGATCCAGCAAGGGGAAGGAGAGGTTGATGGAGATCCAGCAGCACGACGGCGTGGTGGTGGAAGTAGCGGTAATCTCGGCAGGGTTTCACCAAGCTCAGCGAGAGGGAGAGGTGTTACGGGGGTGAGGGAGGCGCCAGGGACTAGGGTGCGGCTTCCCTCCGTCCCCCCTCTTTATATAGGGGCCCTAGGGGGTGGGCCGGCCCCTAGAGATCCCATCTCAAGGGGGACGGCGGCCAAGGGGGGGACTTGCCCCCCAAGCCAAGTGGGGCGCCCCCACCCCTAGGGTTTCCAACCCTAGGCGCAGAGGGAGGCCCAAGGGGGACGCACCAGCCCACTAGGGGCTGGTTCCCTTCCCTCTTCAGCCCATGTGGCTCTCCGGGATAGGTGGACCCCCGAGACCCTTCCGGTGGTCCCGGTACAATACTGGTGACCCCCGAAACTTTCCTGGTGGCCGAAACTGGACTTCCTATATATAAATCTTCACCTCCAGACCATTCCGAACTCCTCGTGATGTCCGGGATCTCATCCGGGACTTCGAACAACTTTCGGGTTACCGCATACTAATATCTCTACAACCCTAGCATCACCGAACCTTAAGTGTGTAGACCCTACGGGTTCGAGAATCATGTAGACATGACCGAGACAGCTCTCCGGCCAATAACCAACAGCGGGATCTGGATACCCATGTTGGCTCCCACATGTTCCACGATGATCTCATCGAATGAACCATGATGTCGAGGATTCAGGTAATCCCGTATACAATTCCCTTTGTCTTTCGGTATGTTACTTGCCCGAGATTCGATCGTCGGTATCCCAATACCTCGTTCAATCTCGTTACCGGCGAGTCACTTTACTCATACCGTAATGCATGATCCCGTGACCAAACACTTGGTTACATTGAGCTCATTATGATGATGCATTACCGAGTGGGCCCAGAGATACCTCTCCGTCATACGGAGTGACAAATCCCAGTCTCGATCCGTGTCAACCCAACAGATGCTTTCGGGGATAACTGTAGTATACCTTTATAGTCACCGAGTTACATTGTGACGTTTGGTACACCCAAAGCACTCCTACGGCATCCGGGAGTTACATGATCTCATGGTCTAAGGAAATGATACTTGACACTGGAAAAGCTCTAGCAAACGAACTACACGATCTTGTGCTATGCTTAGGATTGGGTCTTGTTTATCACATTATTCTCCTAATGATGTGGTCCTGTTATCAATGACATCCAATGTCCATAGTCAGGAAACCATGACTATCTGTTGATCAATGAGCTAGTCAACTAGAGGCTCACTAGGGACATGTTGTGGTCTATGTATTCACACATGTATTACGATTTCCGGATAACACAATTATAGCATGAACAATAGACAATTATCATGAGCAAGGAAATATAATAATAACCATTTTATTATTGCCTCTAGGGCATATTTCCAACATGATACGTCTCCATCGTATCTATAATTTTTGATTGTTCCATGCCAATATTCTACAATTTTCATATACTTTTGGAAACTCTTTATACTATTTTTGGGACTAACATATTGATCAAGTGCCCAGTGCCAATTCCTATTTGCTGCATGTTTTATATTTCGCAGAAACCCCATATCAAACAAAGTCTAAATGGGATAAAAACGGATGGAGAATATTTTTGGAATATTTATGATTTTTGGGAGGAAGAATCAACGCGAGACGGTGCCTGAGGGGGCCACGAGGCAGGGGGCGCGCCCCAGGGGGGTGGGCCCGCCCCTAACCTTCGTGGGCACCCTTCAAGGCAGTTGATGCTCTTCTTTCGCTGCAAGAAAGCTAATTTCCGGGAAAAAATCGTGGTGAAGGTTTCAATCCAATCGGAGTTATGGATCTCCGGGAATATAAGAAACGGTGAAAGGGCAGAATGTGATAACGCAGAAACAGAGAGAGACAGAGAGACAGATCCAATCTCGGAGGGGCTCTCGCCCCTCCCACGCCATGGAGACCATGGACCAGAGGGGAAACCCTTCTCCCATCTAGGGAGAGGGTCAAGGAAGAGGAAGAAGAAGAAGAAGAAGAAGGGGGGCTCTCTCCCCCTCACTTTCGGTGGTGCCGGAACGCCCCCGGGGGCCATCATCATCACCGCGATCTACACCAACACCTGCATCATCTTCACCAACATCTCCATCACCTTCCCCCCTCTATATTTAGCGGTCCACTCTCCCGCAACCCACTGTACCCTCTACTTGAACATGGTGCTTTATGCTTCATATTATTATCCAATGATGTGTTGCCATCCTATGATGTCTGAGTAGATTTTTGTCGTCCTATCGGTAATTGGTGAATTGCTATGATTGGTTTAATTTGCTTGTGGTTATGTTGCTGTCCTCTGGTGCTCTCCGTGTCGCGCAAGCATGAGGGAACCCTGCTGTAGGGTTTGCAATATGTTCATGGTTTGCTTATTGTCTGTGTTGCGTTAGTGACTGAAACACAAACACAGATAAGTGGGTCATGGTGTATGGGAATAAAGAGGACTCGATACTTTAATGATATAGTTGGGTTTTACCTTAATGATCTTTAGTAGTTGTGTATGCTTGCTAGAGTTCCAATCATAAGTGCATATGATCTAAGAAGAGAAAGTATGTTAGCTTATGCCTCTCCCACATAAAACTTGCTATTGGTCTAGTAAAGTAGTCAATTGCTTAGGGACAATTTCACAACTCCTACCACCACTTTTCCACACTCTCTATACTAACTTTATTGCTTCTTTATCTAAACAGCCCCTACTTTTTATTTACGTGCTCTTTATTATCTTGCAATTCCATCCAACAACACCTACAAAGTACTTCTAGTTTCATACTTGTTCTAGGTAAAGTGAACGTCAAGCGTGCATAGAGTTGTATCGGTGGTCGATAGAACTTGAGGGAATATTTGTTCTACCTTTAGCTCCTCATTGGGTTTGACACTGTTACTTATCGAAAGAGGCTACAATTTATCCCCTATACTTATGGGTTATCAAGACCTTTTTATGGCGCCGTTGCTGGGGAGTCATAGCGTGGGGTGAATATTCTCGTGTGTGCTTGTTTGCTTTATCACTAAGTAATTTTTATTTTCTGTTCTTATTTGTTTTCTATCTTTAGTTATGGGTAGGAAACGCAAAATACCAAAAAAAAATTAGTTGTACCTACTACAACAATGGTTGAAGAACCACTCAAAATCTATCACACTCCTGAAGCTTTTTACTTGGATCATTTTCGATCCCTATGTGCTCGTGCTGAAACCCCAACTAGCTTAGTTGAGGGAAAATCTTTAGATGAGCATGCTTGTTATGTGTGACACCGCTTATCTCAAAAAGGGAAACTTTTACGGGATCAAATTCATCGTTTGCAATGCTATGCTTGGAATTTATGTGAAATATATGATGTTACTTGTTGTTCTGAAAACCCTAAGAAACACCTTCCCTGCCAATGTGAGTTTAGTGATAATGGAATCATATCTTCGTATGCTAAGGGTGTTTATAATTACTATGATGTTCAACAAATTGAAGAATTTGTTGCTTTTAAGGGTGCTTATGAAATTGCTTCTTTGATTGAAAAGTATGATGCTACTCTTTACAAATCTAAAAATTTGGCCATACTTAAATATTGCTATGATAATTATGCTTATAATCCTTATATTAAACCATATATTGAGGACTCCTCCGCTGTCCAAGAAGAGACTAATATTTTGCAGGAGTCTATGGAAGAAGAAATTGATGAAACTATGAGCTCGTTAGATGAAAAATATGATGAGGGGAGCGAAGAACAAAAGGAGGAAGAGCGGATTAGCTACCTGTGCCCACCTTCTAATGAGATTAACTCTTCAAGCATACATTGTTTAATTCCTCTTCGTGCTTACCGAAGGATGATTGCTATGATGATTTTTATGATCCCGTTGATTCTCTTGAAATACCCTTTTTGATGATGCTTGCTATGCTTGTGGCCAAGATGCCAATATGAATTATGCTTATGGAGATGAACTTGCTATAGTTCCTTATGTTAAACATGAAATTGTTGCTATTGCACCCACGCATGATAGTCCTATTATCTTTTTGAATTCTCCCTACTACACTATATCGGAGAAGTTTGCCCTTATTAAGGATTATATTGATGGGTTGTGTTTTACTACTACACATGATGATTTTGATAGATATAATATGCATGTGCTTGCTGCTCCTACTTTCAATTATTATGAGAGAGGAACTATATCTCCACCTCTCTATGTTTCCAATATGATAAAATTGCAAGAAACTGCTTATACTATGCATTGGCCTTTACTTAGTGTGCATGAATTGTTCTTTTATGACATGCCGATGCATAGGAAGAGAGTTAGACTTTGTTGTTGCATGATATATTGTGCTCACTACTAAATTACAAATCATTGTTAATTAAAATTGGCTTTGATATACCTTGGGATCCAGGTGGATCCATTACTTGAGCACTTTATGCCTAGCCTAATGGTTTTAAAGAGAGCCCTGCCAGGGAGACAACCCGGAAGTTTTAGAGAGTCATTTATTTCTGTTGAGTGCTTTAATATAGTTTAAAGAACAAAAAAATAAAGAGGGGAACCCAAAACTTTTCAAAGAGGAAAGTGAAAGTGAGAAAGACAAGCATTGTTGAAGTGGGGGAGCTCCTTGAACTTTGTTCATGCTCACGGAAACTTTGTGAATCTTAATTACAGAAACTTTTCATAAAAAATAATTACCCCTTTTACAATTCCATTGTATTATAAAAAAAATGTGCCAAGGTTTGCCTTTAGGATGTTTACAATGCTTGTTGGTTTGTGCGGTGCAGGACAGAAACTTTGGCTGTAGTGCACGATTTTACATTTTTTACTGGAACATCAAACGGTTCTCATTCTATTTGCAATGTCTTTATATACAAATTTTATATTTTTCTGAATTTTTCTCTAATTTTTGGGGTACAAGAAGTATGGTGAATGTTCATATTACTACAGTCTGTTCTGTTTTTGACAGATTCTGTTTTTGATGCATAGTTTGCTTGTTTTGATGAAACTATCAATTTCTATCAGTGGATTAAGCCATGGAAAAGTTATATTACAGTAGATATAATGCAAAAACAAAATATGAATTGGTTTGCAACAGTACTTAGAGTAGTGATTTGCTAAATTATACTAACGGATCTTACCGAGTTTTCTGTTGAAGTTTGGTGTGGATGAAGTGTTCGATGATCGAGAAGGTCTCGATATGAGGAAAAGGAGGAGAGGCAAGAGCTCAAGCTTGGGGATTCACAAGGCACCCTAAGTAAATATTCAAGGAGACTCAAGCGTCTAAGCTTGGGGATGCCCCGTAAGACATCCCCTCTTTCTTCAACAAGTATCGGTATGTTTTTGGATTCACTATGTTCATGCGATATGTGCAAATCTTGGAGCGTCTTTTGCATTTAGTTTTCACTTTTCTTTTATGCACCATTCTGGTATGAGATAGTCCTTGGTTTATTTATAGAATGCTCATTTCACCTCACTTAAATCTTTTGGGTATGGCTTTATAGAATGCTTCATGTGCTTCACTCATATCTTTTGAAGTTTGGATTGTGTGTTTCTCTTCACATAGAAAACCGCCATTTGTAGAATGCTCTTTTGCTTCACTTATATTTGTTAGAGCATGGGCATATCTTTTGTAGAAAGAATTAAACTCTCTTACTTCACTTATATCTATTTAGAGAGATGACATGAATTGGTCATTCACATGGTTAGTCATAAAATCCTACATAAAACTTGTAGATCACTGAATATGATATGTTTGATTCCTTGCAATAGTTTTGCGATATAGAGATGATAATATGTGGGAGGTTCTAGTAAATGGTTGTTTTTAGTAAGGATATTGGTGTTAAGGTTTGTGATTCCCGAAGCATGCACGTATGGTCTCCTAACTATGTAACCAAATTGGCGCGCATTGTATTTTGATTGTTTATCTTTGCGTGAAGGTCGGGGCGCGCGATGGTTAACTCCTACCAACCTCCCCCCTAGGAGCATGCGTAGTAGTACTTTGCTTCGAGGGCTAATAAACTTTTTGCAATAAGGATATGAGTTCTTTATGACTAATGTGAGTCCATGGATTATACACACTCTCACCCTTTCATCATTGCTAGCCTCTTCGGTACCGTGCATTGCCCTTTCTCACCTCGAGAGTTGGTGCAAACTTCGCCGGTGCATCCAAACCCCGTGATACGATACGCTCTATCACACATAAGCCTCCTTATAAATTCCTCAAAACAGCCACCATACCTACCTATTATGGCATTTCCATAGCCATTCCGAGATATATTGCCATGCAACTTTCATCATCATCATATACATGACTTGAGCATTCATTGTCATATTGCTTTGCATGATCGTAAGATAGCTAGCATGATGTTTTCATGGCTTGTCCGTTTTTTGATGTCATTGCTACGCTAGATCATTGCACACCCCGGTACACTGCCGGAGGCATTCATATAGAGTCATAT
Source organism: Triticum dicoccoides (assembly GCF_002162155.2). Classification (NCBI taxonomy): domain Eukaryota; kingdom Viridiplantae; phylum Streptophyta; class Magnoliopsida; order Poales; family Poaceae; genus Triticum; species Triticum dicoccoides. The sequence continues at coordinate 557,997,769 of NC_041383.1, forward strand.
CTTTGTTCTAGGTATCGAGTTGTAATATTGAGTTGTAAGTAAATAAAAGTGTGATGATCATCATTATTAGAGCATTGCCCCAGTGAGGAAAGGATGATGGAGACTATGATTCCCCCACAAGTCGGGATGAGACTCCGGACTTTATGAAAAATAAAATAGGCCAAAGAAGCCCAAATAAAAAAAGAGGCCAAAGAAGCCCACCAAAAAAGAGAAAATAAAAAAATGAGAGAAAAAGAGAGAAGGGGCAATGTTACTATCCTTTTACCACACTTGTGCTTCAAATAGCACCATGTTCTTCATATAGAGAGTCTCGTGAGTTATCACTTTCATATACTAGTGGGAATTTTCATTATAGAACTTGGCTTGTATATTCTGATGATGGGCTTCCTCAAATGCCCGAGGTCTCCATGAGCAAGCAAGTTGGATGCACACCCACTTAGTTTTCAGTTTGAGCTTTCATACACTTATAGTTCTAGTGCATCCGTTGCATGGCAATCCCTACTCCTCGCATTGACATCAATTTATGGGCATCTCCATAGCCCATTGATTAGCCGCGTCGATGTGAGACTTTCTCCCTTTTTGTCTTCTCCACACAACCTCCACCATCATACTCTATTCCACCTATAGTGCTATATCCATGGCTTGCGCTCATTTATTGCGTGAAGGTTGAAAAAGCTAAACCGCGTTAAAAAGTATGAACCAATTGCTTGGCTAACACCGGGATGAGCATGAGGGGTACCTTGTATTAAGGCTATATGATTTTGTAGGGATAATGTTCTATAAGCATTGGTATTTTGAAAGGCATGATTGTTTGTTGGGATGCCCGAAGAATTATTGTTTTTATGTCAAATGATAGACTATTGCCTTGAATCACTCGTGTCTTAATATTCATGCCAAGATTAGATTACGTGATCAAGATTATCCTAGGTAGCATTCCACATCAAAAATTATCTTTTTTTATCATTTACCTACTCGAGGACGAGCATGAATTAAGCTTGGGGATGCTGATACGTCTCCGTCATATCTATAATTTTTGATTGTTCCATGCCAATATTCTACAACTTTCATATACTTTTGGCAACTTTTTATACTATTTTTAGGACTAATATATTGATCCAGTGCCCAGTGCCAGTTCCTATTTGTTGCATGTTTTATATTTCACAGAAACCCCATATCAAATGGAGTCCAAATGGGATAAAAACGGACGGAGAATATTTTTGGAATATTTATGATTTTTGGGAAGAAGAATCAACGCGAGACGGTGCCCAAGGGGGCCACGAGGCAGGGGCGCGCCCCTGACCCTCGTGGGCACCCCGTAAGGCGGTTGATGCTCTTCTTTCACCGCAAGAAAGCTAATTTCCGGGGAAAAAATTGTGGCAAAGGTTTCAATCCAATCGGAGTTACGGATCTTCGGGAATATAAGATACGGTGAAAGGGCATAATCTGATAACGCAGAAACAGAGAGAGACAGAGAGACAGATCCAATCTCGAAGGGGCTCTCGCCCCTCCCATGCCATGGAGACCATGGACCAGAGGGTAAACCCTTCTCCCATCTAGGGATAAGGTCAAGGAAGAAGAATAATAAGAAGGGGGGCTCTCTCCCCCTCACTTCCGGTGGCGCCGGAACGCCGCCGGGGGCCATCATCATCAGCGCGATCTACACCAACACCTCTGTCATCTTCACCAACATCTCCATCACCTTCCCCCATCTATATTCAATGGTCCACTCTCCCGCAACCCGCGGTACCCTCTACTTGAGCATGATGCTTTATGCTTCATATTAGTATCCAATGATGTGTTGCCATCCTATGATGTCTAAGTAGATTTTCGTTGTCCTATCGGTAATTGGTGAATTGCTATGATTGGTTTAATTTGCTTGTGGTTATGTTGCTGTCCTATGGTGTTCTCCGTGTCGCGCAAGCGTGATGGATCCCCGTTGTAGGGTTTGCAATATGTTGATGGTTTGCTTATTGTCTGTGTTGCGTGAGTGACTGAAACACAAACACGGATAAGTGGGTCATGGCGTATGGGAATAAAGAGGACTTGATACTTTAATTCTATGGTTGGGTTTTACCTTAATGATATTTAGTAGTTGCGGATGCTTGCTAGAGTTCCAATCGTAAGTGCATATGATCCAAGAAGAGAAAGTATGTTAGCTTATGCCTCTCCCACATAAAACTTGCTATCGGTCTAGTAAAGTAGTCAATTGCTTAGGGGCAATTTCACAACTCCTAACACCACTTTTCCACACTCGCTATACTAACTTTATTGATTCTTTATGTAAACAGACCCTACTTTTTATTTACATGCTCTTTATTATCTTGCAATTCTATCCAACAACACCTACAAAGTACTTCTCGTTTCATACTTGTTCTTAGTAAAGCGAACATTAAGCGTGCGTAGCGTTGTATTGGTGGTCGATAGAACTTGAGCGAATATTTGTTCTACCTTTAGATCCTCGTTGGGTTCGACACTCTTACTTATCGAAAGAGGCTATAATTGATCCCCTATACTTGTGGGTTATCCGGGTAGACGAGGAGGAATTGGGAGGTGGGGTCAAGGGAGCGAACCAGCAGAAGACTGTCTCGTCATTCTTGAAGAATGCCAGCGAGGGAGGTGTCCGGTGCAACTCACGGTAGAGGCGGGGGAAGATGGGGTGTTAGTCATCGACATGTTTCAGTTAACTCCAGATGTTCAAAAAACGCTTTGCCGCAATCAACGATCAGGATCGCTCCATGCTAATGCTTCGTCGCAAGCCGTAGATCTTTTTGTACCGTTAGCCACCGTTACTGTTTACTTTCACGGTCTTGTCGTGCCAGGTGAAAAGCTATCCCTATAACTACAACCAGGGTGTGGCTGTCATCGTCATTCATTCCATTCTCCAGAAGATTGCCTCGATGGCTTATCTTATACTCATATAGCTATACTTATCAATACAAAAGGGGATCTGAGAGAGACATATACGATTTTCGTTCACAAATACTTCATTCTTCCCATAGATCCTAGTTAGGTACCGACAAATTGGTATTCAGAGCAGTCAATCCTTGGCGACGGAGTGATTTGGGGGGGGGGATCCTCAGATCAGGAATTCCCACCCCTTCTTTCGCACCCTTCTTCGCATCTGGCGGCGGTGTCCTGCGGGCGGCGTGGAGGTGGGGTTGAGGTGGTAGGCAGCGGTGAAATTCGAGCATAGATCTGTCGAGCAGAATCGGTTGTTCGAGCACACTGCTCGACCGGTAAAATTCTGAGTTCGAGTACAGATCCGTGTGCTACGGAGGCGTGGATCGTAGCGGCGGCAGGATCAGAGGTAAGGGCGGGGTTGCTGGGAGATCCAGTGGTAAAATTCCTCACCTGAATCTCTGATCAAGGCGATGGGTCGTACTAAAGCTATTGACAAAGCTGATTTGCAAGAAGTGTTGGGCCTTCAAGATGATTTTGGAAGTTTGCAGCAAGATAGTGCACAAATGCGCTCGGAGATGAACAAGTTACGGGAGGAGATTTCATCTATGAGCAATAAGCAAGGAGAAATATCAAAGCATGTGGGTAACGTGGAGCAGGTAGTGCTGGATCTCAGCAAACAACTATCTGCAATGAGTTCAGTTTTGCAGACTCTGGTGAAAGCTATAGCTCCTAATCATCAGAATGATAGACCATCTAGCTCTAATCAAGTTCCTAAATCCCCAACATTACAGCAGGAGGAAGTACATGACCAAGTGGACAGAACAGAGCAATTGAGAAAACAGCTAGAGATAGAGAAAGAAAAATCAAAGCAAATAGAAGAGCAACTGCAACATTTACCTCCTATCAGGACAAACAGAGTCCAAGCACCTCCAGGGTATGCATATCCCATCAGAACAGAAGCAATACCAATATGGAAATTCCAATCACTGCTAGAGATCATGTGCATACACCAGCTTTCAATCAGTACTATCAGAGTAACAGAGATAGGCAACTCTGGCAGGGCTATTGCAGAACATATGAGCAGGAAATGCAAGCATAGTTCATGAAAGCACTAACAAAAGGTCCCAAACTTGACTTTCCCAAGTTTTCTGGTGAAGATCCTGTAGGGTGGCTGAGGCAATGCAACAAGTATTTTCAGATGTCTGGAGCTCCAGAGGAGTACAAAGTTTCCCTAGCTCAATTGTATGTTACAGATGAAGCAGATGTCTGGTTGAGAAGATCTGGATTGCTTAAGAAACAATTGACTTGGAAACAATTTGGAGCTGAAGTGGTTAAAATATTTTCTAACAAGGGCTCCTATGATTTGACTGAAAATTCAATTCAGTCAAGCAACTGCACGATACAGTCTTTGATTACACCAAAGTGTTTGAGGATCTAATGGCAGATGTCCAGGAGGAAAACCCTGACTTGGGGGAGTTGTGGTTTGTTAGATGTTATGTTAATGGTTTGAGAGAGACCCCTTCGTCCACAAACATTAACAGATGCTTATTGTTTGGCTAGAGACATAGAGCCTTGTCATCCTCACATAGCAGCAGCACCAAAGAAAACAGGGACAACCTTTAACAACTTCTATCAGAAACCAAATTGGTCTAATCAGGCAAAGCAGAGTACTCCTGTACGTCCACATCAATTGCCAATGAGACAAGCTAAAGTCCCTGTTAACAACTCACAGAAAATAAGAAAAGTGGGGGAATGCTAGAGATGTGGTGATAAATGGATGCATGGCCACAAATCTAAGCTAATCCCTAATGTCCACATGCTACAACAAGAAAGTGAGGGTCAACAACCAGAGGAAATTGACGATGCAGTTCAGCAGGAACAAGTGGAGGGAGTTGAACAAGAAGAACAAGTCATGTTCATTTCAACTCATGCTATGGGGAAAAGGTTGGCAGTTCCCACCCCAACCATTGTGATACACATCAATGGCAAAAGAGCAATTGCTCTACTGAACTCTGGCGGTACTACCTCTTTCATTAATGCACAGTTTGCATCTAAATTAAATTGCAACATGATACCAGTAAAACCAAGAGCTATTGAAGTAGCTGGAGGAGGGAAATTGTTGTCTACTGTTGTGATACCCAACTGTGAGTTTCAGGTAGCAAAACTCAAATTATTTGGAATTGCCCATCCATGATGTCATATTGGGATATGACTGGTTTACTGCAGTAAGCCCGGTTTCCTTTGATATTCCAAAGCAAAGTTTCAGTTCTACACAGCAAAGACAGAAAACTGTGACCACAGCCATCTATACAAACCCTGAAACAACTAAAGAAGTTCCAGCGGAGAGAGTGCAAAAGCAGATAGATAAAGGAGCAGGAGTTTTCCTACTGCAAGTGCACAACATCTTGATGGAAGCACCTGAAGGAACTAAAACACCTCCTCAGATTCAAAAGTTGGTAACGGAGTATGCTGATTTGTTTGAGGAACCTACAAAACTCCCTCCTCGTAGAGCATTGGACCACAAAATTCCACTTGTACCTAGAGCCAACCCTCCTCATATGAGACCTTACAGAGTGCCCCAACACCAGAAGAAAGAAATGGAAGAACAAATCAAGAAATTGCTAGCAGCTCATCTTATAAGACACAACCAAAGTCCATATGCTGCTCCAGTGCTGTTAGTTAAAAAGAAGGACATCTCCATGAGACTGTGTACTGATTTTAGGAAATTGAACTCACTAACAATCAAGAACAAATTTCCTATACCAGTCATAGAAGATTTGTTGGATGAGTTACATGGAGCTAAGTATTTTTCAAAGCTGGATTTAAGATCTGGTTATCACCAAATTAGGATGCATCCAGAGGACGTACACAAAACTGCTTTTAGGACATTTTTGGGCCATTTTGAGTATTTAGTTATGCCTTTGGGCTTTCTAATGCTCCCGGCACTTTTCAGGAACTAATGAACACTATCTTTGGGCCTTATTTGAGGAAGTTTGTGTTAGTTTTCTTTGATGATATTCTAATTTACAGCAGAAATCTCAAGGAGCACTTGGAACATATCAAGATTGTCATGGATGTATTGAGAGACAACATATCAAGAAATCTCAAGGAGCACTTGGAACCCTGACCCTCGTGGGCACCCCGTAAGGCGATTGATGCTCTTCTTTCGCCGCAAGAAAGCTAATTTCCGGAAAAAATCATGGCGAAGGTTTCAATCCAATCGGAGTTACGGATCTCCGGGAATATAAGAAACGGTGAAAGGGCATAATCTGATAACGCAGAAACAAAGAGAGACAGAGAGACAGATCCAATCTCGGAGGGGCTCTCGCCCCTCCCACACCATGGAGACCATGGACCAGAGGGGAAACCCTTCTCCCATCTAGGGAGAAGGTCAAAGAAGAAGAAGAAGAAGAAGGGGGGAGGGTTATCTCCCCCTCGCTTCCGGTGGCGCCGGAACACCGCCGGGTGCCATCATCATCACCGCGATCTACACCAACACCGCCATCATCTTCACCAACATCTCCATCACCTTCCCCCTTCTATATTTAGTGGTCCACTCTCCCACAACCCGTTGTACCCTCTACTTGAACATGGTGCTTTATGCTTCATATTATTATCCAGTGATATGTTGCCATCCTATGATGTCTGAGTAGATTTTCGTTGCCCTATCGGTAGTTAGTGAATTGCTATGATTGGTTTAATTTGCTTGTGGTTATGTTGCTATCCTATTGTGCCCTCCGTGTCGCGCAAGCGTGAGGGATTCCCGTTGTAGGGTGTTGCAATATGTTCATGATTCGCTTATAGTGGGTTGCTTGAGTGACAGAAGCATAAACCCGAGTAAGGGGGTTGTGGCGTATGGGATAAAGGGGACTTGATGCTTTAATGCTATGGTTGGGTTTTACCTTAATGATCTTTAGTAGTTGCGGATACTTGCTAGAGTTCCAATCATAAGTGCATATGATCCAAGAAGACAAACTATGTTATCGTATGCCTCTCCCACATAAAACTTGATATTAGTCTAGTAAAGTAGTCAATTGCTTAGGGACAATTTCACAACTCCTACCACCACTTTTCCTCACTTGCTATATTTACTTTATCGCTTCTTTATCTAAACAACCCTTCTTTTTATTTACGTGCTCTTTATTATCTTGCAATTCTATCCAACAACACCTACAAAGTACTTATAGTTTCATACTTGTTCTAGGTAAAGCAAACGTCAAGCGTGCGTAGAGTTGTATCGGTGGTCGATAGAACTTGAGGGAATATTTGTTCTACCTTTAGCTCCTCGTTGGGTTCGACACTCTTACTTATCGAAAGAGTCTCCAACGTATCCATAATTTATGAAGTATTCATGCTATTATATTATCCATCTAGGATGTTTTATATGCATTTATATGCTATTTTATATGATTTTTGGGACTAACCTATTAACCTAGAGCCCAGTGCCAGATTCTGATTTTTCCTTGTTTTTGAGTTTTAGAGAAAAGGAATACCAAACGGAGTCCAATTGACGTGCCAATTTTTGATGAGTTTTTATGGACCAAAAGAAGCCCCAGGAGTGCAACAGTTGGCCCAGAAGAGTCCCGGGCTGCCCACGAGGGTGGAGGGTGCGCCCTAGGGGGGGATGCCTCGTGGACAGCCCGGAGACCCCCCCTGACGTGAGACCTACGCCAAAAATTCCTATAAATACTGAAACCTCCAGAAAATAACCTAGATCGGGAGTTCCGCCGCCGCAAGCCTCTGTAGCCACCAAAAACCTCTCAGGACCCTGTTCCGGCACCCTGCCGAAGGGGGGATCCATCACCGGTGGCCATCTTCATCATCTCGGTGCTCTCCATGACGAGGAGGGAGTAGTTCACCCTCGGGGCTAAGGGTATGTACTAGTAGCTATGTGTTCAATCTCTCTCTCTCTCGTGTTCTTGAGGTGATACGATCTTGATGTATGGCGAGCTTTGCTATTATAGTTGGATCTTATGATGTTTCTCCCCCTCTACTCTCTTGTAATGGATTGAGTTTTCCCTTTGAAGTTACCTTATCGGATTGAGTCTTTAAGGATTTGAAACACATGATGTATGTCTTGCCGTGCTTATCTGTGGTGACAATGGGATATTCATGTGATCTACTTGATGTATGTTTTGGTGATCAACTTGCGGGTTCGATGAACTTATGCATAGGGGTTGGCACACGTTTTTATCTTGACTCTCCGGTAGAAACTTTGGGGCACTCTTTGAAGTACTTTGTGTTGGTTGAATAGATGAATCTGAGATTGTGTGATGCATATCATATAATCATGCCCACGGATACTTGAGGTGACAATGGAGTATCTAGATGAAATTAGGGTTTTGGTTGATGTGTGTCTTAAGGTGTTATTCTAGTACAAACTCTATGATAGATCGAACGGAAAGAATAGCTTCGTGTTATTTTACTATGGACTCTTGAATAGATCGATCAGAAAGGATAACTTTGAGGTGGTTTCGTACCCTACAATAATCTCTTCGTTTGTTCTCCGCTATTAGTGACTTTGGAGTGACTCTTTGTTGCATGTTGAGGGATAGTTATTTGATCCAGTTATGTTATTATTGTTGAGAGAACTTGCACTAGTGAAAGTATGAACCTTAGGCCTTGTTTCCTAGCATTGCAATACCGTTTGTGCTCACTTTTATCGCTTGTGACCTTGCTGTTTTTATAATTTCAGCTTACAAATACCCATATCTACTATCCATATTGCACTTGTATCACCATCTCTTCGCCGAACTAGTGCACCTATACAATTTACCATTGTATTGGGTGTGTTGGGGACACAAGAGACTCTTTGTTATTTGGTTGCAGGGTTGTTTGAGAGAGACCATCTTCATCCTACGCCTCCCACAGATTGATAAACCTTAGGTCATCCACTTGAGGGAAATTTTCTACTGTCCTACAAACCTCTGCACTTGGAGGCCCAACAACGTCTACAAGAAGAAGGTTGCGTAGTAGACATCGAGCTCTTTTCTGGCACCGTTGTCGGGGAGGTGAGTGTTTGAAGGTATATCTTTAGATCTTGCAATCGAATTTTTTTATTTCTTGTTTTATCACTAGTTTAGTCTATAAAAGAAAACTACAAAAAATGGAATTAAGTTTGCCTCATACGCTTCATCTTTTTAATATCTTTCGTGAGAATGATGGAAAGGAAAATTGTGCTCAAGTGCTAGAAGAAGAAATCTATAAAATGTTTGGCACTAAATCTTTGAATGATGAGCATGATGGCAATGTTGTTAGTATGAATTCTTTGAATACCCATGATGCTAATGATATGCAAAGCCACAAGCTTGGGGATGCTATGTTTGATGAATATGATATTTTTTGTCCCTCAAGTCTTGATGAGCAAATTTATTATGATGAAAGCATGCCTCCTATTTATGATGATTATTGTGACGATACATATGCCATAAATAATAAACATAACCATGAAACTTGTCATCATGATTTTAATTTTCAATTGGACTATGCTTCACATGATAGTTATTTTGTTGAGTTTACTCCCACTATTATTCATCAGAAGAAATTTGCTTATGTGGAGAGTAGTAAAATTTCTATGCAAGTAGATCATGAAAAGAATGCTTTAGGTGCTGGTTATATTGTTGAATTCATTCATGATGCTACTGAAAATTATTATGAGGGAGGAACATATGCTTGTAGGAATTGCAATAATATCAAGTTTCCTCTCTATGTGTTGAAAATCTTGAAGTAATGATTGTTTTGCCTTCCTATGCTAGTTGATTATTGTTCCCATAAGTTGTTTGCTCAAAAAATCCCTATGCATAGGAAGTGGGTTAGACTTAAATATGCTAGTCATATTCTTCATGATGCTCTCTTTATGTTTTAATTCTTATCTTTCATGTGAGCATCATTGAAATCATCATGCCTAGTTAGGGGCGTTAAACGATAGCACTTGTTGGGAGGCAACCCAATTTTATTTTTGTTCTTTACTTTTACTCCTGTTTAGTAATAAATAATTCATCTAGCCTCTAGTTAGATGTTGTTTTATGTTTTAATTAGTGTTTGTGCCAAGTAGAACCTTTGGGAAGACTTGGGTGAAGTCTTTGCGATCTTGCTGTAAAAAATAGAAACTTTTGCGCTCACGAGATTAGCTGCCATGTTTTACTGGAGAGTGCTTTTAGGTTGATTCTTTTTGCATATGATTAATAGACAAATTCCTCACGTTCACCAATCTATTTCAGAATTTTTGGAGTTACAGAAGTATTCGAATAATACAGATTACTATAGACTTTTCTGTTTTTAACAGATTCTGTTTTCTATGTGTTGTTTGCTTATTTTGATGAATCTATGAGTAGTATCGGAGGGTATGAACCATAGATAAGTTGGAATAAATTAGATATTACATCCATATGAATTTAGAATGAGTTCATAACAGTACCTAAGTTGTGATTTTATTTTCATACTAACGGAGCTTACGAGTTTTGTGTTGAGTTTTGTGTTGTGAAGTTTTCAAGTTTTGGGTAAAGTTCGATGGACTATGGAATAAGGAGTGGCAAGAGCCTAAGCTTGGGGATGCCCAAGGCATCCCAAGGTAATATTCAAGTACAACCAAGAGCCTAAGCTTGGGGATGCCCCGGAAGGCATCCCCTCTTTCGTCTTCGTTCATTGGTAACTTTACTTGGAGCTATATTTTTATTCACCACATGATATGTGTTTTGCTTGGAGCATAATTTTCTTTTGTTAGTATTTGCTTTCTGTTATTTAGAATACTATTTTTCATCTTTATTTTCAATAAAAATGTCAAGGATAGCCTTTACCATGCTTATTTTGCAAGTATACATGTTGCTGTTTCAAAACAGAAAGTTTGCCGCTGTTGCAAAAATTCCCTAGAAAATTCAGAGAATGATATAATATTTAAACTTTTTTCATATTGAGCTCTGATAAATATTATACAGTGTAGTATTTTTCTCATAATTTTTGGAGTTAGGGAAGTATGATGAATCTTGCATTCTTTACAGGCTATACTGTTTTGGCAGATTGCTGTTATGTTTGCATTGTTTGCATATGTTTGCTTGTTTAATGATCCTATTTGAGGATAGGAGTATTAAATATGCAGAGACATTTAGTATGCAATGTCGAATAATAATTTAGTGATTTTTTAAAGTAGAAAATGATAAGGTTATTGCATTGTTTTATACTAACTTATCTCACGAGTTCTTGTTGAGTTTTGTGTGGATGAAGTTTTTGATATTTAGGGAAACCGAGATATAAAAGGAATTAAGGAGACACAAAAGTTAAAGCTTGGGGATGCCCAAGGCACCCAAAGATAATATTTCAAGAAGTCTCAAGCATCTAAGCTTAGGGATGCCCCCGTAGGCATCCCACCTTTCTTCTTCAACAATTATCGGTTAGTATCGGTTGAACCTAAGTTTTTGCTTCTTCACATGATGTGTGCTATCCTTGAAATGTCATTTTGTTTTATTTTTCTTGCTGTTTGAATAAAATACCACGATCTTAAATACTTAAATGAGAGAGAGTCCTCACATAGCTACATAATTATTTAACTACTCATTGATCTTCACTTATATCTTTTTGGAAGTAGTTTGTCATTTACTCGTGTGCTTCACTTATATCTTATGAGTAAATGGTTGAATGATTTGAATGTCATAAATATGAAATTATATATGTTTCATATGCTTATCCCATGGGGAGTAATGACTTCACATATAAGAAGTAGAGGTGGTAAATTTATTGAATGTTAGCAAACATTGTATTGGTCACTTGAACAATTCATGAAAGAGTATTGAAGGAAGAGATATTTCACATATAGATATACTATCTTGGACATCTTTTATAATTGTGAGCACTCATTAAAATATGACATTCTAAAAGGTTGATGTTGGACAAGGAAGACAACATAATGGGTTATGTTTTCCTATATCTGAAAAGTTATATTGTCTTGGATCATCCAACATGTTGAGCTTGCCTTTCCCTCTCGTGCTAGCCAAATTCTTTGCACTAAGTAGAGATACTACTTGTGCTTCCGAATACCCTTTAAACCAGTTTTGCCATGAGAGTCCACAATACCTTCCTATGGATTGAGTAAGATCCTTCAAGTAAGTTGTCATTGGTGCATGCAATAAAAATTGCTTTCTGAATATGTATGATCTATTAGTGCGAAGAAAATAAGCTTTATATGAACTTGTGATAGGGAAGAAATAAAAGCGACGGACTGCATAATAAAGGTCTTTATCACAAGCGGCAATATAAACTGACGTTCTTTTGCGTTAAGATTTTGTGCATCCAACCATAAAAGCGCATGACTGCCTCTACTTCCCTCTGCGAAAGGCCTATTGAAACTGCAACTATCCCTAGGTGGTTTTGGTAATTCCTAGCAACATATAGCTCATTGAGCTAACATCATTCCAAGATGAACATTTCAGGAAAAGCTCAATTAATGGCATGGCATGGATGAGGAAAGTGGATCCCTCAAAATACTAAGGATAAAAGGATTGGCTCAAGCTCAAAAGCTCAAGACTCTACATTTCACATTTTAGTGATCCAAGATCACATTGAGTCTATAGGAAAAGCCAATACTATCAAGGAGGGATGAGGTGTTGTTTAATGAGTTTCTTGCTCCACAGTGCTTAGTGATATGCTCAAACAACCTCAACTACTTTCTCATATTCACATATGACCCAAACCAAAAGTCAAACTTGGCCCCACCGATTCTTTCTATCTGGCGCCACCGAGTTCAGATGTCATAGCCACTGCCAAAAACCCTAGGCAAATCGGTCTCATCGATAGGGATCTCGGTCTCACCGAGATGGGATTGTAATCTCTCTGTTTCCCTTCGTAACGTTTCGGTACCACCGAGATGAGCGATCGGTCCCACCGAGATTGCAATGTAAACTCTTTGTTTCCTTTTCGTAACGTTTCAGTCCCACCGAAATGAGCGAACCGGTCCCACCGAGTTTACCTGGCCAACTCTCTAGTTAGCTTATTACCAAAATCAGTCTCACCGAGATTATTTTATGCCCTAACCCTAACCATATCGGTCCTACCGAGTTGCATGTCGGTCCCACGGAAAATCCTAACGGTCACTAGGTTTACTAAATCGGTCTGACCGAGTTTGTTGATTCAGTCCCACCGAGATTGGTAATTTGTGTGTAACGGTTAGATTTTGTGTGGAGGCTATATATACCCCTCCACCTCCTCTTCATTCGTGGAGAGAGCCATTAGAACGAACCTACACTTCCAACTTACCGTTTCTGAGAGAGAACCACCTACTCATGTGTTGAGTCCAAGATATTCCATGTCTACCATATGAATCTTGATCTCTAGCCTTCCCCAAGTTGCTTTCCACTCAAATCTTCTTTCCATCAAATCCAAATCCTGTGAGAGAGAGTTGAGTGTTGGGGAGACTATCATTTGAAGCACAAGAGCAAGGAGTTCATCATCAACACACCATTTGTTACTTCTTGGAGAGTGGTGTCTCCTAGATTGGCTAGGTGTCACTTGGGAGCCTCCGACAAGATTGTGGAGTTGAACCAAGGAGTTTGTAAGGCCAAGGAGATCGCCTACTTCATGAAGATCTACCGCTAGTGAGGCAAGTCCTTCATGGGCGACGGCCATGGTGGGATAGACAAGGTTGCTTCTTCGTGGACCCTTCGTGGGTGGAGCCCTCCGTGGACTCGCGCAACCGTTACCCTTTGTGCGTTGAAGTCTCCATCAACATGGATGTATGATAGCACCACCTATCGGAACCACGACAAAAACATCCGTGTATCCAATTGCGTTTGAATTCTCCAAACCCTTCCCCTTTATATTCTTGCAAGTTGCATGCTTTACTTTCCACTGCTCATATACTCTTTGCATGCTTGCTTGAATTGTGTGAAGATTGCTTGACTTGTGCTAAGATAGCTAAAATCTGCCAAAGACTAAAATTGGGAAAAGGGTAAGTTTTTAATTGGTCAAGTAGTCTAATCACCCCCCCTGTAGACATACTTCCGATCCTACAAGTGGTATCAGAGCTTTGGTCTCCATTTGCTTTGATTTCCATAGCTTTTGGTGGTCATGGCCTTGGTTTCACAACCTAGGAGAGTATGGCGTCTAGCAAGAGAAATTATCACCATAGAGGTCCTTACTTTGATGGTACGAATTTTGCTAGTTGGAAGCATAAGATGAAAATGCATATTCTCGGACATAACCCCGCCGTTTGGGCAATTGTGTGTATTGGCTTGCAAGGTGAATTATTTGATGGGAGAGAACCAAATCGTGAAGCTAGCGCTGATGAGCTGAAGATGCTGCAATACAACGCTCAAGCTTGTGATATCCTCTTCAACAGATTGTGCCCCGAAGAATTCAACAACATCAGCCGTCTTGAGAATGCAAAGGAAATTTGGGATACTTTGATTGATATGCATGAAGGTACCGACTCCGTCAAGGAATCCAAGTTGGATATGCTCCAAAGTCAACTTGACAAGTTCAAAATGAAGGATGGTGAAGGTGTCGCTGAAATGTACTCTAGGCGAAGTTTGAATATCAATACATTCCCACTCGCGGCTCTCGCGTTGCCCCTCACGGGCGACACGAGAGCGACCTAACCCTAGCCTCACCGTCCCCTCCCTCCCCCTTCCCCGCCCCGCCGCCACTCGAGGCGCTCGCCGGCGTGGCTGCCGGTGAAGGTGGCGACGAGGCTCTGCTGCTCTGCGCTCCAGGGGGCGTTGGATCTCAGGGTGGCGGCCCTGATTGGCGAGGGCGGCGTTGATCTCGTCCGGCGGATGGCGCCGCCGGTGCTGGCCGTCCCCACTGGCCGTGTGGGCGGCGGTGGGGCGGTGGAGGCTCGTCGCTACTGCGGGATGTGTCGCTGGCCTCGGTTGGCTGCTTCCCGGTCTCCTCTCCTCTGTTGTAGTCCTACCTTGTTCGATCTGGGCGCTGCTCCTCCGGGCCGCCAGATCTGGCACATGAGGGTGGGTGGTGGCCATCCTAGAACGAGGGAAACCCCTGATCGACCTCCCGTCGACCCCGACGACGGCGGTGCTCCGGTGTCGATCTCCCTCTTGAGGGCATGTCGGGCTTCTTCGTCGCCTCCTTCCTCCTCTCCCACGTTCCCGGGCGAAAGCCTTGGCCTTGCTGGCCGAACGGCGGTGGCGCTGTGGTGTCTCGGTCCTCCTTGGAGGCATCGTTCAAGGGAGGGTGAGGTTGTGGTCTTGCGGCAAGGTGCTTGGTGGCGGCGGCATTGCTCTACTCTCCGGGATGGCGGCTGTGATGGTGACGAGGTGGCCCCGCTGCAATCCTTCAGTGGCTCTTCATCTTGTTTGGCTCTGGGCAACCGGCCAGTGGACGGTGTCTGCGTGGTGTGGCACGGTTCAGACGTAGGGGCGATTGGATCTCCCCTCCGGCAAGGCTCAAGGCGGCCAGATCTGGAGCCATGCTTTTCTCCACGCAGCCCGGGTCCTCTCGGCCTCCACTTGTGTAGTCTACTGATTGCAGTTGCTTCGCTGTTCTAGCTTGCGTAGAGTTCTCCGGCAGCTTGATCCTATTTTCACTGTGGTGGTGCCCTGCTCGCCATTGCTCTGCTTAGCTCTGTGATGTGCGTGCACTCCGCCTTTTTCTTTCAGTTTTTCTTCAAGCTTTCGCCTTTGTATCAGCACTGTTGTATCCTAGCCGGTTGATGGCTTCATTAATTTGAAGTCGGGCCTTGTGCCTTTTCTCTAAAAATGTACTCTAGGCTTGCTCTTATCATAAATGAGATTGCGGGCTTAGGAAGTGAAGAGATGACCGACAAATTCATCATCAAGAAGATCCTAAGAGCATTGGATGGAAAATATGATACCGTGTGCACATTGATCCAAATGATGCCAAATTACAAGAATCTCAAGCCAACGGAGGTCATTGGAAGAATTATTGCTCATGAGATGTCACTCAAGGATAAGGAGGAACTTTACAACAAGTCAAGTGGTGCTTACAAAGCCTCATGTGAAGCCCCTACATCATCAAGTGAGAAACAAACCTTCAATGAAGAATTGAGCTTAATGGTGAAGAACTTCAACAAATTCTACAAGAGTAGAAGCAAAGAGAGAAGCTCCAAGTCAAGGTCCTACAATGACAAAAGATCTTCTAGTCAAGAGCGCAATTGCTACAATTGTGGGAGACCCGGACACTATTCCAATGAGTGTATGACACCCCACAAAAGAAGAGAAGAATCACCCAAGAGGAGAAGCAGAAGAGAAGAATCACCACCAAGAGAGAGGAGGAGTAGAGATGATCGTTATGAACGAAGAACATCCCGGAGAAGCAAGGATTCAGAAAGGAAGGACAAGTCATCAAGGAGCTACACAAAACAAAGACATCAAGCTCATGTTGGTGAATGGGTATCCGGCTCCGACTCCGACAATCACTCCGAGAGAAGCTATCACTCCGACTCCTAACGTACTCAAGATGAAGGTGTTGCCGGTCTAGCACTTGTTTCAACCAACTCCTATAACATATTTGATTCACCAAATGAGGGACTTGGAAGATGTTTCATGGCTAAAGGCCCTAAGGTAACACACCCCGAGTATGTTGATTTCAATAGTGATGAAGATGACTTGTTAGGTGATGATAATTTACTTGTTGATAACTCTAGTGATGAATACTATGATGAAATGTCAATTAATCATGCTAATCAAGATAAAACGAATGACAATGATAAGGAGAAGATTGAGCTTCTTACTAAAGAACTAAACACTCTTGAGTTAGCTCATGAAACTATCTTAGAAGATCATCTAGAACTTTTAAGGACTCATGAGAAATTACGCTTTGAAAAGCTCAACCTTGAGCAAGAGCATGAGTTCTTAAAGGCAATCAATGATGATCTCCATAATAAAAGTTCTTCTTACATTGCCAAGCGTTTACTCTTATCTACTTACATGCCTCAAGTCAAGTCCATTAACAAAAACAAGAAGGATTCTTCCTCTAGTAGTAACAATAATCATGCTAAATCCAATATTGTTGCTTCTAGTAGTTCTCTTGATTCCACTAATGATTCTCTTAGCCAAGTTGCTATTGAGTAAGAAAATAGCTTATTGAAGGGAATTATAGAGAAAGGTGTTTACAAGAGCCTTGCCGGGAGTAAGCAATTTGAGGAAATTGTATGCAAGCAAGGAAGGCACCGAAAGAACCAAGGTGTTGGTTTTGAACGAAAGTTCAATGCCAATGGAGTTGAGTGGGAAGAAGATCAATATCCCAAGACGAAGTTTGTTCCTCAACAAGAGAAGTATGAACCTACTTCCTTTAAGGGGACACAAGCTTAAGATGATCTTCCTCCACAAGACCACAAGCAAAAAGGCAAGGACAAGCTTCAAGAGGAGATTGATGCATTTGAAGAAGCTCCTAAGGCCTTGGTCAAGTGGGTTCCCAAGACTACGTCAAGTTCTACTTCATCAAGTACGACTACAACTCCAAGGATTTCCATCAAGATGATGGGGATCCCGAAGAAGAAGAACTAGAGAGTTCTTGAGGGTGAGTCCGCCAACATACTTCACTCATATCTTTTTGGCAACAACAAGTGCAATCAACTTCCACATCTTGCACTAGTTCAAGGAGTCACAAACCCTCTTGTTGGCAAGACAAGGGACAAGGTAACCTAATGCTTTCATGGACATCATCTTGTGTGTGCATCACTCTATGTCTATGGATATACTTGTTTGTTCCTTGTGGGACTAACCCGTGTAGGTATTGAAAGTGCAACTCACTCCAAAGGATTGCTCCAAATGATCTTCATCAACATTGAGCATCCACATCTTCAACACCTACATGAAGTCATCATCAAAAAAAAACCAAGGTTAGTTCATCCCTCTAAGGGGGGATCTCACATCTAGGGGGAGTTTAACTCTAAGAATTGAGTCAAATCAACTCTAATGGTGTGAACACATCAATGCATTATGTAAAAGTGGTAACCCCACTTGAGCTTAAACGATGAGTATGACCTATGATCAAATGTTCTCATTTGACTCCTAAGTCAATATACTCATATATAGATGACCTAGTCATCGCCAATTGTTTGATAGATGCTAGAATTGGTTGTGCATGCTTTGTCACATATTTCATTTGCCATTTTATTGTGTGAGCATGTTGGTTGCATATTTAACTCATTCGAGGACATCCACTTGTTTCTTTGATTGATTGGCTTCTTTTTATTTTGCCAAGTGGATGAACAAGAATGCCTAAGAAACTTCTCTAGCTATCTATGCTTTTCTTGTCTCAAACTCTATTCATGCTACATCACAAAATTTGATCAAGTCAGATTCGAACCACTCTGTGTGAGGAGCACTCGGAGTCCCCGATTTGTCATAGACTTAAACTTCCAAAACTTCTTTGTGCGTTTAGGTCTGATCGATTCTTCCATTTCGGTCATACCGAGATCACTAAGTCGATCTAAGTTTTTAATCTTGGTGCAACCGATTTGAACATTTCGGTCACACCGAGTTGCTGTAACTGTCAACAGTTATGCATCTCGGTGCCACCGAGTTGTTCCACTCGGTCACATCGACGGGGTCGTGCTATATATACTCACGGGCAAAAATTTGGAAACTTTCTCCAAACCTCTTCGCCCGCGCATAGCTCGCTCTGCCTCCAGGGTCTCCGGATCGTCCTCTTCATCGCCAGCCTCCAGTCGCTGGTCTCCGCTGCCGTCAATAGAATTCAACCCCGCTGTTGCCGCCGTAGCGAGTTCATCGCCAAGCTAGGGTATGGACTCGATCATAGTGCTATCCCCGTCCGATTCCTAGCACATTGTGTTCATCATGATTCTTGCCACGATTAAAACGATTCTACCCAATCAAAACAATCCATAGAATAGAAGTGAATTGGAAATTTAGGGTTAGGTTTCCGCCGAAACCATCTCGGACCCACCGAGTTGAAGAACTCGGTTCCACCGGTTCAGCTAAGGCCATTGCACAAGTGATTCTCGGTCTGACCAAGAATTGCAAATCGGTGTGACCAAGTTCAGGACTTTGTGAAACCCTAGCAGTCTCGGTGCCACCAAACTGTGACTCGGTCTGACCGAGTTCACTAGTTCAGGTTCCAAAAGCTGCTTCGGTATCACCGAGTTCACAAATCGGTTGATCCGAAATGCTTTCTGTGGAAAACTAAAACTAAGTTTTTGAATCATTCTTTTGCAAAAACCTCTATAATTTGTGATGCTTATCCTATCTATCTCATCTACATCTATTCATAGGGTCAGTAGTCAGTGTTTGCAGCATGTCTGATCAAAGTGATAGCCAGAACCAGCCAGAGGAGCAGATTCACATGAGTGAGGGCACTAGTCCCTCTAGCACCTCAGATGATGGCAGCAGGAGCACCCCAAGCAACTTGCCCAAAGCTGCCACCAGGGCCAGAAAGAAGAGAACCTCAGACTCTGAGGATGAAGACTATGTGGCAGATGAGGATGAGGCCACTTCCAAGAAGAAAGTGCTCAAAAAGGAATATGGCACAGCTGCAGCCACCAAGCCAGGTCTAAACAGGAAAGTCCCTGCCAAGAGGACACCTATGCTGAAAGTCAGAGCATCAACTCAAGTACCTGAGAAATCTGATCCCAAAGAGGCTGCTGCAGAAGGGAAGAAGAGGAAGGAAAGGGTCAAGAAGACCATGTCCAGAGTTGTTGGACAGCCTTCCATGATGGAAGAGGAAGAGGAAGAGGAAGAAGAGGTTGCTGCTCCAGCACCCAAGGCTCAAAAGCTAATGGGTGATGCTATTAGGTCAGGGGCTGCATCATCAAAGCCCAAAGAAGCACCCAAAGCTGCCTCCAAGCCCAAGACTGCACCTAAGAGGAATACCAGGAACATACCAGCTGCTGAGAAGAACAAGGCCCCAGTGCCTGAAGTTGTTGCTGAAGAAGAAGATGATGAAGAGAATATCTTGAGAAAGTTGAAGCCAAAGATTCCAGACCACAATGATGCTCATCCTGTGGCTGAGAACATGAAGCTGAGGAAGGATGCAGGACTTAGACAGTGGAGGTTGTCTGATCCTTATGCTATCAGGAGAAGGAATGCTGTTGACTACAGGTTCCACACTAAAGAACAGCAGGATTTCTATGAGACTGTGCTGCTGGACAAGAAACCTATTGTATGTGACATGAGGTGAGTGGACTAGAAATACATGAAGGAGAATTAGGAACACTATCCTGGTGTGTATGACAGTTTCAGTGCTTGTGGAGTTGCAGAATTTGTTGGACATAAGTTCACAAAGTGGAATGATGAGCTCATAATGTAATTCTACTCCACATCACACTTCTATCCAGATGGCAGGATAGTATTGATGTCTGAAGGTACTAGATACCAATCAACTATCGAAGAATGGTCAAATCTGATCAATGCACCTAAGGAGAAATAAGATGACTTGGATGTCTATGCCAAGAAGAAGAAGGATCACAATTCTATGGCACACATGTACAAGGAGATCCCAGATAAAGCTCTTGAAACTCATAAGTTTGGATCTGTACATTATCTTCTGTCAGGACTGCCAACCATCAACTGGATCATCAGGCATACTCTCTTGCCCAAGTCAGGTGACCACAACATGATCAGAGGCCATGCAATAAACTTGCTACACATATTTGATGTGCCACAGAAGTTCAAGGTCATGAGCCTCATAGTTGAGACTATCAAGAGGATAACAGCTGACCAGAAGAGAAGCTATGGGTATGCCCCACAGATCCAGGAGCTGATTAACTCCAAGATGGGCACAGGCACATACTTTTTGGACAAGGATCACATAGCTATCTATCGAGATTTTGAGGACAACCAAGTGGTTATGAATGAAGATGAACCATCTTCTGTGCATGCTCAAGCAAAGAAGGAGAAGGCAAGGACAAAGAAGGCTACCAAGATGCCAACAATGGAAGAGGCATCTCAGTACTTTTTGAAGAGCAAACAAGATCAACTAGGCTACTTGATTGCATCCACTCTGAGGATTGAGAAGGGGCTGGCCACCTTGACTCAAAACCAGGAGAGCCTCGAGAGGATCATGGAGCAGAAGTTCTATGACTTGGATGTGAAGGAAACTGAGATCCAGTCTGTTGTTGAGCAGCTTCAGGATGATATGCAGGAGAGGAAGGGCAAGACAACCACTGATGCATTTGCCAGAGTGCCTAGAGCTCAGAGATCAGTTGCAGTGCCAGTGACAGACACCAGAGCTACTTCATCTGCACCAGCTATAGCTCCTACAGCTCCGATGCAACCAACTCCAGCACCTACACCTCCAGCTCCATCCACATCAACTGAAGTCTTCGTCCAAGGAGCCATCTCTACACCACTACCTGAAGATCAAGCCTGGGAGTCGATTTCGTACTATGCATTTTCTGTGAACTTTTTGGTAACTTGTTGCCGAAGGGGGAGAAAAATGTATAGATCATAGGCTTCGAGAGAGAGTTTGCTTTTTGTTCTCTCTTACTTTGGTGGTTGAACTTTATTTGCTTATTTGAGATACTTTATGTCTGTGTGATACCTGGATGATCATGTGTTTGATCATATGCTACATTTATGCTTGTTGGATGACATTATCTCATTTATATCTATATGATCATTCACTTTGCTTGGTGATGAGTGCATGTATTAAACCTTTATTATTTTGAGCCCTCCACCAAGATGTATGTGACATGGAAGAGTAACCCATGAGCCTAACTCCTTGTGCATTTGCAATCCAAAGCAAATCTTAAACTATGCACAAATTTAGGGGGAGCTCTTGCTTATCACATACTTCTCAAAGCGACAATGTTTTTCACTCTATTATTATTTGTCGAAGCTTTGATCTATATATTGTCATCAATTACCAAAAAGGGGGAGATTGAAAGTGCAACTATCCCTAGGTGGTTTTGGTAATTCCTAACAACATATAGCTCATTGAGCTAACATCATTCCAAGATGAACATTTCAGGAAAAGCTCAATGAATGGCATGGATGGATGAGGAAAGTGGATCCCTCAAAATACTAAGGATAAAAGGATTAGCTCAAGCTCAAAAGCTCAAGACTCTACATTTTACATTTTAGTGATCCAAGATCACATTGAGTCTATAGGAAAAGCTAATACTATCAAGGAGGGATGAGGTGTTGTTTAATGAGTTTCTTGCTCCTCAGTGCTTAGTGATATGCTCAAACAACCTCAACTACTTTCTCATATCCACATATGACCCAAACCAAAAGTCAAACTCGGCCCCACCGATTCTTTCTATCCGGCGCCACCGAGTTCAGATGTCATAGCCACTGCCACAAACCCTAGGCAAATCGGTCTCACTGATAGGGATCTCGGTCTCACCGAGATGGGGTTGTAATCTCTCTGTTTCCCTTCGTAATGTTTCGGTACCACTGAGATGAGCGATCGGTCCCACTGAGATTGCGATGTAAACTCTCTATTTCCTTTTCGTAATGTTTCGGTCCCACCGAAATGAGCAAACCGGTCCCACCGAGTTTACCTGACCAACTCTCTAGTTAGCTTATTACCAAAATCAGTCTCACCGAGTTTGTGTAATCGGTCTCACCGAGATTACGTTATGCCCTAACCCTAACCATATCGGTCCTACCGAGTTGCATGTCGGTCCAACCGAAAATCCTAACGGTCAGTAGGGTTACTAAATCGGTCTGACCGAGTTTGTTGATTCGGTCCCATCGAGATTGGTAAATTGTGTGTAACGGTTAGATTTTGTGTGGAGGCTATATATACCCCTCCACCTCCTCTTCATTCGTGGAGAGAGCCATCAGAACGAACCTACATTTCCAACTTACCGTTTCTGAGAGAGAACCACCTACTCATGTGTTGAGTCCAAGATATTCCATTCCTACCATATGAATCTTGATCTCTAGCCTTCCCCAAGTTGCTTTCCACTCAAATCTTTTTTCCACCAAATCCAAATCCTGTGAGAGAGAGTTGAGTGTTGGGGAGACTATCATTTGAAGCACAAGAGCAAGGAGTTCATCATCAACACACCATTTGTTACTTCTTGGAGAGTGGTGTCTCCTAGATTGGCTAGGTGTCACTTGGGAGCCTCCGACAAGATTGTGGAGTTGAACCAAGGAGTTTTTAAGGGCAAGGAGATCGCCTACTTCATGAAGATCTACCGCTAGTGAGGCAAGTCCTTCGTGGGCGACGGCCATGGTGGGATAGACAAGGTTGCTTCTTCATGGACCCTTCGTGGGTGGAGCCCTCCGTGGACTCGTGCAACCGTTACCCTTCGTGGGTTGAAGTCTCCATCAACGTGGATGTACGATAGCACCACCTACCGGAACCACGACAAAAACATCTATGTCTCCAATTGCATTTGAATTCTCCAAACCCTTCCCCTTTACATTCTTGCAAGTTGCATGCTTTACTTTCGCTGCTCATATACTCTTTGCATGCTTGCTTGAATTGTGTGAAGATTGCTTGACTTGTGCTAAGATAGCTAAAATCTGCCAAAGACTAAAATTGGGAAAAGGATAAGTTTTTAATTGGTCAAGTAGTCTAATCACCCCCCCCCCTCTAGACATACTTCCGATCCTACACCTATCTTTTACTACTATCTTCTACCCTTGTACAAGAGTCATGGTGATCATCACCTTTCCTTTTTACACTTTTTCCTTTGGCAAGAACCTTGTGTTGGGGTGATCCGGATATATATATATATATATATATATATATATATATATATATATATATATATATATCCACTTGGATGTAGGCGTTCATAAATTATTATTGTTGACATTACCCTTGAGGTAAAAGGTTGGGAGGCGAAACTATAAGCCCCTATCTTTCTCTGTGTTCGATTAAAACTTTGAACCCATAAAGATCACGTGGGTATTAGCAATTGTGAAAGATTAAATCATAGTTGAGTATGTGGAGTTTGCTAAATTAAAGCTCTGACATAGACCCTTCTTGAAAATAAGATGAACTGCAATTGTTTGATGACTGAGAATGAATTTTGCTAGTTTTCAAGAAAGTTTATGGTCTATGCTTTAACATGTGAATAGCTTGTTACTTGATCATGAAAAGTTTTATGAGATGAACTACTAGTATGACATATAATGATGCTAGAAATGGTGATTGAAATTATCATTGATCAAACTTGTGCACCTGCTAGCATTCACACTTCATAAATTATTTCTTTTATCATTTACCTACTCGAGGACGAGCAGGAACTAAGCTTGGGGATGCAAAGCTCATGATACATCAAGATCATGCCAAATCAAGAACACGAGAGAGAGAGAGATCAATCACATGGCTGCTGGTACATACCCTTAGCCCCGAGGGTGAACTACTCCCTCCTCGTCATGGAGAGCACCGGGATGATGAAGATGGCCACCGGTGAGGGATCCCCCCTCCGACAGGGTGCCGGAACAGGGTCCCGAGAGGTTTTTGGTGGCTACAGAGTCTTGCGGCAGCGGAACTCCCGATCTAGGTTATTTTCTGGAGGTTTCAGTATTTATAGGAATTTTTGGCGTAGGTCTCACGTCAGGGGGGTCTATGGGTTGTCCACGAGGCAGGGGGCGTGCCCTAGGGGTGTGGGTGCGCCCCCACTCTCGTGGGCAGCCCGGGACTCTTCTGGCCCAACTCTTGCACTCCATGGGCTTCTTTTGGTCCATAAAAATTCATCAAAAATTGGCACGTCAATTGGACTCCGTTTGGTATTCCTTTTCTATAAAACTCAAAAACAAGGAAAAAACAGAAACTAGCATTGGGCTCTAGGTTAATAGGTTAGTCCCAAAAATCATATAAAATAGCATATAAATGCATATAAAACATCCTAGATGGATAATATAATAGCATGAATACTTCATAAATTATAGATACGTTGGAGACGTATCAGCATCCCAAGCTTAATTCCTACTCGTCCTCGAGTAGGTAAATGATAAAAGAAATAATTTATGAAGTGTGAATGCTAGTAGGTGCACAAGTTTGATCAATCATAATTTCAATCACCTTTCTAGCATCATAACAGTAGCTCATCTCATAAAACTTTTCATGATCAAGTAACAAGCTATTCACATGTTAAAGCATAGACCATAAACTTTCTTGAAAACTAACAAACTTCATTCTCGGTCATCAAACAATTGCAATTCATCTTATTTTTAGGAAGGGTCTATGTCAGAGCTTTGATTTAGCAAACTCCACATACTCAACTATCATTTAATCTTTCACAATTGCTAACACTCACGTGATATTTATGGGTACAAAGTTTTAATTGAACACAGAGAAAGATAGGGGCTTATAGTTTCGCCTCCCAACCTTTTACCTCTAGGGTAATGTCAACAATAATAATGTATGAACGCCTACATCCAAGTGGATATATATATATATAGATCACCCCACACAAAGTCCTTGCCAAAGGAAAAAGTGTAAAAAGGAAAGGTGATTATCACCATGACTCTTGTACAAGGGTAGAAGATAATAGTAAAAGATAGGCCCTTCGCGGAGGGAAGTAGAGGTTGTCATGCGCTTTTATGGTTGGATGCACAAAATCTTAATGCAAAAGAACGTCACTTTATATTGCCGCTTGTGATAAAGACCTTTATTATGCGGTCCATCGCTTTTATTTCTTCCCTATCACAAGTTCGTATAAAGCTTATTTTCTTCGCACTAATAGATCATACATATTTAGAGAGCAATTTTTATTGCATGCACAGATGACAACTTACTTGAAGGATCTTACTCAATCCATAGGTAGGTATGGTGGACTCTCATGGCAAATTTAGTTTAAGGGATATTCGGAAGCACAAGTAGTATCTCTACTTAGTGCAAAGAATTTGGCTAGCATGAGGAGAAAGGCAAGCTCAGCATGTTGGATGATCCATGACAATATAAATTTTCAGATATAGGAAAACATAACCCATTATGTTGTCTTCCTTGTCCAACGTCAACCTTTTAGCATGTCATATTTTAATGAGTGCTCACAATTACAAAAGATGTCCAAGATAGTATATCTATATGTGAAATCTCTCTTCCTTCAATATTCTTTCATGAATTGTTCAAGTGACCAATACAATGTTTGCTAACATTCAATAAATTTACCACCTCTACTTATTATATGTGAAGTCATTACTCCCCATGGGATAAGCATAAGAAACACATATAATTTCAGATTTATGACATTCAAATCATTCAACCATTTACTCATAAGATATAAGTGAAGCACACGAGTAAATGACAAACTACTTCCAAAAAGACATAAGTGAAAATCAATGAGTAGTTAAATAATTATGTAGCTATATGAAGACTCTCTCAAATTTAAGAATTTCAGATCCTGGGATATTATTCAAACAGCAAGCAAAACAAAACAAAATGGCATTGGAAGGATAGCACAACTCGTGTGAAGAAACAGAGAGACATAGAGACAAATCCTATCTCGGAGGGGCTCTCGCCCCTCCCATGCCATGGAGACCAAGGACTAGAGGGGAAACCCTTATCCCATCTAGGGAGAAGGTCAAGGAAGAAGAAGAAGAAGAAGAAGGGGGCTCTCTCCCCCTTGCTTCCGGTGGCGCCGGAACGCCGCCGGGGGCCATCAGCATCACCGTGATCTACACCAACACCTCCGTCATCTTCACCAACATCTCCATCACCTTACCCCCTCTATATTCAGCGGTCCACTCTCCCGCAACCTGATGTACCCTCTACTTGAACATGGTGCTTTATGCTTCATATTATTATCCAATGATGTGTTGCCATCCTATGATGTCTGAGTAGATTTTCATTGTCCTATCGGTAGTTAGTGAATTGCTATGATTGGTTTAATTTGCTTGTGGTTATGTTGCTGTCCTATTGTGCCCTCCGTGTCGCGCACGAGTGAGGGATTCCCGTTGTAGGGTGTTGCAATACGTTCATGATTCGCTTATAGTGGATTGCTTGAGTGACAGAAGCATAAACCCGAGTAAGGGGGTTGTGGCGTATGGGATAAAGGGGACTTAATGCTTTAATGTTATGGTTGGGTTTTACCTTGATCTTTAGTAGTTGCGGATGCTTGCTAGAGTTCCAATCATAAGTGCATTTGATCCAAGAAGAGAAAGTATGTTAGCTTATGCCTCTCCCACGTAAAACTTGCTATCGGACTAGTAAAATAGTCAATTGCTTAGAGACAATTTCACAACTCCTACCACCACTTTTCCACACTCGCTATATTTACTTTATTGCTTCTTTATCTAAACAGACCCTACTTTTTATTTACGTGCTCTTTATTATCTTGCAATTCTATCCAACAACACCTACAAAGTACTTCTAGTTTCATACTTGTTCTAGGTAAAGCGAACGTCAAGCGTGCGTAGAGTTGTATCGGTGGTCGATAGAACTTGAGGGAATATTTGTTCTACCTTTAGCTCCTCGTTGGGTTTGACACTCTTTCTTATCGAAAGAGGCTACAATTGATCCCCTATACTTGTGGGTTATCAAGACCTTTTTCTCATAGAGTATTCTAATAAACCACAATTCATGTGTGTCTCTCCCAAAAGGTGTTTACAGCAAGGATTATTGTGGTAAACTAAAAATCAAAGACTCAAATCATACAAGACGCTCCAAGTAAAACACATACCATGTGGTGAATAAAAATATAGCCTCAAGTAAAGTTACCGATAGACGAAGACGAAAAAGGGGATGCCTTCCAGGGCATCCCGAAGCTTTGGCTTTTGGTTGTCCTTGAATTTTACCTTGGGGCGCCTTGGGCATCCCCAAGCTTAGGCCCTTGGCACTCCTTATTCCATAGTCCATCAAATCCTTACCCAAAACTTGAAAACTTCACAACACAAAACTCAACAGAAAATCTCATAAGCTCCATTAGTATAAGAAAATAAATCACCACTTTAAGGTACTGTTGCAAACTCATTATTTATTTATATTTGTGTAATATCTATTGTATTCCAACTTCTCCATGGTTCATACCCCCGATACTACTCATAGATTCATCAAAATAAGCAAACAACACGTGAAAAACAGAATCTGTCAAAAACAGAACAGTCTGTAGTAATCTGTAACTCTCGAATACTTCTGTAACTCCAAAAATTCTGAAATAAATTTCTGGATGTGAGTAATTTGTCTATTAATCTTCTTCAAAAATAATAAACTTAAAATCACTATTATGTTAAAAGTTACAACTAATATCTTGAGCATAAAAGTTTCTGTTTTTCAGCAAGATCAAATTAACTTTCACCCAAGTCTTCCCAAAGGTTCTACTTGGCACAGACACTAATTAAAACTTAAAACCACATCTAACCAGAGGCTAGATAGATTATTTATTACTAAACAGGAGAAAAAAGTAAAGAACAAAAATAAAATTGGGTTGCCTCCCAACAAGTGCTATCGTTTAACGCCCCTAGCTAGGCATTGATAATTTTAATGATGCTCACATGAAAGACAAGAATTGAAGCTCAAAGAGAGCATCATAAAACATGCGACATACACATCTAACTCTAACATACTTCCTATGCATAGGAATTTTATAAGCAAACAAATTATCAAGGCAAGCAAACACTAGCATATGCAAGGAAGAAGAAAGAGACGATAGCAATCTCAACATGGAGAGAGATAATTTAGTAACATGAAAAGTTCCTCTCTCATAAAAATTACATGTAGGATCATAAGCAAATTCAACAAAATAGCTATCACATAAAATATTCTCAACATGATCCACATGCATGCAAAATGGTGGGATTAACATTAACTAAAGTCATGACCTCTCCAAACCCACTTTTATAAAAAAATCATAAGATTGAACATTCTCCAAATATGTGGGATCTAAAGTTGACACTCTTCCAAACCCACTTTCAATATTATTGCAAACATTATTATCAATCGCATATACATCAAGGGGCTCAAATAAATTTTCAAGATCATAAGAAAAATCACCCCAATCATGATCATTGCAACAAGTAGTGGACCTAGAAAAACTAGCATCCCCAAGCTTAGGATTTTGCATATTATTAGAACAATTGACATCAATAGAATTTATAGTAAAATCATTACAATCATGCTTTTTATTCAAGGAGCTATCGTGAATCTCTTCATAAATTTCTTCATCACAATTTTCAGATTCACGAATTTCAAGCAAAACTTCATAGATAATCTAGTGCACAAAACTCACTAGCAATTGGTTCATCATAATTGGATCTCTTAAAAATATTAGCAAGTCGATGAGGATCCATAAACTTTTAGCAAGCGAAGATGCAAGCAAAAAGGAGGCACATGGTAACACAAGCAAACAAAAGATCGAACGGAAGAAGGGCGAAAAAAGGAAAAGGGTTTTGAAAATCGTTTAGAAGTGGGGGAGAGGAAAACGAGAGGCGAATGGCGAATAATGTAATGCAAGGGATAAGAGTTTATGATGGGTACTTGTTATGGCTTGACTTGACGTAGATCTCCCTGGCAACGACGGCAAAAATCCTTCTTGCTACCTCTCGAGCTTGTGTTGGTTTTCCCTTGAAGAGGAAAGGTGATGCAGCAAAGTAGCATAAGTATTTCCCTCAGTTTTGAGAACCAAGGTATCAATCCAGTAGGAGACAACGCACAAGTCCCCGAATACCTGCACAAACAATCAACAACTTGCACCCAACATGATAAAGGCGTTGTCAATCCCTTCACGGTCACTTGCAAAAGTGAAATCTGATAGATATAGATAAAGGTAAAGTAAATATTTTTGGTATCTTTGGTTTATAGATTGGAAAGTAAAGATTGCAAAATAGTAGATAGGAAACTAGCAAGATGTAAACGAGATTCAATAATATGGAAAAGAGACCCGGGGGCCATAGGCTTCACTAGTGGCTTCTCTCAAGATAGAAAATATTACGGTGGGCGAACGAATTATTGTCGAGCAATTGATAGAGGAGCGCATAATTATGACGACATCTAAGGCAATGATCATGAACATAGGCATCACGTCCGTGTCAAGTAGACCGACACCTACCTGCATCTACTACTATTACTCCACACATCGACAGCTATCCAACATGCATCTAGAGTATTAAGTTCATAAAGAACGGGGTAACACATTAAGCAAGATGACATGATGTAGAGGAATTAACTCAAGCAATATGATGAAAACCCCATCTTTTTATCCTCGATGGCAACAATACAATATGTGCCTTGCTGCCCCTACTATCACTGGGAAAGGACACCGCAAGATTGAACCCAAAGCTAACACTTCTCCCATTGCAAGAAATATCAATCTAGTAGGCCAAACTAAACCGATAATTTGAAGAGACTTGCAAAGATATCAAATCATGCATATAAGAATTTAGAGAAGAACCAAATAATATTCATAGATAATCTTGATCATAAATCCACAATTCATCCGATCTCGGCAAACACACCACAAAAGAGTATTACATCGAATAGATCTCCAAGAACATCGAGGAGAACATGGTATTGAGAATCAAAGCGAGAGAAGAAGTCATCTAGCTAATAAATATGGACCCGAAGGTATGTGGTAAAGTACTCACGCTTCATCGAAGAGGTAATGGTGTTGATGTAGAAGCCCACCGTGATCGAATCCCCCTCCGGCGGGACGCCAGAAAAGGTCCCTAGATGGGATCTCACAGGTACAGAAGGTTGCGCTGGTGGAAAGGTGGTTTTGTGTCTCTCCTGGATGTTTTCAGGGTATAAGAGTATATATAGGTGAAAGAACTAGGTCAGGGGAGCCACGAGGAGCCCACAAGGGTGGGGGCGCGCCCTCCTGACTCGTGGCTTCCTCTTTGCTCTCCAACTTCATCTCCAAGTCTTCTAGTTTGCTTTCTGTCCAAGAAAGATCATCGTGAAGGTTTCACTCCATTTGGACTCTGTTTGGTATTCCTTTTCTGCAAAACTCTAAAATAGGCAAAAAAACAGAAACTGGCATTGGGCCCTTGGTTAATAGGTTAGTCCCAAAAATAATATAAAATAGCATATAAATGCCTATTAAACATCCAAAACAGATAATATAATAGCATGGAACAATCAAAAATTATAGATACGTTGGAGACGTATCAACCCCCAGAAAATTGCTGCTATTGCTGAATGGCCTACTCCTGATACAGTCACTAAGTTTAGAAGTTTCTTGGGCTTGGCTAGATATTATAGGAGGTTCATCAAAGGTTATGGTCTTATCTGCAGGCCACTCCATGACTTGCTGAAAAAAGGACAGTTCCAGTGGACACAAGCTCATGATCAAGCTTTATCTCAATTGCAACATGCACTAACTACAGCACCAGTACTGGCACTACCAATTTTCAGTAAACCTTTTGTGTTGGAAACATATGCTTCTGGTAAAGGAATTGGAGATGTATTAATGCAAGAGGGCAGACCAATATCATATTATAGCTCAGCTCTCTGTAGTAGAAATGCTGCCCTTTCCACTTATGAGAAAGAAGCTCTGGCTATCTTGGAGGCACTCAAGAGATGGAGGCACTACTTGTTAGGCAAGGAAGTGGTGATAAAAACTGACCAACAATCTTTAAAATTCATCACTTATCAGAAGATAACTGAAGGTGTGCAGCATAAATTGATGATGAAGCTCCTGGAATTCAACTTTACAATACAATATAAAAAAGGAGCAGAAAATAGAGTGGTTGATGCTCTTTCAAGGATTGTTCCAAAATGTTTTGCTACATTTGTTGTTACTCCTACATGGGATGAGGAATTAATAACAAGTTACCAACAGGACTAGCAAACCAAAACATTGGTAGTGCAGTTGTTGGGTGCAGAAACAGAGCTCTAACTCAGACTATACATGCTGGTTTAATCAGATACAAGGGAAAGTTGTTAGTGGGCAAATCAGTTGAAATCTGAAACAAGTTAATATCAGCACTTCACAATTCTCATGTGGGAGGACACTCAGGAAGAAGAGCTACATACCACAGAGTCAAAAGCATTTTTTATTGGCAGGGCCTGAAGGGTGATGTAGAAAATTTCATTGCTGCTTGTCCAATATGTCAAAGAGCAAAGCATGAAACTTGTTTGCAACCTGGATTGCTTGATCCTTTACTTGTGGCAGACATGGTTGGCAACATATCACAATGGACTTTGTGGAAGGGTTACCCAAGTCCAATGGCAAGGATGTGATTATGGTGGTAGTAGATAGATTTACCAAATACAGTCATTTTATTCCACTATCTCACCCATATTGTTGGGGAATATAGCATGCAATTTCAAAAAAAATCCTACGATCACACAATATCTATCTAGGAGATGCATAGTAACAAGAGGGGGAGAGTGCGTCCACGTACCCTCGTAGACTGAAAGCGGAAGCCTTTAGTTAACACGGTTGATGGAGTCGAACGTCTTCACGATCCAACCAATCCAAGTACCGAACGTACGGCACCTCCGTGTTCATCACACGTTCAACTCAATGACGTCCCGCGAACTCTTGATCCAGTAGAGGGTCGAGGGAGAGTTCCGTCAGCACGACGGCATGGCGATGGTGTTGATGATGTGATCCGTGCACGGCTTCGCCTAAGCACTACGACGCTATGACCGAGGTGGTAAACTGTGGAGGGGGCACCGCACACGGCAAAGAACAATTGATGTGCTTTGGGGTGCCCCCTTGCCCTCATATATAAAGTAGGGGAGGAGGAGGCCGGTGGCCTAGGAGGGGGCGGCAAGTGTGGGGAGTCCTACTAGGACTCCCTAGTCCTAGTAGGATTCCCCTTTCCTTTCCGGAATAGGAGAAGAGGGAAAGAGGTGGAGGAGAAGGAGGAAAGGGGGGCCGCGCCCCCCACCCCTAGTCCAATTCGGTTTGGGCTAGGAGGGAGCGCACCTCCACATGGCCGCCGCCTCCTCTCTTCCACTAAGGCCCATGAAGGCCCATTAATCCCCCGGGGGGTTCCGGTAACCTCCCGGTACTCCGGAAAATGTCCGAACCTTTCTGAAACCTTTCCAGTGTCCGAACATAACCTTCCAATATATCAATCTTTATGTCTCGACCATTTCGAGACTCCTCGTCATGTCCGTGATCTCATCCGGGACTCCGAACAAACTTCAGTCATCAAAAACACATAACTCTTAATACAAATCGTCATCGAACGTTAAGCATGCGGACCCTACGGGTTCGAGAACTATGTAGACATGATCGAGACACATCAATAACCAATAGCCGAACTTGGATGATCATATTTGCTCCTACATATTCTATGAAGATCTTTATCAGTCAAACCGCACAACAACATACGTTGTTCCCTTTTTCATCGGTATGTTACTTCCCTGAGATTCGATTGTCGGTATCATCATACCTAGTTCAATCTCGTTACTGGAAAGTCTCTTTACTCGTTTCGTAATGCTCCATCCCGCAACTAACACATTAGTCACATTGCTTGCAAGGCATATAGTGATGAGCATTACCGAGAGGGTACCTCTCCGATACATGGAGTGACAAATCCTAATCTTGATCTATGCCAACACAACAAACACCTTCAGAGACACCTGTAGAGCATCTTTATAATCACCCAGTTGCGTTGTGACGTTTGATAGCACACAAGGTGTTCCTCCGATATTTGGGAGTTGCATAATCTCATAGTCAGAGGAACATGTATAAGTCATGAAGAAAGCAATAGCAATAAAACTGTAACGATCATAATGCTAAGCTAACGGATGGGTCTTGTCCATCACATCATTCTCCTAATGATGTGATCCCGTTCATCAAATGACAACACATGTCTATGGTTAGGAAACATAACCATCTTTGATTAACGAGCTAGTCAAGTAGAGGTATACTAGGGACACTATGTATTGTCTATGTTTTCACACATGTACTAAGTTTCCGGTTGTATTAATACAATTCTAGCATGAATAATAAACATTTATCATGATATAAGGAAATATAAATAATAACTTTTTTATTCCCTCTAGGGCATATTTCCTTCAGTCTCCCACTTGCACCAGAGTAAATAATCTAGATTACAAAGTAATGATTCTAACACCCATGGAGTCTTGGTGCTGATAATGTTTTGCTCGTGGAAGAGGCTTAGTCAATGGGTCTGTAATCTGTATGTATCTTGCAAATCTCTATGTCTCCCTCTCCGACTTGATAGAGGATGGAATTGAAGCATCTCTTGATGTGTTTGGTTCTCTTGTGAAATCTGGATTCCTTTGCCAAGGCAATTGCTCTAGTATTGTCACAAAAGATTTTCATTGGACCCGATGCACTAGGTATTACACCTAGATCGGATATGAACTCCTTCATCCAGACTCCTTCATTTGTTGCTTACGAAGCAGCTATGTACTCCGCTTCACATGTAGATCCCGCCACAACGCTCTGCTTGGAACTGCACCAACTGACATCTCCACCATTCAATATAAATACGTATCCGGTTTGTGACTTAGAGTCATCTGGATCAGTGTCAAAGCTTGCATCGACGTAACCATTTACGACAAGCTCTTTGTCACCTCCATAAAGGAGAAACATATCCTTAGTCCTTTTCAGGTATTTCAGGATGTTCTTGACCGTTGTCCAGTGCTCCACTCCTGTCTGCGTTCTGGGAACGGGGGTACCCAGACTTGCCTGCCTGCGGCCTGCGGCGTGGCTCAAGGAGTGGCCCAGTATGGCCCATATTCATCAGCACAAGCTCAAGACCCTCGCGAGGGGCCAAGCCTCGTGGGGCGGATGATAGGAAGCTTCCTCAGGCACAGCCTCGTCAGGCTGGCTCGTGAGGAGGTGGAGAGATCAAGGCAGGGTACCTCACGAGGTGCCCGTGATGCAAGCCATGACGACCGAAGCCAGGCGGGCGCCGGCCTGTGCAGAGTCCTTGTTTCCTCTTTGGTGCAAAGGGGGCAAGCGCGGGTGAGAGTATCAAGCAAAGGCAACCATTTCGGTGCAACAAGACCAAGACCAGCAGAACGGCATGAGGGAGGTCGTCGTGGAGCCCAAGCCGGCGTCACCGTCAGAGTCTTTGGCAGGCGAGGACCGACTTTAGCCAGGATATGTGTACTAGATGTTCCCCTTCAAAATGGCCAATTGTTGGCGCCCTTCCAGCTCAATATTTGGGAAGAGGACCAGGGCCTCGCTCTATAAATAGGACTAGCCTCCATAGTATAGAGGCATCTGAAGGTCGACCAATCGAACCTTAGCCAGAACCACCAACACAAGAACCCCTCCCCTCGCGAGGCAGTTCTTTCTTTGTATTGTTCATCATCAGCCCCTGAGGCAATCCACCACACCACAAACTAGAGTAGGGTATTACACCACATTGGTGGCCCGAACTAGTATAAACCTCGTGTCCCTTGTGTTGTTCTTCGTGTAGTTTTAGATCCTTGCGAGGCGACGAGACGTGAGTAGGTAGGAGGTGTGATCTCCGTGCGCACCCCAGAGTTCGAACCTTGAGGGTCTGCCGGAACCCGAAATCCGACATTTGGCGCGCCAGGTAGGGGTGCGCTGGAATCCGCCTTCCGCCGCCTTGTGTTTCGCCGCCCGTCGCATCCATGTCAGACGCTCGTCGAGCCCGCGCCGAGCGCCGAGCCGCTCTCACCACTCGCGTCGCCCAGACGACCCCCGTCGGCGGATGCCCCCGCCGTTCCCCGTCGTCTGCCATCAACGCCGCCACCGGCCTGGCGGGGAACGAGCAGCAAGCGTCGTCCCTGCATCCTTCGGTGCGGCGAGAAGGCCGCACCGCCACCCCATCGCTGGCTCCAGCCGGTTCCTTGTCCCACGCCCGTCGAGCTCCGGCGGACGCGCACGCCGCGCTGCTCCTGGCGCGGGAGCTCCTGCACTACCGTCCCGTCGACGACCTCTACGACGAGTGGCTCGCCCGCATCACCGAGCTCGTCAGCACCGCTGGGGGCTCCCTAGCACCATCCCTCTCGCTGCACCGTGCCCCGCCCTGCGCGGGCAATGAAGCTCCGGGGGCGCCTCAGCCGCCTCCCCCTCAAGAAGGCGCCTTGGCCCCAAGGCGCGTGGCCCCTGGACGAGACTTGCTCCGTCCGGCGCCAGCACAGCAAGAGAAGAGCTGCCAAGAGATCCCTCGTCCCCAAGAAGCTACCCGTGTGCTCCCCGCACTGGCCCGTCACGACCACGCTCCTGCTCCAGCACATCAAGACCCCGCGCTGCTCCTGGCGATAGCATACAGAGACTTCCAAGATCAAGCTCTCCGTCACCAAAGGCCTCCTGTGGCCACTGTAGGCTGACGTGCCTTCACCGCCGAGCTGCGCAGCGTGGCCTGGCCGGGCAAGTTCAAGCCAGATCTGCCCCCGCGCTACGATGGCACCGCCGACCCTGCGGAGTTCCTCCAGCTCTATGAGCTGGGCATTGAAGCCACCAACGGGGACAAGAAGGTCATGGCGAACTGGTTTCCCATGGCGCTCAAGGACGGTGCCGGCACCTGGCTCCTGAACCTGGCTCCCGGCACTGTTTCCTCCTGGGACGAGATGTGCACCCGCTTTATCGCCAACTTCCAAGGCACCCGCGACCGGCCCCCAGCCATGAGCGACTTGCGCCGCATCAAGCAGCAGCCAGGAGAAACCCTGCAGAAGTTCATCCAGCGTTTCAACAACGCTCGCCTCAAGATCCCCAGGGTGTCTGAGGAGGCCATCATCTCAGCCTTCTCCGACGGCGTGCATGACGTCAAGATGAAAGAGGAGCTTGCGATCCATGAAGACCTGTGCACCTCCCTGGAGTTGTTCAATTTGGTGACCAAGTGTGCCAGGGCTGAGGAAGGACGCCTCTCCCTCCTTGAATTGTCGGCTGCCGACCCAGAAGAGAAGAAGCCCAAGGTCAAGGACGTGAAGCGCAAGGGGGCTGCCGTGCTTGCAGCAGAGCCGGACACCAAGCGAGGCAGGGATCAGCCTGAGTCTTCCAAGGGCAGCTGGTACTGCGTGTACCACGACCTCCACACCCACAACACCAATGAATGCCAAGAGCTCAGGGCCGTGTGGGACGTGCATGCCGGCCGACACCCCGAGCGCAGCGACCAGGGCTATGGCCGAGGAGGAGGAAGAGGTGGAGGATTATGGGAAGACCGTGGCCCTCGCCAAGGGTGGCGTGACCGACCTCGCGAGGACCGCTGGCAGGACCAGCCTCGCGAGGGAGGTTGGAGGGATCGGCCTTGCGAGGATCGCCCACAAGGCAATGCCGGCCTCCCTCCTCTGCCACCACAACCGAGGAGGAATGAAGACCCTCATCAGAACGAGGGGGCTGGGAGCTTCCAGGAGCCGCGCGCGATCGCTTGCATCTTGGGCGGCGCTCAGGCCCCAGCCTCTCAACGCATCTTCAAGCAGTTTGCTCATGAGGTGAATGCAGTCCTCCCCAAGCTCGAGGCCACACGCCCTCTCAGGTGGTCAGCATGCGCCATCACATTCAGCTCAGGGGATCAGCTCAAGTGCGCGGCCACAGCCGGAGTCCTCCCGATGCTTTGTTCCCCAATCATCAGCAATGTGCAAGTCACTAGGACCCTCATCGATGCTGGAGCAGGGCTTAACGTCCTGTCCGTCGAGACATTCAACAATCTCCAAGTGCCATACAATCAGCTTCAGCCAACCAAGCCTTTCTCAGGAGTCACCGATGGTTCCACTGTCCCGATAGGGCAGGTTCGCCTTCCCGTTACCTTCGGGAAGCGCGACAACTACCGCACCGAGCTCATCGACTTCAACGTCGCATGCATCCGCCTGCTGTACAATGCCATCCTCGGGTACCCAGCTCTGGCCAAGTTCATGGTCGTGACTCATCACGGCTACAATGTCCTCAACATGCCAGGAAGCGGTGGAGTCATCACGGTGCCTTGTGAGGAGAGGGATGCTGTGTGTTCTCTGGAGCGTGCTTTTCAGGCCGCGTCAATCAAAGACCCAGATCACAGGAGCGGAAGGCTTCCTGAGGCAGTCCCTAAGAAGAAGAAGACATCACCTGGTCCGAACCCTCGGGAGGCAGGCCCCTCAAGATCCGCGCCCGTTCAAGGCGCGCCTCCTTCTGTCGCATAGGAAGGCATGCCCGGCGCCCTCCTCAAGCAAGGCTCGGGGGCTCTCTCCTGGAGGGCCATCGACTTTGCCAAGATCACGAGGGAGGCGCTCGGGCACCACTTGGAGGCATGTTTCAAAGTATGTTTCCCTCGGGAAGGAGCAAGTCAAGGAGGGCCAAACCCTCAGGAGTTCATCAGCGAGATCATTCAGGAGTTGCAGGAGTCAAGAGTCATGAGTGGCAGCCGCCGCTTACCCGTCGTAGCTCCCCATCCGGGCGAGGATGGTGGGCTGCGTGTCTGCATCGACATACCAGGACTCAACTGAGCCACCTCTCAGGAGCGCCTCTGGCCCTCACGCGTAGGATGCTGTGAAGGTCCACCCCACAGCTATGTTCGCATGCCTTACGGCTTGCTGAACGCGGCTGCTGTGCGTCAGTGCCTCATGAGGAGCATCCTGGAGGCTCAAGAGGTCACGCATTCCGCGGTCCTGGCGGAGACGGAGATGGTCCACGAGGAGCCGCCGGCGCCTCCGGAGCCTCCTGAGGCTCCTGGGCCTGGGGGCTCGTAAGGATCGGCTTCCGCAGCACACACCGTCCGCTACTTCAGCATCTCTTTCATCTCCAACATCATCAGGTGACATCCTTTGAGTTTCATCTTCAGCTGGGAGCGCCCCCAGAGCTGCATCATTCCCAGGCCGCGTGGGTCCGTCCCTGCGGCATGTATCCTTTTTGTTCATGTTTTTAGCTTACTTTGTTGGGGGCGCCCCTCGGGCTGCATTATCCCCAAGTCACTCGGGCCCGACCCAGCGGTGTTTGCCTTTTCCTACGTCTACCTAAATGGATTTGCTTCATCATGCTTAACATGCTTGACTTAATCGCCCGCTCGGTTGACACCAACTTATGGAGCTGCTCCCTAACGGCATGAC
This sequence comes from Triticum dicoccoides, assembly GCF_002162155.2. Taxonomy (NCBI): domain Eukaryota; kingdom Viridiplantae; phylum Streptophyta; class Magnoliopsida; order Poales; family Poaceae; genus Triticum; species Triticum dicoccoides. The sequence continues at coordinate 558,036,421 of NC_041383.1, forward strand.
GCTTGCGCATGGGTCTGTCCATGCAACGTCGATAAACCTGAGTGGCTGAGCTCTGGCCGCGGCAACCCCGCAAGGCGCCACCTCACCAAGCCCTAAGTGTCCTCGTCACCCTTCCAGAGCAACCAGCAGCTGGCTGGCAATTGTAACAGCAACGCTCGTTTTCCTTGTGGTGAGCTCACAAGATATCTTTAAGGAGCAACATCGGGGGAGGCCTTCGCGGCGTCTCTTTCCCTCTCAACCGTGCGAACCGCTTGCACATTAAAGGGGGTGGCGCCTGAGCATCGCGACTCACAGGCTCTTACTGGCTCTCCAGCCCTCACCTCCTGGCCTTGTCCACAGCATCGCGACCTGGCATACCAGCGACGGCTGAGCTCGCTCGAGGGCCGGGACCCGAGGACGTAGAGTGCAAAGGGGAGTAAGGAAAAGGGGGAAGAGGCTCGCGAGGACCCCTCCCAACAACTCCTCGGCTGCCGAGACGCGGACCTGGCACCGCGCCAAGGAGAGGCTTCAGACTCTCGAGATAAGTCATCCCCCGGAGCAACGGCCAGGCTGAACGAGCCAACGCGGAGGTCCTGAGGGGCCTCAAAACCAGAACCTTCAAGAAGAAGCTAGAAGCATGTGGCAGGGGCTGGTACGACGAGCTCCAATCCGTGTTGTGGTGCATCCGCACGACCGCAACCAAGCCAACTGGCGAAACCCCGTTCTTTCTGGTTTATGGAGCTGAAGCCATTCTCCCCCATGAGGTCAGATGTCGTTCTGCACGGGTCCTGGCGTTCGACGAGGCGCAGCAGGACGCCATGCGGGGGACGGATCTCGTGCTGGGGGAGGAGCTTCGCCGAGAAGCCGCGCTACGAGCAGCAAGGTACCAACAAGCACTACGGCGATACCACTGCCGCAACATCTGCCCCAGGACTCTTGAGGTAGGAGACCTCGTGCTCAGGCGGGTTCTCTCCAGGGAGGGGCTGCATAAGCTCTCTCCCATGTGGGAGGGCCCGTTCAAGGTTGTTCATGTTTCTAGGCCCGGCTCCGCGTGCTTGGAGACCCAGGAGGGGGTGTCTGTCCAGAACGCGTGGAACATTCAACACCTCCAAAGATTTTACCCCTGAAAAAGGCCCGGTGCCTGTGAAGAAGGCGAATGCCTGTGAAGTTGTTGCGTTTTGGAAAAGGCCTGGTGCCTGTGAAGAAGGCGAATGCCTGTGAAGTTGTCGCGTTTTGGAAAAGGCCCGGTGCCTGTGAAGAAGGCGAATGCCTGTGAAGTTGTCGCATTTTGGAAAAGGCCCGGTGCCTGTGAAGAAGGCGAATGCCTGTGAAGTTGCTGCATTTGGGAAAAGGCCCGGAGCCTGTGAAGAAGGCAAACGCTTGTGAAGCTCGCCGCCCGTGACACTCTCACGTAATAATGAGTGGGGTTGTACACGCCCCGGAGTCTCCGGAGTGCCGCCCTCGGGCCTCAAGGGCTCCCGCCCACGCCCAGTGGCAGCACTTAGCTCCGCGCTGGTAGAAGACGTCAAAGACTAGATTAGGTGCCGGACGCGACTTCTTTCATTTGCTTTCTGCAGTTGGCTTGTCTGTTTCTATTTGAAGTTTTACTGAAGTTGTTACTGTTTCGAGCTCGTGACCCTTCGTCCATTTCACTTGTTTGCTTCGTTTTCTCTCGCGCAAAGTCTCACGAGGGAGGAACATGGGCACCCTCGCGAGTGTTTTCTGCCCTGGTGATTTGGAACTTCCCTATCCGAGTCCGCTGCGGGAGCACCCCTCCCAGTCTGTGCCCCACGGGCATCGCGACACGATCACGGGACTTGGGTTGGTCATCCTCGCTATCAAGGCTGGAGACCATCCCTACCGACTAACCCCTGTAGGACACAAGGCGCACGACGAGGCCCTGGCCTCGGGAGGGGAGGACCACGACGAGCTTCCCCCCCAAGCTAAGTAATTACCATGCATAAACACGCGGAACGAACACATAGTGCAGAAATGGTAGAAACAGCGCGCCAAATTAAGCAGCAACAGTTCAACATGCCCCCGTGGGGCACCAAACTACCTTCTTTTTGCGCGGGAAAGAAAGAAAAGCAAAACGAGCACGACTTGCCCGGCGTCAAATCTTGGCAAGGGCTCGTACTGCCTCCGGAGCTCAGCTGGATTTCGTCTCCCGCTTCATCGAGGCACAATGACGGGCCGACCCGCTGCCCTCTCCCAGGAGAGCGCGCCGGCGAGGGGGGAAGTCGCGACCACCGCTGGAGGAGCTGCCGTCTGATGGGGAGTCACCAAAGCTTGGCGGGCCTCGGGCGCTGCTGCCCGCGCGCCTCCCACCACCTTCATTCCAGCCAATGCCGGGGTTGGGCGCACGGCCGCGGTCATCGTCTTCGGGGCAGCATCCGGCGCGGCGGCCATCTTCCTCGAACACCCTCACATAGAGGGTGGCATCGCTGTCGAACTTAAAGTGTAGAGTGCACCGACGGCTCAGGCGCGCGCACGGGCAAACGTTTGCCAGCCACGGGTCAAGGCCGCCTCCCCGACGGTGGAGACCTCCAGAGTAGCCCAAGAGGCCCTGCTGCAGCAACCATCTGCCTGAAGCCAAAGGCCGCCCAGGGCACCAGCCGGAAGTTCACCTACGAAGAAGCGGGGGAGCTGGAGCCAGGTGCCGGTCGGGTCCGCCGACCACACGACAAACTCCGGCAGCACCTCCGCCGAGTGCGAGCGCAGCCTGGGGGGTCGCGCAGCCCCAGCATACCTCTCGTCGGCAGCCGAGCGCCCTCCACCGTGCAGAGGGCTGCTTCCACAGCCACGGGAAGCCGCAGCAGTGGGCGTAGGGTGCTTGCGAGGGCGGCGCCGGCCATGCTTGGCCGGAGGAGAGCCAGGCCCTTCCTGGCGAGCCTTCCCTTTCTCTATGGCCGAGAACCTCTTAGACGGGGCCATGGGGACGACGAACGGCCAGGAAGAAGAAGGGGAGTAGCAGGAAGGGATGGACTGGAAAGGCTTGCGCCGTTCCGTACATATAGCCGAAGGAGGCCAACCATCGGCCTCCACGATCGCAGGTAATCATGACCCGTTTTGCATGCAGGGACTTTTCAATTCGCGAGTTGTCGAGGCGTCGTGGGGAAGCAGGGACGCCCACGTCCAATCAACCGCCATGCGGCGCCCAAGGCCGCAGGCTGTTGGGGCCCGCGGCGCTTCGCACTTGCCCCTTCGCTTCTCTGCTAAGCCAAGTCCAGGCGCGCCTTGGGCCCGGGGGCTACTGTCGGCGTTCTGGGAACGGGGGTACCCAGACTTGCCTGCCTGCGGCCTGCGGCGTGGCTCAAGGAGTGGCCCAGTACGGCCCATCTTCATCGGCACAAGCTCAATACCCTCGCGAGGGGCCAAGCCTCGTGGGGCAGACGACAGGAAGCTTCCTCAGGCACAACCTCGTTAGGCTGGCTCGCGAGGAGGCAGAGAGATCAAGGCAGGGTACCTCACGAGGTGCCCGTAACGCAAGCCATGACGACCGAAGCCAGGCGGGCGCCAGGCGGGCGCCGGTCTGCGCAGAGTCCTTGTTTCCTCTTTGGTGCAAAGGGGGGCAAGCGCAGGCGAGAGTATCAAGCAAAGGCAACCATTTCGGTGCAACAAGACCAAGACCAGCAGAACGGCAGGATGGAGGTCATCGTGGAGCCCAAGACGACGTCACCGTCAGAGTCTTTGGTAGGTGATGACCGACTTTAGCCAGGATAAGTGTACTAGATGTTCCCCTTCAAAATGGCCAATTGTTGGCGCCCTTCCCGCTTAATATTTGGAAAGAGGACCAGGGCCTCACTCTATAAATAGGACTAGCCTCCATAGTATAGAGGCATCTGAAAGTTGACCAATCGAACCTTAGCCAGAACCACCAACACAAGAACCCCTCCCCTCGCGGGGCAGTTCTTTCTTTGTATTGTTCATCATCAGCCCCTGAGGCAATCCACCACACCACAAACTAGAGTAGGGTATTACACCACATTGGTGGCCCGAACTAGTATAAACCTCGTGTCCTTGTGTTGTTCTTCGTGTAGTTTTAGATCCTTGCGAGGCGACGAGACATGAGTAGGTAGGAGGTGTGATCTCCGCGCGCACCCCAGAGTTCGAACCTTGAGGGTCTGCTGGAACCCGAAATCCAACTCCTGGATTACTTTGGTACCTCCCTGCTATACTTATAGAAAGGCACACATCAGGTCTGGTACACAGCATTGCATACATGATAGAACCTATGGCTGAAGCATAGGGAATGACTTTCATTTTCTCTCTATCTTCTGCAGTGGTCGGGCATTGAGTCTGACTCAACTTCACACCTTGTAACACAGGCAAGAACCCTTTCTTTGACTGATCCATTTTGAACTTCTTCAAAACTTTATCAAGGTATGTGCTTTGTGAAAGTCCAATTAAGCGTCTTGATCTATCTCTATAGATCTTGATGCCCAATATGTAAGCAGCTTCACCGAGGTCTTTCATTGAAAAATTCTTATTCAAGTATCCTTTTATGCTATCCAGAAATTTTGTACTATTTCCAATCAACAATATGGCATCCACATATAATATTGGAAATGCTACAGAGCTCCCACTCACTTTCTTGTAAATACAGGCTTCTCCAAAAATCTGTATAAAACCATATGCTTTGATCACATTATCAAAGCGTATATTCCAACTCCGAGAGGCTTGCACCAGTCCATAAATGGATCATTGGAGCTTGCACACTTTGTTAGCACCTTTTGGATCGACAAAACCTTCTGGTTGCATCATATACAACTCTTCTTTAAGAAATCCATTAAGGAATGCAGTTTTGACATCCATTTGCCAAATTTCATAATCATAAAATTCGGCAATTGCTAACATGATTCGGGCAGAGTTAAGCATCGCTACAGGTGAGAAGGTCTCATCATAGTCAAGTCCTTGAACTTGTCGAAAACCTTTCGCAACAAGTCGAGCTTTGTAGACAGTAACATTACCATTAGCGTCAGTCTTCTTCTTGAAGATCCATTTATTTTTTATGGCTTGCCGATCATCGGGCAAGTCCACCAAAGTCCACACTTTGTTCTCATACATGGATCCCATCTTAGATTTCATGGCCTCAAGCCATTTTGTGGAATCTGGGCTCATCATCACTTGCTCATAGTTCGTAGGTTCATCATGGTCTAGTAACATGACTTCCAGAATAGGATTACCGTACCACTCTGGTGCGGACCATACTCTGGAGGACCTATGAGGTTCAGTAGTAACTTGATATGAAGTTTCATGATCATCATCATCATTAGCTTCCTCACTAATTGGTGTAGGAATCACTGGAACTGATTTCTGTGATGAACTACTTACCAATAAGGGAGAAGGTACAATTACCACATCAAGTTCTACTTTCCTCCCACTCACTTCTTTCGAGAGAAACTCCTTCTCTAGAAAGGATCCATTCTTAGCAATGAATATCTTGCCTTTGGATCTGTGATAGAAGGTATACCCAACAGTTTCCTTTGGGTATCCTATGAAGACACACTTCTCCGATTTGGGTTCGAGCTTATCAGATTGAACCTTTTTCACATAAGCATCACAGCCCCAATCTTTAAGAAACGACAACTTGGGTTTCTTGCCAAACCACAGTTCATATGGTGTCATCTCAATGGATTTTGATGGTGCCCTATTTAACGTGAATGTAGCCTCTCTAAAGCATAACCCCAAAATGATAGTGGTAAATCAGTAAGAGACATCATAGATCACACCATATCCAATAAAGTATGGTTACGATGTTCGAACACACCATTACGCGGTGGTGTTCCAGGTGGCGTGACTTGCGAAACTGTTCCACATTGTTTCAAATGAACACCAAACTCATAGCCCAAATATTTGCCTTCATGATCAGATGGTAGAAACTTTATTTTCTTGTTACGATGATTTTCCACTTCACTCTGAAATTCTTTGAACTTTTCAAACGTTTTAGACTTATGTTTCATTAAGTAGATATACCCATATCTGCTCAAATCATCTGTGAAGGTCAGAAAATAACGATACCCGCCACGAGCCTCAACACTCATTGGACCGCATACATCGGTATGTATTATTTCCAGTAAGTCAGTAGCTCGTTCCATTGTTCCGGAGAACGGAGTTTTAGTCATCTTGCCCATGAGGCATGGTTCGCAAGCACCAAGTGATTCATAATGAAGTGATTCCAAAATCCCATCAGCATGGAGTTTCTTCATGCGCTTTACACCAATATGACCTAAACGGTAGTGCCTCAAATAAGTTGCACTATCGTTATCAACTATGCATCTTTTGGCTTCAATATATTATGAACATGTGTATCACCACGATCGAGACTCAACAAAAATCGACCACTCAACAAGGGTGCATGACCATAAAAGATATTACTCATACAAATAGAACAACCATTATTCTCTGATTTAAATGAATAACCGTCTCGTATCAAACAAGATCCAAATATAATGTTCATCCTCAATGCTGGCACCAAATAACAATTATTTATGTCTAAAACTAATCCCGAAGGTAGATGTAGAGGTAGCGTGTCGACGGCGATCACATCGACCTTGGAACCATTTCCGACGCGCATCGTCACCTCGTCCTTAGCCAATCTTTGTTTAATCTGTAGCCCCTGTTTTGGGTTGCAAATATGAGCAACTGAACCAGTATCAAATACCCAGGTGCTACTACGACCATTAGTAAGGTACACATCAATAACATGTATATCAAATATACCTTTGACTTTGCCATCCTTCTTATCTGCCAAATACTTTGGGCAGTTCCGCTTCCAGTGACCAGTCCCTTTGCAGTAGAAGCACTCAGTTTAAGGCTTAGGTCCAGACTTGGGCTTCTTCCCGGGAGTAGCAACTTGCTTGCTATTCTTCTTGAAGTTCCCCTTCTTCCCTTTGCCCTTTTTCTTGAAACTAGTGGTCTTGTTAACCATCAACACTTGATGCTCCTTCTTGATTTTACCTCCGTAGCCTTTAGCATTGCGAAGAGCTCGGGTATCGTTTTCGTCATCCCTTGCATATTATAGTTCATCACGAAGCCTTTATAGCTTGGTGGCAGTGATTGAAGAACTCTGTCAATGACACTATCATCAGGAAGATTAACTCCCAGCTGAGTCAAGTGGTTATGGTACCCAGACATTTTGAGTATGTGTTCACTGACAGAACTATTCTCCTCCATTTTGCAGCTACAGAACTTGTTGGAGACTTCATATCTCTCAATTTGGGCATTTGCTTGAAATATTAACTTCAACTCTTGGAACATCTCATATGCTCCATGACATTCAAAACGTATTTGAAGTCCCGATTCTAAGCCGTAAAGCATGGCACACTAAACTATCAAGTAGTCATCAACACATGTCTGCCAGGCATTCACAATGTCTGTAGTTGTTGGTGCAGGTGGTACACCTAGCGGTGCTTCCAGGACGTAATTGTTCTATGCAGCAATGAGGATAATCCTCAAGTTACGGACCCAGTCTGTGTAATTTCTACCATCATCTTTCAACTTAGCTTTCTTTAGGAACGCATTAAAATTCAAGGGAACGGTAGCACGGGCCATTGATCTACAACAACATAGATATGCAAAAACTATCAGGACTAAGTTCATGATAAATTAAAGTTCAATTAATCATATTACTAAAGAACTCCCACTTAGATAGTCATCCCTCTAGTCATCCAAATGATCATGTGATCCATATGAACTAAACCATGTCTGATCATCACGTGAGATGGAGTAGTTTTCAATGGTCAACATCTCTATGTTGATCATATCTACTATAAGATTCATGTTCGACCTTTCGGTCTCAGTGTTTCGAGGCCATATCTGCATATGCTAGGCTCGTCAAGTTTAACCCGAGTATTCTGCATGTGCAAAACTGGCTTGCACCCATTTTATGTGAACGTAGAGCTTATCACACCCGATCATCACATGGTGTCTCGGCACGACGAACTGTAGCAACGGTGCATACTCAGGAAGAACACTTATACCTTGAAATTTAGTAAGGCCAACTCCACCGCGCGACCCCAAACGGACGTTCGTTTTGTCCGGTTTCGGTCCGTTTGGGTAGGGGTTTGGGGTCGTGTTCGGGCCTGTCCTGGGATGCGGTGGCCGTGCGCCCAGCGCGCGGCCGCATCCATTTGCCCCATCCTGTCTGTGAGGGCCAAAAATGCCTAAATTTGCATCAACCCAAATGTTTGTCTGAAAATTAAAATAGTTTTACAACCCAATTGAAATTGTCTTAAATAACATAGTTTTACAACCAAATCGAAATTGTCTTGACTGAACATAAATTGGACCAGTACATCTATTGGTTGCCAATGTGATCCCAGACGTGCTCAACCAAGTCATTTTGAAGATTCAAATGAGTGTGCCAATCACGCATCTCATGGTGGAATTGGACAAACTATTCAAATGTGGTCGGGTCTTGGTGCAGGGGCTCAATATTTTCACCTTGATAATCAAATCCTTGGTCGAAGATACTCTCATCACGCTCATCCTCGACGATCATGTTGTGCATGATCACACAAGCAGTCATCACCTCCCAAAGATTCCTTTCATCCCATGACAGTGCAGGGTTTCGAACGATACCCTACCGGGATTGAAGCACACCGAAAGCACGTTCCACATCCTTTCTAACACTCTCTTGCATTTGGGCAAATCTTTTTCTCTTCTCACCTTGGGGTTTCGAGATTGTCTTCACAAAAGTTGACCACTGAGGATATATACCATCTGCTAGATAGTATCCTTTGTTGTACTGGTGGCCGTTGATCTCAAAGTTGACAGGTGGGGAGTTTCCTTCTGCAAGCCTCGCGAAGACTGGAGAACGTTGCAGCACGTTGATATCATTGTGAGAACCTGCCATACCGAAGAAAGAATGCCATATCCAAAGATCTTGCGATGCCACCGCTTCTAATATGACAGTGCACCCGTTAACATGCCCCTTGTACTGGCCATGCCAAGCAAATGGACAGTTCTTCCACTCCCAATGCATACAATCAATGCTGCCAAGCATGCCTGGAAAGCCTCTAGCTGCATTGGTCGCCAACAATCTCTCTGTATCAGCGGCAGTTGGCTGCCTCAAGTACTCTGGGCCAAACACCTCGATCACAGCCTGGCAAAACTTGTACATTGACATCAGACATGTTGTCTCACTCATACGCACATACTCGTCCACCAGATCGCCTGGAATACCATATGCAAGCATGCGGATGGCCGCGGTGCATTTCTGGTAAGAGGAGAATCCAAGCTTGCCAAGGGCATCCGTCTTGCACTCGGAGTATGGGTCATGAGCAACCACTCCCTCTCGGATACGATTGAACACATGCCTTGCCATACGAAAACGGCGACGAAATTTATCTGGCTTGAAGAGCGGGGTGTTGGCAAAGTAATCGGCATAGAGCAGGGTGTGGCCTCTCTCCCTGTTGCGGTTCAGGTTGGGAGCCTTGCCAGGGAGTGAACCCCTGTACCGAGGAAGCTGCCGTTGAATATGGTCGTTCACGACCAGTGCAGCCACCACAAGTTCTTCATCATCCAACGACGAATCGTCCGATGAACAAAGGAAGTGATGGAAGAAAAACTTGTCTCCACTGTCCATACCTTTGTTGGCAAAAGGTCGAACACCTTGCGGTCGCGATGATCACCTTGACGTAGCAGGGGTGGTTGCCGGCCGGCTACTGGCCGCTCTAGAGCTCTCGTCGGAATCTGCCTCGGCCGCCGTGGTCCGTCGCCGGCAGTCGTGTCCCCTCCGGCACCGGCAAGGACGGCGACGGCCAAAACTACGGCGAAAGCGCGGGCGTGGTGGCGGCCATGTCCAGACGTGGTTTGTTATGGACGGCGGGGGGGCTGCGCGGTGAGGAGGCGGCCGGAGAATATGGCGGCGCCGGGGCGGGGCGGGGAGAGAGGGTGAAGCGTTGGGGAGCGGAGGGACTGCTAGTGTCCCCGACAGGTGGGCCACGGGGGGGGCGTGCATTGCGGTCGTCCGCGCGCGTCCGTTTCACCCCAAACCGAGCGCAAGTTTGGGCCTGGGATGGGTCGAAAACGGACGGAATCCGGACATTTGTCCGTTTGAGGCCGTGCGCTGGGCCGCCTCTTTTGTCCCTTTTACCCCAAACGGACGGAGCCGGACAGGATAGGGTCGCGCGGTGGAGTTGGCCTAAGGGATCATCTTATAATGCTACCGTCGTACTAAGCAAAATAAGATGCATAAAAGAAACATCACATGCAATCAAAATATGTGACATGATATGGCCATCATCATCTTGTGCCTTTGATCTCCATCTCCAAAGCAACGTCATGATCTCCATCGTCACCGGCTTGACACCTTGATCTCCATCGTAGCATCGTTGTCTTCTCGCCAACTCTTGCTACTACAACTATCGCTACCGCTTAGTGATAAAGTAAAAGAAATTACATGGCGATTGCATTTCATACAATAAAGCGACAACCATATGGCTCCTGCCAGTTGTCGATAACTCTGTTACAAAACATGATCATCTCATACAACAATTTATATCACATCATGTCTTGACCATATCACATCACAATAAACCCTGCAAAAACAAGTTAGATGTCCTCTACTTTGTTGTTGCAAGTTTTACGTGGCTGATACGGGCTTATAGCAAGAACAGTCCTTACCTACGCATCAAAACCACAACGATTTTTCGTCAAGTGTGTCGTTTTAACCTTCAACGTGCAAGGACCGGCCGTAGTCAAACTTGATTCAACTAAAGTTGGAGAAACACACACCCGCCAGCCACCTGTGTGCAAAGCACGTCGATACAACCAGTCTCATGAACGCGGTCATGTAATGTCGGTCCGAGCCGCTTCATCCAACAATATCACCGAATCAGAGTAAGACATTGGTGGTAAGCAGTATGACTATTATCGCCCACAACTCTTTGTGTTCTACTCGTGCATCATCTATGCATAGACCTGGCTCGGATGCCACTGTTGCGGAATGTAGCATGCAATTTCTAAAAAATTCCTATGGTCATGCAAGATCTATCTAGGAGATGCATAGCAACGAGAGGGGGAGAGTGTGTCCATGTACCCTCATAGACCGAAAGTGGAAGTGTTTAGTTAACGCGGTTGATGCAGTCGAACATCTTCATGATCCAACTGATCCAAGTACCAAACGTATGACACCTCCGTGTTCAGGGTCGAGGGAGAGTTCCGTCAGCATGACGGTCTGGCGACGGTGTTGATGATGTGATCCGTGCACGGCTTCGCCTAAGCACTACGCGCTATGATCGAGGTGGTAAACTGTGGAGGGGGCACCGCACACGGCAAAGAACAATTGATGTGCTTTGGGATGCCCCCTTACCCACGTATATAAAGGAGGGGAGGAGGAGGCCGGCGGCCTAGGAGGGGTGCGCCAAGTGTGGGGAGTCCTACTAGGACTCCCTAGTCCTAGTAGGATTCCCCTTTCCTTTCCGGAATAGGAGAAGAGGGAAAGAGGTGGAGGGGAAGGAGGAAAGGGGGGCCGCGCCCCCCAGCCCTAGTCCAACTTGGTTTGGGCTAGGGGGGGCGCCTCCACATGGCCGCCGCCTCCTCTCTTCCACTAAGGCCCATGAAGGCCCATTAATCCCCCGGGGGGTTCCGGTAACCTCCCGGTACTCCAGAAAATGTCCGAACATTTCTGAAACCTTTCCGGTGTCCGAACATAACCTTCCAATATATCAACCTTTACGTCTCGACCATTTCGAGACTCCTCATCATGTCTGTGATATCATCTGGGACTCTGAACAAACTTCGTTCATCAAAAACACATAACTCTTAATACAAATCGTCATCGAACGTTAAGCGTGCGGGGCCTATGGGTTCGAGAACTATGTAGACATGATCGAGACACATCTATGATCAATAACCAATAGCGGAACCTGGATGCTCATATTGGCTCCTACATATTCTACATAGATCTTTATCGGTCAAACCGCACAACAATATATGTTATTCCCTTTGTCATCGGTATGTTACTTTCCCGAGATTCGATCGTCGGTATCATCATACCTAGTTCAATCTCGTCACTGGCAAGTCTCTTTACTCATTTCGTAATGCTTCATCCTGCAACTAACTCAGTAGTCACATTGCTTGCAAGGCTTATAGTGATGAGAATTACCGAGAGGGCCCAGAGATACCTCTCCGATACATGGAGTGACAAATCCTAATATTGATCTATGCCAACACAACAAACACCTTCAGAGACACATGTAGAGCATCTTTATAATCACCCAGTTACGTTGTGACGTTTGATAGCACACAAGATGTTCCTCCGATATGCGGGAGTTGCATAATCTCATAGTCAGAGGAACATGTATAAGTCATGAAGAAAGCAATAGCAATAAAACTGTAACAATCATAATGCTAAGCTAACTGATGGGTCTTGTCCATCACATCATTCTCCTAATGATGTGATCTCGTTCATCAAATGACAACACATGTCTATGGTTAGGAAACATAACCATCTTTGATTAACGAGCTAGTCAAGTAGAGGCATACAAGGGACACTATGTATTGTCTATGTATTCACACATGTACTATGTCTCTGGCTAATACAATTCTAGCATGAATAATAAACATTTATCATGATATAAGGAAATATAAATAACAACTTTTTATTGCCTCTAGGGCATATTTCCTTCACATACTCAGTTCTATCTGTGGCTCAAGCTTTTGTGGACAACATCATTAAGTTGCATGCCCCCTCCCCCTCAAGCTGATAATCTCTGATAGAGATAAGATTTTCACTAGCAAATTGTGGAAGGATGTATTTGCTGCTTTAAAAGTGGAGCTGAGGTACAGTACATCATACCACCCTCAAACTAATGGTCAGACAGAGAGGGTTAATCAGTGTCTAGAAACATATCTAAGATGCATGACTACTGATCAACCCCAGAAGTGGTTGTCCTGGTTGTCATTAGCTGAATACTGGTACAATTCTACCTATCACACAACTCTAAAAATGTCTCCATTTCAGGCATTGTATGGATTTCCCCCACCTTTAATTTCAGAACTGGCAATACCTGGCCCTGATGATGTGGAAGCACAAGATTTTCTGTGCTCCAAGCAACAGATGTTGGAGCACTTGAAGGATAATTTGTGCAAAGCCCGAAACAGAATGAAGAGGTATGCAGACCTAAAAAGAGTGGAGAGGACTTTTTTGGTTGGAGATATAGTCTACTTGAAAATGGCCCCATATCGCTTGGCTGCTTTTGGCTTCAAAGGTGCCCTTAAGCTTCAGAACAAATATTATGGTCCATTCCTCATCATCCAAAAGGTGGGAAACTCAGCATACAAACTCCAATTTCCTCAGGATGTACAGATTCATCCAGTCTTTCATGTCAGTCAACTTAAAAAGCACATTGGCAGCAAGGCAATTCCTAGCCCAATGCTTCCAATGGTTAACAGTGACGGCACACTAAAAATGGGTCCAGTTGCAGCTCTCCAAGTCAGGCAGATACCTCGCAACAACTTACTAGTGGTACAGTGGTTGATTCAGTGGCAAAACATGGCGGAGGAAGAAGCGACACGGGAAGACGCAGACTTTATCAAGTACTCTTTCCCAGAATTCTTCAAAACAACCACTCAAGCATGGCGCGCGGCATCAACTACGACGTGAGGACTCGTCATAACTCAAGAAGGGGGCAATGTCAGGCATCGACATGTTTCAGTTAACTACAGATGTTCAGAAAACGCTTCGCCGCAATCAACGATCAGGATCGCTCCTCGCTAATGCTTCGTCGCAAGCCGTAGATCTTTTTGTACCGTTAGCCATTGTTACTGTTTACTTTCACGGTCTTGTCGTGCCGGGTGAAAAGCTATCCCTATAACTACAACTGGGGTGTGGTTGTCATCGTCATTCATTCCATTCTCCAGAAGATTGCCTCGATGGCTTATCTCATACTCATATAGCTATACTTATCAATACAAAAGGGGATCTAAGAGAGACATATATGATTTTCGTTCACAAATACTTAATTCTTCCCATAGATCCTAGTTAGGTCCTGACACGGGGTCGGTGAGGCGGCTGCGCCAGGGCTTGCAGACGAGGGAGGCGCGGAAGAGGCACCCGGGGTCGTCCAGCGGGAGTCGGAGGAGGTTCTCCTCGAGGAGCTCGTCCGGCAGCGTCGCCGGCGGCGGTGGCATGGCAGGCGGAGGCGAGGGTTGTGGCCGGAAAGGAAGGAGCACCTGCTCAGGTCCGCATTGTGGTGGGGTTTTATGTCAACTAGGACCGAGGAGACAGCGAGAGTGAGACTGCTCAATTTTTTCTCTGTATGTGTCGCTCCCGGATGCAGAGTTTCTGCAGCCGAGCTCAAATGAGCTCGGGTGAACAGTAAAATCAAAACAAAATCGAAAAAAAATCAAACATTGATAAAAGTTTTAAGTGCTTGCAAAAATTCATCATGCTATTATTACATTCCTAAAAGGTGTGGCAAAAAAAACAAAATCGGTACTCTAGAAATGCTACTTTGAAAAGCATTTTGCAGCACTAAATTTGTTTTTTATGCCACACCTTACAGGAATGTGATTCCATGACAAAATTTTGCAAGCACTTAGAACTTTTGTCAATGCTTCTTCCAAAAATATTTGGAATTTTATGAAGTGTTTTTATTTATTTTTTATTTTACTGTTCATCGAGCTCATTTGAGCTCGGAAGCAGAAAGGCACTTTCGCTCGCAGTCCCACTTCTTCTCCACCCGTTAAAAAAACACGGGACCATGCAGGACTAGCCCTTGAAAGCATATTTTTATAAAAGAAACTCTAAGCGCCACGGGGAGTGACTTGAACCCGGGGTGGGCTAAATAGCTTTGTGCTATCCTAACCAACAGGGTGACACCCTCTTCTCTTCTTCACCTGTTCAAAATGAACAAAGGCCACAATTTATCCTCTTTCATGAATCTCTTCTTTTTCTATGTACGTCTCACTTCTTCATATTTCTGTCCTATTTTTATAGAATATTGAGTGTGTCCAATTGATGGTCCAGGTCAGAAGTGAACAACAGCTTCACGCACGAACGACCGCCCCCCACCCATCCAATAGAGCCAACCGCCACCGCCATCTCCCACTCTGACAACCCTCCTGCTCGACATGGGTGATCTACCCTCCGCCCACCCACCCTAAGCTCGAGCGCGCCCGCGAGGTGGTACCTAGCCACCTAGGCATGGGATATATCGACACCCCCCCCCCTCTCCCCGCCCCC